>NC_080706.1:24897307-25213269 GCF_943734765.1 Anopheles ziemanni | reverse complement strand
ACGGAGTATCCAACCTCAAGAAAACTATAAACACCACCCGAATGCTGCATTTTGACTGTAGCAACCTGCCAAGACGCTACGTTTGTTGATGAATTTACTGTCCTGCGACTGGGAGCTTCCTATGTGTCACACGAGCTTGGCTGGGCCATTAATTTCAGCTGTTTGCCAACCCCAGCACAGAATTTTGCACGTTCCAAGTGCTGCGCAACGGTATGAAAAATGAAATTTGCGAGTCGCGCGGAAAGTTGAAGGTTTCAAGAGTAATAAACTGCACGAAGCCGCTATGTTGCGATCACATCAAGACACGTGGAAGAGCATTTCAGGTCCTTTAGCCAGCGTTATGTGTTCGTTCCACGTCGTTGGGTGTGATAACTCATCTTTAATGGTTAAACCACGATGATAAATATGAATTAGACGCTCGTCTGGGTGTGTCTCTAAAGACGGCGCAGCATAAAGGATCGCACACAGAGAAAAATGCTCTACTTCCGAACCTTAAGTGCCAACCCAAAGCGAACCATCTCAATCAATATTAGCGCTGATTGAAAAGAAGTTCCCATTTGTGCGGGATTATGATGATGTACGACGTGATCCGGCAAAGGATGGTCAAGTGTCCTTAGGGTCATTACAAAACATGACCCGCTTTTGGCTCCAAGTTGTGTAATAAATGATTGTTTTATAGCTTTCCAGCAATCACGTAACCTAGCACCGAAACGAAGTTCCATTGGCACAGGTGCAAGAAAGATGAAATCTGTGTATGCTCCCAGATACCGGGATAACGGATGGCTTTAGTTCGGAAGTGTTTTCCTCCCCCAATGTGTACCAAACACATCCACGAACGCAGATTTTGCATCCGCTCCATTAATGCTTCATGTTCAATGAAAATCAAAAAAAGGCACTTAAGGTAAACACGCGTTTTTGTGCCCGTTTGTGTCGTACGCCGCTACTCCTCTGCAATGCGAAGGGTGACGCTCTCGTCTTACGTCCTGGCAAAACGTGTACACGTGACGCATTACCCGGGAACCGAAATCGCAAACAGGAAGAGACTTTGGCGAGGGGTTTGAGGATATTTGTTTTTTCCTCTGGGGAAATTTGTGCACGAAACGTGATCCTGTCCTGTGGCGGTTTACGACATGGAATAACGATTTTCGTGCGCCTCAAACACTGTTATGCGGGCAATTGAGTTTGCCGTAGGGCTGAGGGTAAACAAAAGGAAAGTCGCAAAAATCAATTTTTGGAACTGTTATAATTTTTAAACTGATTTTTGACGACCAACCGTAAACCTTTTCGAACTTCAAATTCGTTTCAAATTCAAAACAACATTTAAAAACATTTAAAAAAAGGAAAAAAAGCATGAGAAGGAAAACGTTCCCAATGTAATTATTTCATTTTATATGCATAATTCGCACATGCGATGAGTTTAAGCCTTTTCATGGAGTTTTCCGCTAGCGACCGTTACTGCCTTCCACCTAAACTAAATAAGGATTACGCGTGCGGTTGATCCGCTTTAGTATGAATCAGCGGAAAATTAATAAACCCCTCCCATAATATCTCTAACGGTACATTCCTCACTTGTGAAAGCGATTAAATGTACCGGCGTAATAAAATATACATAGTTTAATCCATACATCGAATAACGGTTGGGAATCATATGGCGTATCATTGCGGAGGATTTAAACGTTCAACCGGGGTCGGGCGCAAAAATTATGCCATTGATAAGGATGCTAATATTTCATTCTGATAATACCGAGTGCATACCTGGAAAACATAATTCCATTCGGATTACTGGCGAGGTAACATTAAAATTAATAAATTGAACTACAAATAAATTACTTACCTGCTTATGTTTAGAGGGAGGCGTTTTTGCAGAACGTTTATACTGTTTTTACAATATATTTGTAAGTTGAATGTCCTGTTGTTTTAAGATATTATTTCCAGCTGCATCATGCTTCAAAACCGTTTGTTGATCATCCGTCTAGGGCACGTTTTTATTTGCAACACTTACAAACACAGCGCACAGCGACCAGTTCTTCGTTCAACTTCTTAAGCAATCTCAGTTTTTGATCGTAATAATCATATGTTTAGTTGTTATTATTATTCGAACACTTGTTATACGTTTTCAAGTTGTTATTTTCTTGGTTGTTCTCGAAAAAATTGCTTCTCCGCCACAGCAACAGTCATGTTGATATCTTTTTCCACTTTGTGTTAACTTTCGATAATTTTAAGTCACATAAATTTGTACGTTTTCATCTGCAGAATGCCCTGAAGTCAAAAAGAAACATAAAGATTATCGTACGATCAGAAACTTGGCAGATGCATCGCAGCATATGCTAAAAGCATTTCTGTTTTTGCTCACAAAACAAGGAAGAGAGAATTGCTTTGGTATTCTCTCTTTTTCTCTCGCTCTACCACAGTCCAGCAGACAGGATCCTCAGGAGGCGTGGAAATGGGTGCGGGATGCTATTTTTGCACGTTTCTCCACCCTTCCGCACCCTTCACGCGACATCTGCTCGCGGTTTCTTTAAATAGTATTTTGAGATAAAAATAAATAGAACCAAACGTTCCACCCACCGGTGGCGTTAGTATGATTCTCCTTCCCTTCCCAACCAGTGGCACAGGTGGACAGCACTTTTGAGGTGCAGCATAACGCCCAGCAGCAACATAACAATGTCGGTACACACAGGCTCTCTCTCTCCCACTCTGTCTTGTTCTTTCTTACTAAGCTAGACACGGTACGTCAGCATAGTTTCATTGACAGACGAAGAAGCCGGCTCTCCATTGGCAGGAGGGCTTGGGTGGAGATGAAGGTTCGATACAAAGAAGCACGGGGTGAGTAAGAGAGCGAGCGAGGTTGGGTGGAGAGGGTGAAATTTATCGCGCGAACTTTTACCATGCCGGCAAAACCGGCGCCGGAAAAGCCAATCAATTGCCAATCACAACGTGTGGCGCGTCTGGAAAGTGTGAGGTTTCGCATATTTTTTCGCACTGTCTAATTAAATTATACGGTTCAGGTATGCGTAATGATTAATTCCCATTTTGGTAGGTGCACGTTTTTAGTGTCCAACACATAATTATGTGGCCATATTGCACGAAACCTGGCCACGGAAATGGGCGCTGCGGGAACACACAAAATGAAGACCATTTTCGTTCATCGTGTGCTCCGAATGGGCCACAAACTCACTAACACAACGACGTTCCCCGGACGTTCATGTGGGTAAAACGAGGTGATTTAACTTGGTGGCACTTTTTCCCAACCATCAATGAATTGTCTTTTCCACGCACAAACCACACACCGTGCCTCTGGAGGAGGTTTTCGCGTGGAGGCACACTTTCCCGGTCCTCGGACTCGATCGATTACGCAGGAACAACACGGCTGCTGCTGCAGCAGTACCACGGATGAGGTCGAATGGTTCCACACAACACCACCACTAGAAGAAAGCAAGAGAGCAGGTTCCACACCACCGAGTTTGCCGAATGTTTCTACCGCTTGTGCGCACGACGGGGACTTGCGGGGTGCTGGCCACGGGATCCGCCACGGAACCGACCGCCAAACGGTTCCATTCCGGCAAGCCGTGCCGTCCGTTCCTGCACTACACTGGCCCGAGCTTCTCACACAAAAAATCGATTAGCACAACCTATCCGGGTTCCGGTTCTGGCTGCTGCCGCTGCTACTGCTGCTGAGCTGCAGAGCGTTGTGTGTCTTTCGCAGGCAGATAGAGCCGTGTGCGTCAAAGAGCGGTGGGCCGATCAGATCCGCGAGACGCCGATCCGCCGCCGCGGCAGTGTGGAAAGATGCTTCGGACGACAAGAGGTTTCACAAGCGCACACGATGCACAGAATCCGCAATAGATTGCGGACAGAAAATTCACCCTTCGAGTACGGAATCGCCACACTTTGCGGAGTGTGTAGGTAGATAAATGTGCGGAGACGTCAAATGCCGTGCTCTGCAGCGACGAGCAACGTCGAACAAACGTCTCGCTGTCGGGAGCACGATACTTTTCCGCTCTCCCGAACCGTACCTCCCATCTCGGTCGCTCGCGTGCAGCTCACCGCGGGTCGTACTCTTTCGCACACTTCGCTCAGCGATGCCGCAGTGGTTCGACGAGGGGTCTCTCGATGGTGATGCTAGCGAATGTTACAAGCGACGTGCCTGCTCGTTGGCATAGCTTTGGGCAGCTCCTCGACCAGTGCGCATTCTCTCTCTCTTTGTTCGACGCTCGATTGGCATGAGATAACAGTTTTCTCTCTCTCGTCTCTTCGCGATGGTTTCTGCTTGCGTATGCTTGCAAGATGGCGTCGCGAGTAGGTTCGAAAAATCGATTCATGTAGCGTTCACCGCGTTGTCATGTAAATGGCAGCTGGGAAAATTAATGTTTGAACCATTTAAAAAACAATGCTGTGTTAATTACCGGTGCAATTAACTGCGGGTTGTTTTGTTTCGTGATTTAATTTCAAAAATATAAAAAAAAAGAAAACACCTTCCGTACCTTTTTGACAGCTATTCGTATTTGACAGAGATCATTGGCGTAGGGTTAACGGTTTTTTTCAAATGATTGTTAGCAAACTTTATTTTATTTTATTTTCTAATCATGACTCATTTTACAAAAAAATTGTAATGATTGGAGAAGTTTTTTTAAATTTTCGAAAAATAAAAATAAACATGTTTAATATAGTTAAAATTGTTTCAAAAAATAAACTAATTATTGCTGAGGACCTGCGCTTTGTTTTACGTTACTTTTTCAAATTTATAATCCTTCATTATTTTACATTCAAATCTTCATGTAAAAACCATTTACAGAATAAGCCAAATCTTTTAAAATATCAAAATGCATGCAAGCTGCTGAAGCACAAAGAAAAATCAAACATAAATAAACACCTGTTGTGAATTAAGAAAGCGGAAGAAAATGACACTGCCTTTAAAAATGCCGGACGTTTTCCCTGGGGGACTCGGAATGATGCGAAGCAACCTCGAACGAGCATCGCTTGTTGGTGCAAAATATATCACCGAAGAAAAGCAGAAAAAAACATTCGAACCACGATGGGAAAACTTCGAGTGGACATGAATGCTTCTAATGGTGGTGTATGCTTATTCAACCGCTCACTCAGAAGTGAAGTGGCAAACAGTAGACGCAATGATGCAATAACAATATTTCTCTAGGAACCACTTATGATTCGGTGTTCATTATGCTCGCTTTCCCGATGGCAGCCTGAAGCAGAATCGAATGTTTTCGTAATTCAATCGTTAGTTTCAAGTGGACGAGTAGACCGATTGGAACAAAAAGAGCCTCAAACTTCTAAGAGCTGATAAGCAAGGTTTGTACTATCACTTACGCTGGTCATTATACTTCCAAAGGGGATAGTTTAATTAAACACATTTTTTACGTTAACGAAAAAAGAGTACTGCTATGACACTCTGTCTTATTTTTTCAACTAAATTATGAATACGTTCTTACATTGTTTCATTGCTTTTCCAAGGTAACTGAGCATCCTCAAATGAATCATTAAAACACTTACCGATAACCCGAATGGCTGGAGAATGGTCAGTGAAAGTAAATGAGGACCTGTGAAAACAGAGAGATAAAAACAATTTCATTAGCTTATGATGAAGAAGGCACCAGACTCTTTTAGCACTGTTACAAAGTTCCTTTCCTGGGCCATTTGCCATTTTCGGTACTGATGCATAAATTATAACCGGAAGTAAACCCGCCGTTATGTGTTTCTACAAACAACGAAAACCATTACAATTTTCGCATAAAAGAACGGAACGTTTTTTGTTCCGTTATGAAGTACCAAAAAGGACATTAAATTTAATGGCGCTAATTTATACGCACTCGTGGCACATTTTGGCTCATAACAAGAATTGAACCTAGTTTAAGGAACCTGACATAACAAAAACTTTATATTTCACAAGATTGCAAAACTTCTTAAAAAATATCACACGAAGTTAAAATTTTGTATAACATAAAATTAAACAAGGTAACGGATCATACGGTTGCTTCCATATGCAGAGAGATTTTTGGCCGATGAAAAAAACAACGTATTCAGCAGGGTGCCGGCTAATCTCATTACCATCGAAACGACACAAGCTGGAATTAATCATTCTGACAACTTACTACTCCGTGTGCCCAGGTTGCGTGCGCTCAGTAGACCAGCAGAATCGTTCACCGGAAAAGTTCACCAGTTGCCCGGAGGATGACACCTTTGCCAAAATTATGACCCCATAGCGACGTGGCAAGTTGGCGTATCCTTACATGCTGCCATTAAGGTAGCATTACCGAGCACCGAAACTCAGTCACATGAGAAATCGAACGGAAATTGGCTACAGATAATTTAAAACCTCCGTGCCGATAGGTACGTGTCCTCTGCTGGTCTTCCGAACACTGAGCACTTCGAGACTCGAGGCGACTTCCAGTATCCTGTGGGAACCGACGAAATAAGGTCATTTGTATTCATGAAAACTGGCATCGACGTGGCAGGTTTTCAGCAGGCTTTTCTTTTGCGAAGCTGCATAAATTGGCCCGCTGGAGGCAAGGTGACGCTGTAACGGGTCCCGACGGTTGACCTTGCATTAATTTCATGATCTCATCTCACAACGACGTATAAGCTCCAGGTAATCGAAGATAAGCGAAACTGTCATCGCGTATGTATAGCTTTCTGTAACGTTGTCGTTACAGTCGGAGATGATTCTAAAATGAACTCATAACATTGGGCCCATCTTTCCATTAAAAACAGGTAACGTACACTTTGATATGAATGTAAATTCGAAAGATTTTTAATAAAAATAGCCTAACGTTCAATTTTCAACGATGTTCAAGGTTTTTTTCCTATCGACCATGATTTTGAAATTCTCCTCGCTCTACGATTTCCATCAACCTTTGATTACTCCAGTTAAGTGGTACTTAATCTTTATCCAATTTTTCAAATGGGAACGGTAGCAGCTGCGACCTGCGGAAAGCGATGTTTAACAGACGTGAACTGAAAAAAAAACACGGTCACAAAATATCGTCCAGACAGGGAACGGAAGCTTGGATCCCGATGATGCTTTGGGAAAGTGCCCCGCCAAAAATCATCTTCCAATGTACTTTACGACGGAAGTGTCTGCAAAGCTGCACGGTCGGCTGCAGGATATCCAGTTTATTTATCGCAAATCATCATCCCCCGACTTCCAGCTTCCAGCGTGCTAAAGTGCGTCTCCAATCTGCTTTTAGGATGGTCGTGGTTGTGGTGGGTTTTCCTTTGAGTGTTCACTTTTGTACACTCGAGCCGTTTTCCTCAATTCGGAATGGCGTAGAAAATCAAGATTACAAAGACTAGGGAAAAATTAGGGACATCGGTGGGATACCGTTGGTTCCGTCGGTGGCTCCCTTTTAGAAAAAGACTCTCGCCTGTGAAGGTGCGTTCCTTGAGTGGCCTTTGTTTGGTGTCTGATTTTAAGAGGAAAACATGTGCTCCCGTTTATGTGCGTGTACTTGAGGATAACTTTTTGATCAGTTTATTCAAACATCAACCACCATCTGTTTAGTTAATATCTACGATCTCAAAACGTTTATTATATATGGTTTGTTGTACCATGGCTTAAAATGTCATTGTTAGAGCTAGTTTCGTCACCTCCATTTCTTATCGAACAAATCATATCGCATAAACTAATATAGACCTGACCAAAGCAATGCGCCTCCCAAATCAAAGTTTCATTTAGGGATGTTAAGCCATGCGAAAACAGTTTTGCTACATTTATGGAAGAAGAATATGTCAATTAAACATATGACGGATTGATTTCTTCCTAATGAAAAGGCATCTAAAAAGTAAATAAGTCCATCCAAAGTGGAAAATCATCACAGTGTCTTCAATCGACGCCAATTAAGAGCAGGTCCAATAAATGACTTCCGTATTGCTTGTCTCACTACAGAATGTTGCCAATCAAATCATTTATTTATCATACGGAAGGGACTCTTGTGTCGAACAGGACTACCGCTCTGAGGTGTTGCGTTTTATTCCAGGTCGACGTCCTTCCTACGGTGAATGCATATGGTGGTTGGCCTCCTCATACAGCGCCCTTCGTCAACCACCCAACTGTGACAACTCATTCATTATGATCATTAGTTAGTCATTCACGTTTAGTGACGCCCCGGAAGGCATTCGATGCTTTTTTATATTCAAGGGTGGCTAAGGGTGTATAAAAATAGCGCAGCTGGAATATCGCACCACGAACAGACCCGTCATACCATCGTCAAGCGCGGACTATATCGAATGCAGATTAACTGCTAGATGTTATCATGCAAGTTTAGGTTAGAATTGAGGGAGGGCGAGTGGATACAAATAAATTATTTAAAGTCTCGTTGTTTGACGTGGAGGGCTCTGGACCAAGTGTCACTTGGGGTTGACTAGGTCTTACTCCCTCCTCGAAACAGGCCCTCCGACACCCTAAATGCACAACCGGTGGAGATCACACCAAGTGATTCCGAGGTGATGACAAATGCCGGGTAAGAGTGAACCGTCATTTATTAATTTCGGGTATTTCTCCTGCGGTAATATGAGTTCCATACAGCTGGAAATAGTGCATCAAACCAGTTGGATATTGTAAAGTTCACGTCGGAGTTCCATTCGGGTCTTTCCCTGTGCTACATCTGGAAGCCATGTGCCATGGGACAAAGAACGTGAATCTCCTTATGCCCCTGCGGGACGTCGAGCTGTCCCGGTTGTGGTAGGAACTCGCAGTACACACGATTGGTAGGCAAGTTATGGACCACTCTGTGGAGTAAGCATGCAATGTCCTGGGGTCGCAAAAAGCTAAAACCATTCCGGGCCAGAGGGAGTTGAAGTGACGAAAACTGTGCTGCAGTGGATGTGCCAGAATAGCCCCATTCTATACATTATTCATTTTCTGCGGGCCATCGAAAACGGCCACAATCGTCACCGATCGTCGAGTGCGATTGTCACGAGGGTCTACTCCCTAAACTGATTAGAGAAGTGTACCCTCCCGGTTCTCTCGTTTCGCCCCTCTTCGAAGGGGCTTCCGGAGCAGATGATGATGTCCGGAAATCAGAACGCCCTTCGTGTTCGTTGCTGCCGTGTGTATACAGCCTATTTTCTTTTCCGGACGATGAATAATTGAACGTACCGAACCCAAACCGGCACATCCCGAGGTTGATCGGATCGAACGAGATTCTCGCATACGAATGGTTAGTTGATAAGCATAGATTGAGGTCAAGTTGATGCCCGATGTTCCCGATTCTATAAGGCACAGGCCATAAGTGAAATCCCTCAGACTAAGCGTAGACCCATGATGGTTGGCTCTGAAGGGGCAAACAGGAGACCGGAATGCAGGACACAAATTGCGCTTCCGCAACCAAAAGTAATTACTTTAAAAGTCCAAACGACACGAATAAACAGGACGCACGTGCCGGTTGGTTCCTTCGCGTGACGTTTGCCTGCCCTGATCTGCGCCCATCTCGAGGGTTTTAGAGGGAGGCGAAAATGTTTATCAATCGATAAGCAGCTGCCGGTCCCGTGGTCATGGACCGTGTCGGTGGATGGTACATACTTTTTAGAGCTACAAATTTCTGACCTAGTCTGGCTGAGAATATTCCCCTTCATCAGGCCCAACATAGTTCTATCCTTGCTTTGTTGGTTCTTCTCGTCATATTCTTCGGAATCAATTTACGCCATTGCAGGCTGTCAGAAAAATTGATAAGAAACCAGCAGGGCATGTGCACGTGCAGGGGATCAAAATTCTTCCTACACAATAACACCCTCCGGGTCCGACTGTTCCGCACTAACAGCGTCCGGACATATGGACCGGGGAAGGAATTACTCTTGTAGTTTTTTAAATGCTATTCTCCTCCCGCCAAAAACTACAATCATAATCCGACAAACCGGGATTACATCTCGCCACATAAAGCATGATCAAAATTGCCAGAAAAAGAGATGGTGGCGGGGCTTAGGTATCGGGATGAAGGGTGAAGGATGCGAGGTCGAAGGCCCATGCAGCACAACGAGTAGAGCCGTTGCATGAGCATAAAGAAACTACGTTCCAGCCGAACGGCACTGAAACTGATCCTCAAAGAAGTCTTCACGACGGTGAGGGAATGGGATTTTCGGAAATGGAGCAGGTGAACGGACGTCTTACAATGGGTCTCGTACGATTTCGGTACGACTCGTCGAAGGGTGCCACGCCAAGGGAGGTCCTGGGCGAGCCCGTAAGGAAAACTCAATGCTAAGTAGAGAAGTTTCGTGCGAGAAATGGAAGCTGTGAAGGGCTCGGTGAGTACACGGCAGAAGTTCGTCCATTTCGGGCATCCGTAACGAGCTCAATGGGCGGGCCAGGGGAAACAGGCGAAGTTTAGCGGGCGAAGAGAAGCCACTTTGGCCGCGTGCAGCGAACCGTAATGTATGCGCATCGGCACAATCGGAAATGGGCGAGTCTTACACGATTTCATATCCCGCTTGATTACTGCAGAAGTTCGGCAGCGAATGGACCAAACTTTTGCCAGCTTCAGTCCACAACGGCGTTGTTGATGGTGGGGAAAATTTGGGGAACGATTTCTGCCGGAAACAGCTGCGCCGTACGGTGGGAGGAGGTTTCGGAAAATTAGGAAATCTTTCCTTCGACGAGTGAAACTATGGATTCTGGAAGTTCCTGAGGGGTTTCATCGGCATGTCTTAGATGGCTTGATGTGTTAGGTAACATTAGGGGCAATAGAAATTCATCAATATTCTGAAAGATTTAGGCGTTTTAGGTCTGGTACGATTTGTAAAAGTGAATATCGAAAAATGTGCTTGAAAAAACCATTAATATTAATCGAATTAAACTGGTAGGTTTAATTTTGAAACAGCTTTCAGATATTCTAGGTTAAAAGGTCCTTCGGGAATCTGAATTGGAATATAATGACTCTTTTATGTTCAACGTACCAATTGGTACTCTTTTTTAAAACTCTAATAAACAAAAGAAGCCTTTCAACATAAGGGACTCTGCTTTCCTTTCGAGATTTTGCATCCATCAGTCATGTTATTCGATTTGTACCGCAAACAAGCGCAAACGCCTTCCATCTGTTGCATCCAACAGTGTCTTCGGGGTCCTGGTCAGCTACCTGCTCGTTCCGATGAGACCCGTCGCTGTAGCTTCATTTACCATCTGCCATTATAGGTAAGAGGAGCCATCAGCATGAACCCAATCCCGTTTTCTTCGTCACCTCGACTCGAAGGGCTACTTTTGGAACCAGAAGTGAAAAAAAAAACCTTTTCGATGAAGTAGGTAGGTCCAATTTAGGGATTAGGTTTAGGGGATGGAAACGTGATCGTTTGGTAGTTTCGTTAAATTTTCGAACAAACTCAGTAGCGAACCACGCTGCTGCTGCCCGGCGAGGTCGCGAGCGACGTTTGGAGGGCCCAGAAAAATACACACCTGGTCATCGGATATCATCCGGGAGCGCCCGAACCTATCAATTAGGTCCCGGAGCGACTGGTTTGCAGCCGGGGCGTTTTTTTCATCGAAAACAGATTTCCCCCCCTTTCGCTCCTGCGGTGGTTTTATTTTATCGGTGTATTTCGCCTTCCCGCAATGTTTCTTAGCAGATCCTCCGAAAGGAGCAGACGACCACAAAATGTTGTTCCAGCACAAGTGCAGCCACCGGCCAACAGAGATGTCAGTGTGGGCTTGCTAGTGCCGAAACGTATGCATCTCGTTGCATTCGTCCGACTTTCTGTTCACGACCCGCATCTTCTTCATCTCCTACGGCCAATCCTCTCGTACCTTGCGTGTCTGTTTTGTGTGTGGGTACTTCGTATCGCTTTTATTTTAACCATCTCCGCTTCAACTTATGCACCAAAATACCTGCCGGGGCCATCGTCGGGCAGGTAATCGACCCGGCGAAGCATAAAATAAGTGCCGCAAAAAATAAAACAACCACCGCCGCAACGCGAAACATGCGACCCGAGCAAACTCAGCTGCGGCTGAGGTTGGCTGTTTTCTCCTCGTCTCAGTTTCCGGCGTGTCGGCGAATCTTGCGCTGGCGGCGGTCCAGATTTTATCCTTCCCTTTTGCTGCTGTCTTTCGTCAATATAAAAATTCATAACAATCGGCCAGCGCGGCGGACGGCAACTGTTCGATACATAAAAATGGAGAGGTAAGCAACAAACAAGCGGAAAAAAAGGCTAGAAAACATCCCAAATTGTACAGAAGTTCAAAACGCAGCCGTTTCTTCGCGCGATGTAACGAAGGATCAGGCGAAGGAGGGCAAAGGCGTAGGGCGAACTGAAATCGGAGCAAACTGCTTCAGAAAAACCGGAGAGCAGATGTTCGGCCCGATCGGACCGGCTCTCGGGGTTTTAGGATTGAGCATTGGGTTTTATGTTTATGGTGCACATTTTTTTTTTGGAGGTTAGCATAGCCGACACTCCAGTCAAGGGTCTCAAATTGTTGTTTCCAAAACGAAACAAGCTGCTCGGTTGATGATTTTTTAGAAGATCTCAAGCCTTTAGGAGGTCTATATTACACAACCGAAGATAGCGTGTCGTGCGGGTAGATCTTCACACTTAAAATCAAGAATCATCACACGGTGGATTGATGTTGTTTAGTCACCCGAATTGGTTCCACTTCCCAATGAACCCGCATGATATGCACCCGGGCTTAATGCTCCACCAGCTGGCACACTCCTCCTCCTCGGAGGTTCATAATCATGATGATGCGGCTCGAAAATGCAACGTAGTAAAAATGTGGATCCTACATGCGGTCGTCATTGAAGCCCGGTGCCAACGTTCCACCCCTGGCATGGCGGTTTTATTGACATCAAAAATGCCGTGCGTGGATTTTCCGGATGCGGGACACGTTCCCGGCCTGCGGTAATGAACTGAGCGTCCTGGCGGCGCAAGTATGCAGCAACAACCACCGATCCGGTCCCAATTGCTCCCCGTGGAGTCATTACACGTAAAGCTACTTTGTGCGGACCAATGATGAGCGTTATGCACACATTGCTCCGGCTCGTCCGGTTTCAACCAGGAATTGCATATTAAGTATGCGGGAAGCGGGTTGAAACAATAAAAAAGGACACAGGCCAATCCACCGGGCGTTGATGGAAGGAGGGATGAGGTATTTTAAAATTTATGGATTCGTCCACGAGCGAAATTCCGCGGTCCGTGACACCCACGACTGTTCCCTAGTTTGTGGGTTTGGTTCCGGCGAGGTGTGGGACGCCCGGGCGGTGATAACTCCTGGCCTACGATTCTACATAAAAGGAAAGGACATTGTTTTTATAATAGGAACCACACGGAATACAATTAGTACAGGACTGGTCGTGGATTATGGCAGAGTTGATGCGATGAACAAACAGAACTGGCACAATACAAGAATCAGTTACGGTACGCGTCAAGCCTATATTTAATGTTGGCTAATTGACTACACTTTAGCTTATAAAATACTACCATTGTTAGTTTTATTTATGGAAAATATGTACTGATATGTTTCTATATTGTGTGTGATATATATTTCTCTATATTAATTGTTGTTTTGTGTTCAATTTCTATACTAACATCAGTAATTATATCTTTTCTGGTTAACCATAAATGACCTACACAACTGTCAAATTGTTTGTAGGTCGATTTTTTAACATTTTACGCTACTATAGAACTTAATAAAGCAGTTGTTAATTGAGAATACGGCACATATCGTTTTACAATTTTTATCCTCGTCACCGATTGATATCTTCTGGTGAAACATTCCTTTATTAATTAAATTCTCAATTCTCCTTGTTTTGTCATAACCTTCTTAAATCTACAACAATATTTTGTGGCGTGTGTTTATAACTTTTGATGTTTTATTGTCGTCCATAAACAAAATAATGAGTTCTATCGTACTGTAAACATTATCCCTAGTTCTTCTACTGGTGTTTTAAATTTCACAATCATGAAAATATAATTTAGCATCATGCCAATGCCGGTCGGATTCATTAATTCGGCCAGTGCTATATAAAATTAATTTAACCTTCACTTCTTTGCAATAAACCTTTCAACTGTGCCACGCTTTATGCTCGCTATCGGCCGTCCCGCTAAGATACGGGCGGATAACATAATTTGGAAGCAAATTTCCCGAAAATCTCGCCTATCTGCACCCCAGTGCCGGAGTACCCGATCCCGTTACTCATTCGCGCACCGTGGTTTTACCGCGGGTTTAATGTTTTGTTTAGCCCGTTTATGTTGCTCGTGGGCGGTGTGAATTGTTGTTGTCGCTGTGGCGCCAGCATCAACTGACCTGTGGTGGGGAACTTCATGCACCAACCACCAAACGAAGCGTGACTGGAAATGAGCCACTCATACATGCACGTGCCTGCCATATTTATGCACCCGTGCAACATGTCCTAGGTCAGCATGGCCCTTGCACGTTCGGGGGTTTCGATGGTTGAAAGAGGGCGGCCTAGAGGCAGACTGTGTTCGACCGAAATTAATTATGTTGGAACTGTTTACAGCCTGTGCGTCGGCGATAGGCAGCTAGGAGCATAAAACAATATAGGCGTGGGGTACTGGCCGGACTTTTCCGGTTGTTTATGTTTGGTCTGGTCTAGTTGGTGGTCTTGGCCCTGGTGGGCAATGTTTTAACAACGTTCGCGAAACCTCCAACTGGTTATCATTTTTAATACAAAGACACGATCATGCCTAACTATGATACTTTTTTATGATAATTGTTTTAGATAAAGGTACTGGCAGGACAGAGTATAATTTATGTGCATACAATTAAGCGTCCATAGGCGTTTGAAGGACGCTTGAAAAAAATGTAACCCAACTTATACATCAATGGTAATTGGATCATTTGATCCAAAGAAAAGTAGGATAACAAAATTGAGCTATGATGGAATTCGAATTGGATTGACGTTGTGTGAAATTTCTTTTGACAGCTGCCAAATGTCACAAATAATTTGGATTTCGTATTTCTGCGAAAGCTTCCAGCTGCTCTACACTTCCTCTTTCAGTGATGATGTGTAAATTTGTCCATTTTAAGTCTGTATTTGCGTAAACAAACAAACATACAAGTTTACGGTAATTTAATATCCTTCAGGTGCCTATCGATTACATTCTGGTTGCTTCAAATGACGCACGGCGGAGGGAAATGACCATTTATCGAAAAACGACTCTAATCCACCCGATTAGTGGTCAAACATGGACATGGAAGGGTAGAACTTGGTGAGGGCGTCGTATGAAACGCTCGGGGTGCATACGTCACACCTGCCCCAAGCTGTAATTAAATAAGAGGACAGTTTCCCCCGGGCGTCAAGTGCTGGCTGCCACGGAATTAGACCATTTATCAATCAGTTTACCTTCACGGATGAAGGGCCGAGCTTTTCACAACATAAACCTCCATTGTATAACACTAACCGACGAGCTTCGGATGGACGGCGGCTCAGATTGTCGACGGGGCCGCCGGAATTGCTTCGTGTCTTTTTTGCGTAGTTCTTCAAACTGTCATTCTTGCGCTCCGAAAAAGGTCTCCCAGACGGTGTCGAATAGACTAGACTGGCTAGGAGCTAGGAGTCAACGAGCCACCTGCACGGAGAAATTCAATATGCGGCCAAATTTGATACCAGCCTTCTCCGCCCGAGTGACTTCTGCTCCACACATCTGTTGCAAGGTTTAACGTTCTTGCTAGATGAGTCAACAAAACGTTTTCGCTCGCGTTCCAACTCGTCCGCCGTTCGCAACGAGGCTTGCGACATCGTGCGGAGATGGCGATGAGCATGGACATTGCCCTGATTGCCGTACGAATTTGGACTTATGACACTGTCATCGTGCGGGCGCAAGCATCAGGGTTCATTTCCCAACACGCTCGCTGAAAATTGGTCGCCCGGGAAAATCCATCTTCGTTTATTACGCCCCATCTCGGAAGGCTTTTAGGTGACGACGCTTTGTAGAGCAGAAATATGAGGTTAAAGCGCAACGCATGGGGAACCGACTTTTCAAGCTAAAATGATTGATTACAAGCCCTCTTGGTGGAAGCGGTTGTCAGGAAGGACTCCGCGCTAAATGATGCAAGCCTGAATCGAGCCTTTTTAGTAGCCGCCAGGCTTTTGTAATTGAAGCTGTAGTGCCTTTTCAGCCGAACGTCAATACACTTCGAAGCGGCTTCGATGAGCTAATTAGCCAGGCTCGACGAGTTGGAGTTTGCTGTAATGGAACTCGAGCCATCGAACGGTGACAGTACCGGTACCTAATTAGCGAATCATTGGAAACCGGCGAACCAACTGGACTTGAATGTTTTGACCATCTCAATCCCCGCAGGATAACAACAACCTGTAGAGTTAGCAATCCGATACTTTCCAGTAACAATCATCGGGAAAATCATGGAGCAGGGAGATAATAGGGTGTGGAGCGTGCGGTACGAGCTGGACAAGATTAGCTACAAAATTAATCCAGGCGAACAATGACTTGTTGACGAGCGAGCTTCAACACGGTTTCATTGGAGCGGCATGTCAATTAATTAGTAAAGAAGCACAATTCTGCTACAACGTAAGGCAGCATTTAATAGCTCATGGTTTAGGCAGACAAGAATGGCAGAATTTGAAGTACCTCTTGTGATGGAAAGAGCACTTTAAAGGAAAGGCTTTTGCTACAATCAACTGCTACAGATTGATCATTTAGTTCTCTTATCACCGCTGGAAGCGTTTGTTTCTTTAACAAAGAGTTGAAGTTGTGCATTTCTTAGGATGTGTATGGGATTTTCTGTGAAAAATCTGATCCATACAATTATCGTACTAAACATGCTCCTACATTTTACCCGACCGGAGGACAATGTATCTTCAGCAGCACTCCGAACTAACTCAACATTTGCATCTCAACCTGCATAGAACCTTCTCATTCAAATGCAGATGCATTGGTTCGGCTGGCATGTTGATGAGTCAATAAACTGGCCCGCCTTGTCTGTCGGGTTCATTCACAACGGACGGTACGGAAGGATACGCTATGCGAGTTCCTGTCCCTTCATACACTCACCTCACGGGGGTTACATAGTTGCACGCAAACGAGCAGACACGCCGGGTTTGAAGAAAGCTTCCTTTTGTTCGGAACCATCACGGGAACGGCAACCCAACTTTTTGGGGAAGGCTTCCACAGTTCGTTGCTTACCGTTTTGCGGTTTCTGTGCGGTTTTTCGTTGGCCTACTGGAACCGGCTGGGAGGTTAAGAGGGCAGGTGAAAACGCAAATACGTAGGCGCTTTCGTTCCTTTCCGAGCAACCAACAATACCGCTACACCTTCAGTTGCCACAGAACGCTCGGTCGGAGCAGATTGAATGAAATGAATATTCTATCCAACCGTTAGACCGGACCGGGATCGTTCTGTATTCAAGGGTCGCAAAAAATAAACTCCATCCAAAGTGAAGAGCTCCGAACGTGAAGTCCGTCCATCCGGGTGGAACTGAATGGGGGAAGAAAGTGACGAAGTTTCGATAGGATCCACTCGAGTTTTGCAATTTCGAATTACAAATAACTTGTGCAAATATTGAACCGACGGGGGGAAACGTTGAAAGCCACGAAAACTGGGAGATGGGAGTGGGCATCCACCCTCTCTCTAAGATGAAACTCAAACAACAGGGTGAAGGTGAACCGACGCTGTCTGTATCCTGATGGCTCTCTTTCCGGTGTCTCATCCGCAAGTAAGTCATACGGTCCACCAAGTTTCTACCACCCTGGCACGAGCTAAAAATATGCTGTTTGTGTGTGCACTGGTCCGAAGAACTGGTGCCAACACATTGGGGTTCCAGATCAAACGGGCGTCGGTTTAAAATTTAAGTAAATTAAAAACAACCCCAACGAGATCTCTCACCGCTGGCAGAATAAAACGTCTATCCTCACGCATGAAGTTGCGTTAAATGTTCCAAGGGTAGCTTCCCTTCCAATTGGTGCAATTGCTAGGGCTTCAACTTTTGATCTGTGAAAAGATAAACTTTTCCCTTGACGGAAAACTGAGGAAAATTGCTTCTCTCGCCGCGACTACGGTGACAACCTTCTTTGAAGAACTCCTTCGCACCGAAAACGCACCACGAAATCAAAGATGGATGGGTTACAGCGAGGGGGGAGGTAAATAAATGATAAGAAAATGATACTCCGGCGAACATTCGAGAACTTCCTTTCCGAGGGGATGGTGACGCAATACTGTGGCTCGGAACTTTGAACCCGCTTAGTGGGATGCATTGTACAGTGAAGAGGAAGACTTACTCTATTGCTTGAAAGAGAGGGTTTTGTTTTCCTTCCTGTAAGATGTCAACTGCAGCAAGATATTGGACGCGTCTCCGACATTTTCTGTAGATTCTTTGCAAAGTTAAGGTTATAGAGCGTAGCACAAGAGCTGTTTAAAGCTAATTAAATTATTATTAAATTGTCTCAAAACGTTTTCTGACAACAAATGTTCCTGTACACTTTAATTATTTACTTTTCGCCACATTTAGTAAATCATGTTGGTTATTTATACTTTAAACAAAGGGCGGTGTAAAAGCTGATATTTAAAATAGTGAACCACCATTCATATTCCAAGGTCAAATACCAGGAAAATCAATAATATCCAACCAATTACAACTGTTTTCCATTCGTACCCTACTTGGCTGTCACCGGATCTCATCTCGAGCCAAATTGTCAACCGAGGTCTGAAGTGCTTTCTCGGGTTTTTCCTGGTACACTCCAGCGCGATCCCAAGCGAATGCCAAAGGTCGCCCCACCGCACAAATTGATGGACTGTATCCGGTGTTGGAGATGCTATTTAATACCCTCCCGGGGCGCAATCAATGAGGAAATCGAATTTAAATTGAAATCAATTGCGAGTCCCTGATTGCAGGCCGTGCCGGAAAGTGGAGCTTCTCGGCCGCCTCACAGGACACAGGGCCGGATATTGGGTGAGACCCAGCGATAGTGAGGCACGCCATGGAAAAGAGGTGAAATTGAGCTTCTTGCTGATGAAACCAAGTGACATCGAGGCCGTTAAACACCGTCATCGTTGGAAGTATGGTGGCGAACAAGATTGTGGTGAGCCAGCGCAAAGGAAATGAAATGAAAGCTAACTTCCGCAGGAGCGTCTTTCACAAACATGGTCTGTGATATCTTTTTAATTTTATAATTCATTTTCATATCAATTGAATGATGCAAATCTTCATTCTAGATGCTCAATATCTACGGGATTTTGGACCACAAAATTATCAGATGCACGCTCTGTGGGCGATACCGCTCGAGTGATCGCATGTACGCAATCACGTCAAGTACAAAAATAAAAGCCGAAATTAAAATTCGTCCCAAATTCAAGTGCATTAATGGAGAGGAATTCCGCACGGTGGGCTTTTGACGACAACCACCAACAACCGTGCATAGTCCGACGGATGCATATTTTCCCGCTTCTTGTTTTTCACAACAGTAGCAATTAGTTGGCGAGTGCCGGTGCCGTACTTGAGCCAAGAGGAAAAAAGTCACTTTAACAATGCCAACACGAGTGCGCACACTTCACGATCCCGAGGGATGTGTGTTTTGCACCACAAAAGAACGGGAGAAAAAAAAGAAGTCCTCATGGGAGAGGGTAAAAAAAACGACCCGCTTTAGAAGGTGGAAAATCGTGTAGCAAAAAGCAAGGCAGCATCATTCGAGCCATCCTATCGTGGCGCGCCAATCATCATCAGTAATTTTATTTTCTACGCTTCTCGCAGCATGTTTTTCCACCCGGGGTGGTGTTTTTTTGTATGTTGCCCAACGTTATCGGAACATGTGGAAAACACAAAGCATCGGACACAAAATATAACAACGTAAAAGAAAGAAGTTGTACAACTAGCAAAGAGGAAAAAGAAAAATCCATAACCAGCAAAAGCCAACACCATACCTGAAACGCCATGCGACACACACGGCATTGGAGGCACACCCGGTTGAGCATAAATCAAATTTTAATACCCCCACACAACCACCAGTGACAAAGCATCGGCGGCCAGCTGTCCGAAGCAGGACATTTTTTGGGGGCTGAAAATCAACTCCCACACTCCCACCTAACCAACCACCGGTCGGGCCGGGATGAAAGCAAGGCTAGATACAAAAAAAGGCTTGCCGGCACAAAACAAAACAACAAGACAACGTAAATACAACACACAAGGAAAAAAAAAGACGGTCGGAAAAGTTATGCACAGCCAACTTCTGCGGGCAGAATATTCGCACGTGATAATACTGAAAACATGGCCATTGTGCTCAGTGTGTGTGTGTGTGTGGGTGCATTTATCCTGCAGGGTAATAACAACTTCAAACAAGTAGTTCCCAAACTTCAACAAAGAGGAACGAAAAACGCCGTTGAACAAGTAGCAAAAAAGAAAAGAAAATAAAACACATATCCTAGAAACCTGCCAGCATAACGAAAATATGTTGCATGGGATTTTTTACCAAACAGTTTGGGTTTGTGCCTAACTTAACGCAAGAAGCCGGAAAGAAGGCCAGGTTGGCAGCGAACGAGGGATGAATTAAATGTTGGTTCGCAGACATTTTATTTCGACATTAGCTACGGACACAAACACACACACACACACACATTCTAGTTTGGCGAAATGTGTTTTAAAAAAAATCTATGAAGGATGTGTTTTATCGTAGCCGGACACCAGTTCCTGCTTTTGGTTCCGCTAAGGTAATTACGCTCGCGGAGGAAAATGCTTCCTGGTCGATTTTGTGTTGTTGATTGCAAAATCGGACGAGAAAGGGTCGAAGAGGAGCGTCCCACGATGGGGAAAAAGCATAAGAGCGAAACAAAATAGACGAATTAAATCCTTTCCCACCCTAATGTTCGCGGAAAACGTGAGGGTAGGATTTTGCAAACCGGGAATTGAAAAAGAAAGGAAAACAATACTAACAATGAAAGGGTTTCCCATTTTTCTGGCAGCATTCTCCGCCTTTCCCCCAGTACGTACGGTTCGTGACCGTAGTGAATCATTTTTCCGACAAGCAGGGAAATGGCGCACACACGATGCGGAGCGAAACATGATTTCAAATTTGTACAACATTTGTGCAACGTGTGAAATGCGAAGAATATTAGGCCTTCTGTGGAGCGAAACGGTGGCCGGGTTGTTTTTTTGTTTTGTTTTTGCAAACGTTCATTTGTTTGCGTTCGTTTTTCCTTAGCGTTTTCACCCGTTTGTTTGCTCGGTTCCGGAAAAGTTTTTCCCACACCGTGCTCCTCTATTTATGCCTTCGGTTGTCTGTCTTTTATCGTACGCTGGGTCGGGATTTTTCTCCATGTGAGCAAATATTTAGCCACCGGATAAGACGCTTTGATTATGGTGGCCTTCGTTCGCAGATCTTTAACTCAAATCGAAACTTTGGGTAGTTAAATGATGCTGGGAGGTGGATAACAAAAGGACGAAACACACACTGGCCCGATTTTTTGCCTACATCATCAAGAATTGGGTTCAGTTACGCGAGAGAGGGCCCCATTTTTATCAACGGAATAGAAAATTATGGCACCGGGCTTGAAGGTGGTGGTGGTGGTTTTTTTCCTCCTTTCTTTATCCTAATCCGACCGGCAACGGAGAAGAAACTGATATTCCTTCCTACCGGCGAGGGATAATAATCGTGCGGGTTCGATTCAACATTAAAGGAAAAATGGGAAAAAAAGGAAAAATGTCGAGCAAAGCCCCACTCGGCGATTCTTAAGACGTTTCGATCGAAAATCGATAGTTCGGCGTAGGAGCACGGCAAATGGGGTGATGAGAAACAATCCGGGAAAGATAGGCCGATACCAATTTTTACGAATGCGACTTCCTATGAATTTTCCCTGGCAACCAATACATCCCGCTGTTGGAAGATGAAAAGCACGATTTTTGTGGCAAGCAAAGCAAGCAAACCCGGCTTCTTCAAACATCCTCGTGAAGAATCCGTTGTCATGAATTGCTCGTTCCCGTCGGATTATCGGGATCCTGGTCAGGAAAGTTCAGTGAAGAGTATAAGCCCAAAAATCTTGATGTGGAAAACTCCCGAAATTCAATGCTGCAGTGAATCGACCGTACGTAGGGCGTTTAAATTTGGTCAGATAACAGAACGGGTATTATTGTTTCCCAACGCTTAAGTGAAATGCTTCCAACAAACTGACAGGCCTTTTCCGGTGGGTGGTGGACAATTTTACGGTACCCATACAAGATGTTTATCCTGCCAAAGTGGGCAGAGGGAATGGGATGTGGAATTATATATTCTGCATTTTATTAGAAAGGAAATAGCGTTCAAATCGCTTGACCACTTCAACTTCTCTTATATTTCTTTAAATCGCCTTCCCGTAGATTATGGACATACAATCAAAAAATGGTCGGATAAATTTCCAAGTTAGCTAAAAATCAATGTCAAAAATAAAACTATTTTAAGAAGGTTTAGGAAAAGGAATCGATAAATTTCTCCGTATCGCAATCGTCGATGTCGAAAAAGAATCGAATATCGAAAAAGAAATTTTATGATGGCCAACGAAAGTTCGGTAGACGTTGATGAGCAATCATGCTTTGGGTAACGTGGCGCACTTCGTTCGGGTTGGTTCAATTTAGATTTCAATTTAGATAGCAGTGCAGTGCTAGTGTCAGTTCCAACGGAAGCTGTTCAATTATTTCATAACTTCCTCAGAATCCACATGCAATGGCAACACCACACGTAACGTCCGTTGTTTTGATGAATGGATATGCGTATTTATTATTTAGTTTTATTTTATGTGCATTTTAGTAGTGTGCTTTGCTCGGTAAAGTACAGCTTGGTGGAGATTTTACATTCAATTTGACAACCCATAACAATGAAAACACCGTGGTCCATTCCGGGAAGAGGGTGGCGATGCAAACATACATTCCGTGCGCCATAAATCTCTACCTCGCGTTGTGCAATGCAAGCCAACACCTGCTTCGGAAGCCGGGACGTACGAACCTTTGGTCATTCCCGGTATTCCCATCGTATGGCATTGGGGGCTTTGAAGGCAACATGCAGGATGCTTTTTTAAAGCAACGCCCAGGGTTGCGTAAGGCTTGGCCAAACGCAGACAAAAAGGCCCTCCTAGTTGGAAAGTTAACACTGTTGCAGGGCAGCCGTTTCGTACGGCCGTTGATTTGCCGGAAGTCCTGCCATCGATTATCGAACGTCTCTCGCTGTGACGGCCGGGTCCGAAAACCAAAGGATGGTCCTCGGATGTTCTGGTAGTTTTCTGGTCGTATTCCAGGGATTGGCATCCATTTTCATGCTGCCATCAAAACTCAAAGCCACCGAGGCGGCAAACAAGCATCCCTTTCTGTCGGTTTTTCGGGGGGAAAGGATGGAAAATGGGGAAACAAAAAACACAAACACACCGAAAGTGGCAACTGCAACACGCTTCTAAGCGGCGCTTCGACCATCACCGAGCTGATGATGCTAGTCCCGGTTGGTTTTTGCTTCTGCTCCGAAGGCTTTCTCTTGCCGGGTATCATAAGGATCGATGTTGGATTTGCACTTGCACTCGTACCGGTGCATAGTCGTGGTTTGCAAGTGATGGTATTGTTCGGCTGCTCTTGCATGGTTGGTAGTGAGGGGGGGAAAAGACAGCTAGCTGTTGGAAAACCCACGGAAAAAAGGTGCATTGTTTTAGCCACGTTAATCTAGCTTTGAGCAGAGGAATGAAAACCAATAATCCGAAGGTAATCAAAGACGAAGGATGTGAAAAGGTTTGTGTTCAAAGGCATGACATTTCGTTTAAAGGCTAGATGTGATTCTATGGTTTCAAAGGCTACCATATATCGGCAAAGGTTTTAAAATATTTGTGTAAAAATAATGTCTCACTTTCTTAAAGCATCCTTTCTTTGTTTGGTTTGGTTTATAGCACACGATCGTATAGTTTTATTTTCGAAAACGATCCTTCGTTCAAAACCAGTCCTTCCTTCGATGCTACGAGCTACAACTCCCAGTGCATTGAACCCAAACGTGGTGCACACGCCATTTAACGGTGGAAATTATGCAATTAGCCCCCCTCATCCCTGACTTAACCCCCCTCATCCCAAAACGCAACGATAACAACTCTCGAGTCAGCACGAGTTTAATTAGTCACATTTAAAGCGATGTTAGCGATCGACACCCTCCACATGCACACCAGGGCCCTTCAGGTGCGCCCAGTGCCACACCGAGTGGCACTACACAGCTTTGCACCTTTTCCCGCCGGGAAAATGTGGAGTCTGCCTGTCGCTCGGCTTTCACATCTGCCGATGCCCCCGATGCCGTCGATAATCCGCCTATCGAATGAATTTTCACGAAACCATCGGGGGGAGATGGGAAGGGGAAGTAGTGGGATCACGGTATAGCGCCACCCCCTCCCCCGATGGGTTGGGAAAGCTTCGATAATGTACGTACATTGTGGTACTTTTTGGACTGCGATGCATTTTCCACAACGTGTGCTCGACACACACACACAAATGCGTTTTAGAGCTACAAGTGCAGCAGCAACAGTCCTGCCACGTTGGGGGAGGGAAGCGGGGCGACATACAGTTTGATCCTGTATGTTTGTGTTTGTGTGTGGCTGAACCGTTGCGTTGTGAGCCGTTGCATTATTCTGCTTGTGAAGCTTTGGTGCAATTTTGTTTCGGGCTGGCGCTCGCTCGACTGGCATAATCGACGTCGGATAGAGGACACGTTGTTGAATATGTTGCGAAAAACCAAGCTGTTCAGTGTGTGTGTGTGAGTGTGTGTGTGTTTTTTTTATTTTGTCTGTTTCGTGCTATTACGTTCAGTATCCGAAAATAGGCTTACGGAAAAGCCTCGGACAAATCGGGCAGGCAAAAGGCAGAAAGGATTTACGACCAATATGGTTCCCAAAAGGAGCGTCGATAAAAAGCTTGGCGGGTTCGAAAATGGTTCTATGCTCTATGTACGGAGCATAATTAGTTTTTGCCGACCGTACGTGGGCGTAGGGCCGTAAAGCACAATATTGCGCATTGTTAAATGAAATTAAATGGCTAAAACGGATTTTCGACCGGCCAGGAAAAGGAAAACAAATGAACAAATCGTGGTGCAAATTTCCATAAAAACCGGTTTCCGGCTAATGACGAAGAAAAACAAAGCCCTGGTGCGGGACTATGTTCAACAACCGTTTAAATGAGCCACTCGGTTGGAAGCAGGAAAAACAAATGCCACTTTCGTGCAAAAAACAAAAAAGGATTGTGAGCTGCGTTTAAAAAATGGATAAAACTAGCGTTGGCGAGTGAAGAAGCTATTCCGTGCATTTAAAGCTGACTTGGGAGGCAGAATTATAACGTTGGGTATATTTTTGCGTAAGATTTTGCAACGCAAAAATGTTAGGCTGACAAAATGAGGAGGGGGAAACATTATGGAAATTATTCGCTTTCGACCAGCAGCCGCCTTCATTCGCATTAAGCTTATCATCGGAGAAGATCACGATTAGTGCAAATGTCGATCGTAAAATATACTGAAACGAGCCGACCAAGTCGCGCCTTAGCGTTTTTCCACCCAAATGAGGAGGCAAAAAGGGAACGTTTTCGTTGAGAAATAATTTTTGGCACAACCTTCGTTTGCTTCTTATCGCTCAAGCGCTTCTGTTACTGCTGGCGTTTGGCCAAACCATGCCAGCTTCCTGGCATCCTTTATCGGCACCGGCCGATCGACGTTTGCCGAGGAACTAAACGTTCCATAGGATTTCGTTTATTGGGCGTTCAATGTGCTGCCAAGGAAGGAAAAGAGAAAAGTGCACAAAAGGGACATTCCGACGCACGGGAAAGGGTACGCCGTTGGCAGCTAATGATGGAAGGAATTGTGGGGAAGAGAAAAAAATATTGGTACCAACTTGCGGAAAACTCTAGCCTTTCCTTCCCTCGCTGCCTCCGCCGGAACGATGAGCTAATGAAACACATGTAAAAGTGTCGGTACGTGTTCGCAATCGTCAAGAGCGATTTTCGCCTGACTTTTCCAACCCCCTCGCCCAAGCCACCGTTGCCGGTTCTTGTGGGGCAATTTGCAGCGCGTGGTCGAACGATTTGATCGCACGCATCGGCCGTTTTTCTTCCAGACTCCCGGCACCGGTTTCGGTTTCTCTTTATGCTCCTCATTATTTTCCCTTTCAATGGAGCACACGCCTAATCGCACCCGAGTTTGGGCTAGTGCTATTTGTGTGACCCTTTCTTGCTCGGTCTGGTCGCTGGGAGAAGCATGGAAAAACTGCTAACGATAGCACGAGCGCAAAGTAAAACAGTGTGCCGATTTTTGTCGAAAGAAAGAACGACGATGGTAAAAAAAACACCCACTGTTTTCACGGGAATGCGACTAGTTTTCCCTCCCCCGCTAGCAGTCGGGAATTGTTAGACTGGAAAAATAGAAGGATTTACTTGACGGGACAGAAAATTTAGTACCACCATTTGCCGGCAGCCTGGCACTCTTCGTGCCACTGCGTGGAAAATCGTTCGGGAAAATGGTAAATGTTTTCGATCATTTAAGCTTCGGTTCAGGATCTTTCTGCTCCTGCAGGATGCTATCTCAACCTTTCTATTATGTTGTGTGCCCTTTCCGTTCTTCTCAGAAATTGTTCAGAACGTCGAAAACGAAGGCAATGGGAGAAGCTTCTCCTAAGCAACGTTTTTCCATCGGACAGAGAAAAATCTTATTTTCGTCCCCACCGGACGGGACACCGGACGCGACTGAAATAAATTATTCAGTCCAATCAGTTACGGCATTACGCTGAATCGTCAAGCACGGAACCGGTATTTTCCCAGCGCCTCGATAACCTTGCCCCGGAGACGCAAAGGCCGTGGAAAACGCTTTCCCCTTAGTGTAACCGAAACCCCGGCCGGTGTCGTTACTCGTTACGGAGCGAATGAGTGGCCGCGGTCGAATAGTGTGTAGTGGCTGGGAGAAGGGCAGGATCTTTGCTGGAAAAATCGTTCGCGAAAATTGTGGCCAGATCATCAGGCAACACACCTGCGAATGAGGACACAATTACCCTTAAGTGGGTTTGACGGCTTAGCGTGATGCTTGGAGATAGATGCGGAATTCGAGGCTCACCGGACTAATGGAAAAATTATTTTATGGAACTCCATTTGCCTGACGTTTACTGATCCAGTGTGTAATGTTTGCTCTCTGGGTTATTCTATAGCTCAACGTATTTATTTGTGCGTTAGAAGATTTAACGTCACAGAAATGTCTTTCTTTTTTTTTTGTTTTTATATCTTCAACATGCATATGACTGACTTTGAAACGTTCCTAATAAATATCTACTAATTTCTTCAGTATACTCCAAATTACTTAAAAAAAACACTTCATGGACAGCATTAAACCTAACATAGATATGCTTTTATTCAATTAGTACAATTATTGGGAAAATGAATTCATGAATTCTCCAGCTGTGTTCTCCCGTTGGGAAGAAAATACCTGCAGATGCCTCAAATAAACACCATCCAGAAGAAGGAATACATTTCCATATCATCAAATTGTGCAAATCGTCACGAACGCCCCGGGCCGGATCCGCTCGAATGGAAAACAAGTGCATTTAAATATTTACGAAAGGATTACGTTTCGGTAATTGATGATTTACATTTAAAATGCAACCCATGCAACCTGCTGCACGCCGTCCGTCCGGTATAACGAATTGATGTATTTTTGTTTGTTATATTCGACGCGTTTGGCCCCGGGGGGGAAGGGTAAAATACAACGCAAATATACATGATCACCACGCGAAAGGACCAACTCACACGGAATGTTGCGCCTTCGGAAATGTATGAGCGGGACAGGAATTAAAGTAAAGTAACTCGCGCATCGGCCCTCGGATAATGTGGGAAATTATTTTTATCTTTCTTCCACGGCGGATCGTGCCAGCAACACTCTTTTGGCACCTGTTGGCTTGCTGGAGACCGTGAATGAATGCACTCACAAATTCGTTTGGCTAAACGAAATGCATCCGATGCATGGGGAGATGCGAAGTATAGAAGATGTTTATTCATTTTCTTAAAACACATTCTTGTTTTAACCGAGCCAAAACGTCGCTCAAAATTAGTCCAATGTCAATCGGAAATGGATTAGAATAGAATATAATTTTTCAGAAGTAGTTTAAACGTTTTCTAGCTACAGGATTTGCATAACAAGTATTTATATTATGAAACTACTGTTTAAATTATTAAATACCTGTTAGGAGTTAATTGACTCACCTTCCTGTTCGACACTATTTTCGCCACCAAACTTTCTTTACTTATTCATTTGTTATTTTCCACCAAATTTCCAACCTCGATCACTCCACAAGTTTCACAAACCACACAAGCACTGTTTAAAAATTTAAGTTTTCCTATTCCACCGATAATCCAAACTGCACCACGCCTTTGCGTTGTTTTATTCACAGCAATAACTCTTCCCCACCTTCCGGTCGTCGTTGCGCTGCGAAAAGGACTTCAGTCATCCCGGTGATTTATTGGCGCGGCAGTTAGTGCACATTCACATCCTTCATTGCATTTTCCAAACCGACACCACGATGCACCACACGAGCCGGCACGGCTCGGGCTATGTATTTTTTATTTAACCGGTGACAACTTTTCGCATTACCATTCACATCACACTCGCTCTTGCACGGAACGATGCACCAGAAAACCCGCACACCAGCGCATTGGCAAAGTGCATCGAAGCGAAATTATCGATGAATTTCCGACACGAAGTTAAATTACATCCTTCCAGCGGGGCAGCAGGTTGTCGCTTCGTGGATTGCGGAAAAAGTGTCCTCCGATGCCTGCAGTGCACCGTGCACAGTGGCATGCAGTGCAGCAGAATCCCGGCCGAGGAAACCGGTTGATGACGCACGCCGCAGTTTATTCTTGCCCACCTGCCGCGGTAAAATCAATACTCCGAAGGTCAGAAAGCTGGCGGTGAATCGCAAACACTTTTTGGCGCAGAACGGCTTCCGGCAAGGAACCGGTTTAGCAAAACACTGCTCAGATATCCTCCGACCCTTGCTGGTTGCTCTTGACACTCGGGCGCGTCAGCATCCTTTTTGCGAAAGAAAGAGCATACAAAGCACAGCCAACGCTGTCGAAGGATGATTATACGCTTGGAACACAGCAACTCACAACTTCAGTCGGGTGCAACGAGCCGCGAAATGAGCCAACTTTGGAAACTTTGGTTTCCCCGCGGGTTGTTTTTAAATTTTCACTGGTTTTGACGAGGAAAGATCCTCAAACGGCGCACGAACACTTTCTTCACACACTGCTTTCTTTTCGAAGTTATTCAAATCACGACTTCGACTGCTGCTGGTGAACACTCAAGCAAAAGGACACGATGTAGTAGGCCGAGATTTTCCACAGAACACTTAAAGAAAGGTACTTTTGCAATGCAAAGGGACACTGTTTACGCAATCCGGTAAATTAATCTTTTTCCTTTGTGACCTTCCGTGTCACGTGCTGCGGAAAAACAATACACACCGCTTTTCACCGTCCACCACACACAGTGCTGCGGAACTTTATAGCACAGTGCTGCGGATTCTAAATATTCAATCGGAAAACTCCGGCTCGGCTGAAGGAATGCCGCGGCGTACGAACGCCCGGTGGAATCCTTTTACGATGTGTCACCAGAAACACATACATACACACAAACGCAGACACCGCTCCGCACCCACGCACGCAAACGATATATTCCGGTGGACGCCGATTTCGGCGAAAAGTAACAGCAGAAACGCTGGTTGAAGTACGTACGCTCGAAGGCGCGCGCACACGCGGTAGAACCACCGAAAGGATGCACAAGGATGGCGCACAGACGAACACGCACACTGATAAACACACCCCCACACGTACGAGAAATTGTCGGAGAAGTCCTCCAATTCGATTTACGCTGAACGAAACCCGCCAGGAACGCACGTCCGCTCGCTACGGTCCTCTACGAAGGAATGACTGGAAAAACCGTCGAGCGCCGGTAGCGTTCGCGGTTCGGCTGATTGTGCGCGATGGCCCAAACAACAAACCGAACCGGTTTTAGAATCGTACCTTCGATGCTTCGGGATGGTATTTTTGTTGGATTTGGACTAACAGTGGTGCCATCTGGTGGCGGTGCTTTGGAACAGAGGTCGCATTCTATTTTTAGTTTTGCTTCTTCGGGCGTGCTCGCGAGTTCACGAATATTCTTCGGAAAAGATCTGATAACATCGTTCTAACTTCACAATCTTAGAAGTCTGATTACGTAGTTTTTGTTTCCTGGGTTGTTTTACGTTCGGCTCCCAAACAGGTAATTGCCGAAGCGACATTTTACCGGTATTGAAAAAAAAATTAAACAATTTTTGTAATATGCCGGCAACTGTTTCGGTATCGGTGATTAAAAAGTTCCTGAATTTGTGAAGGTAAAAAAAATTAATTTAACCATTAGAGGTTCAGCTTTGTATCAACAAAAGAAAACTAAACAACCGCTAGAAAGCAGTCAGCCATGTGCAAAGAAAAGTCAGGATGATGCTCAATGGCCAACTTTATATTCAAATACAATTTTTTTTCACAAAATAAAATCTTTTGCTAGAGATAGTAAACATACATGATGATGGTAGAAATAGTGTGACAATTTAAAGTTTTCAAATCAAATTGAAATTGCACATTTTAAATTTGTTTCTAAACCCAAAAGGATCATGGTACAGGATCGTCAAGATAGGACCACGAGCGAACAAAGATAGAAGCAGTGGAGGGTAAAATTGGGAGTTCAAGTTCATGCGCATTCCTGCTGCATCCCTTTGCATCCTTCTAGCACAACCGGTAGAAGTGCCGAGAATTTTACCATCTGTTCAGTTTTCACATTGCTTCAGCCATGCCATTGCTTTTTTTCGCCAGCGAATTATTTAGCCTATTCTGGAATATTTTGCATATGCATGAGCCAACTTGAACGGGGTAGAGTTTTCAATCAAACTTGCGTAAAGCATTAGAAATTGGATTCTTTTGGCGGTTTTAAAAATTTAAAAAATTATTTTAAGCACATTCTCGTTTATCTGTTATATCTCATAAAATTTCCAATCTAATGAAGTTTAAAAAAAAAGTTAAAAATAGTACTCATTCTGAAAACTGATCTTCCATGCCATTTACTTGTTGTACGTTGGATGAACAGGTGCATTCTTCATGGTTGATGAGACATGATATTTTTGAAATCTACTCCACGCAATAAACGTGTGTGAGCATCATTTCGATGGCTTCCTTCGGGCGTGTTCCATCGTGCCGAGCATTCTGAAAAAACTTTATCCCAACCGCAGCTGCATGATTCGCTCGAACCATGAAGATAAAAAAATAAACTTTGTTATGGTTGGTAATTCGCCAACTATTCCGTTTAGCGTTGCTGAACTAACGATGGATAAATATATGTTATTAAAAGTTCTCATTGAACCAAAATTTGTAAACTCAATTGCAGTTGAATATCATATCCAACATAGGATCGCTGGAATTTTGATCAGATTGATCACTGATGCGTAAAATGCACACAAACACCGATGTGCAAGGGAAGAAACCTGATTCCAGGACAGTTTTCGTCACCTTGTTGTACTTGCTTATAATTTCCCCCCATGACCCTGCAATTACGAGTAATTATCGGTTGCGCCAATGCATGCCACAATTCATCTTCATCCCAGCGGTTTGGACCAATCGGGTCCGCCAAGCAGGAAGTCGTGAATGTATCAAAAATAAATTCCGTTCCCGCCAATGCTTGATTTAATTACAGACCACACGACAAGCGAAGACGTTGCGCCGTTTAAATGACATCCTTGTTTAATTCATTCTCCTTTACCCACCTTGTTCTTTTTCTCTTTGTTCGTCACGCTGCAGGACGTTGTCGCCTTGCTTTCCAAGCGTGACGCCAGAAAATGTCACCGCCTGAGATCTTTCCACGAATCCAAGTAGGTCAACGTTTTTTTAAAAAAGCGCAACGCACTTTTACGCAACACGCGGTCTCTTGGGGGATAAGGGGCGGACAATGGGACAGCGCCATCAGAAAAGTGCCGTTTCTTGTTCCGCTTTCGAGTGTTCTTACGCTGGTGGCGGTACCGAGCGGTAGCCCTTTTCCCCGAAAGTATCATCAAGAGGACTCTTGTTTTTGACTTTAGAACGTTCTGTTTCTCGACACGCAAACATTCCCCCCGTCACTGTTTCACACCTTTACCGAGTGTCATTGGATCCTTTTTGTACCGAAATTTTCCACCGTACGCCTTGTTTGAAATGTTTCCAAACATGTAGAAAGGAGGTAAGGAGGAGTCCCTGGTGAGTTTTAATGCTTGTACCTTTCCAACACCTTACTGACTCAAATGTAACACTTCCCTACGGGGTTACCTTTTGGTTTAATGATCGCCCCTTCTGTTACTAAACAGAAAAGTGTCATGGAAAAAAATATTAAAAGATAATTCGACTCCATAAGCATCTACAGTGGGGGAAAAAATAACCAGGGAGAACAGAACAAAATTACATGAAAGCAAATTAAAAACCACTTCAGGCCTGCGCTGCCACCCGAGTGTGATGTGATGAGTTAGGATTTCATTTGAATGTTATCGCCCGTAATTAAGCCGAATAAAGGGTGGAAAAGTAGCAGCTTTTCGACGTGCACTCCGCCGCGAGATGCATTATTATGCATGGCACGACGAATATGGCAAAGTGCAGAAGTGTGAGCACACTGACACTGCAGTCCGTTTTATGCACGGGCGGGCAAGTCGAGAAGAAAGTGTTTAAACTATGCCGGAGTGCCTTCTCTGCAGGATATTCGCGGTGGAAGGTGTGAAGCGAGGGGAGAAATGCTGCAGCTGTAATGTGCTAATGATATCCACGCCGGTTCAAATAGAATTAAATGACTAATAATTCGAGTAATTAAGGAGAGGAACGGGAATGTGTTTTAAAGAGTGAGATGAATTATCACATAGAAAATATGCGAAAATGGTAAGTAAATCTTACACTTTCCACATAATTCATATGATAACTTTATTCTTGGTATTGTGTTTGTGCTTGTTGTTTAAAACAAGGTTTTCTTTCATCTCTTGCTTTAAATCTCGGGTATCTAAAATTCGGAATAACATATCCGAAACCATCCGATTTTCCTGTTCTAACCAAACATATGATCACATGTTAGCAGAAGCATATTTTTAAAATAAAAAAAAATACTAAAACCGCATCAGTAATTGCTAAGTAAACTCGATAACATCTCATATGTTTTCCTTTACATGGGCAGATGCAAAAAAAAACACACATCCCTTTTGGAAGAACTTAGATTTGTTTACGACCGACCAGAACCGACTTTGGCACCTGCTGCTTTATGGTGGGCATGGTTTAATGTGACCCTGCTCGCGTTTGTCCTTTCTTCGGTAGGAAGATAAATGTTCCTACCTGGAGGAAGCGAATGGCAAGAAACGTAAAAATCCTTCAAAGGCAGGCACCGTTGGTGAGGTGCACCTTGCCAAAATTTGACTCCGGCACACAGGGAAACTCATAAATAATCGCACAACCCAGCCGAAACGAAGCCAACCGGCAGTCAATATACGGCATTGGTGCGTTTGCAGATCCTTGTGGCAGCAAAAAAAGGAAAATGTTGCGATGAGTGGAAAATTTAACATGTTTACGTAGGATCATCTCGGTTCGATTGTGCGACGCGGGGTGAATAAAGGACCCGTTTCGATGGTCGGGGAAAGCCTAAGAATCGAAACCGAAGCAAACGACAAACATCTTTAAATACGACGCGGTACCTTTGGGAGCCATTCGGGGTTTTGACCATCTTTTAACTGAAAGCGCAGCATGCATTTTTTTATTGATTCAAGCAGTTCGTAAAAAGTAGAAATGTGCAAATTCACGCGCCATTGGGTTTGTTATTCACAAAAGAAGTAAAATGAAGTAAAAACAAAGATACACATACTTCTATCCCAACAAGATACAGAACTACCCAATAGTGCGCGAAAGAGGGTGGAAAAGTAATAATTACTTCCAAATTGATTCACATTTGCACGTTTTTGGCGTCACGGTAGGTTAGCATCGGGTGTAGGGCAGGGTCGCCGCCAGCTTGGATTTTCCTGTTTTTCTTTAGAAGAAGCACTGCAATTATTGCACCATCTCACGATGGTTTGAATGGGACGAAGTGTTTGTGGGGTTCTCTTCGGTTTAAGAAGGGTGAAAGTTCAGGGTGAAATTACTTACGGGTTGACAAAGTAGGGTGAAAAAGGGGAATTCGATACGATACCCGATGATGTTTTGACAACGAAATCCATTTGCACATATCATGCACTCTTCTAGGGCGGAAGGGTGCAATGTCCGTGAGTTTGAAATTGGTGAGGTGATGAAAAAATACACAGAAGATGCGAGATGAAACAAAATCAATAAACAAACTTCTCCGTCAAAATTTATTAGTCCATTTAAAAAAAAGGAATAAAGAGAGGGTAAGAAAGTGTCATAATTTAGTTGATTTGTTTGATTTCAATCCAATGAGAAAACGCTAGAGCCATTCCTATTGTTGCAAATCGTTTGGAACAGTAAAAGATAAATTTTGGTCGCTTGTGGATGCGCCACAAATTTAGTAACTTTATTCACGATTGTTCGATTTACAACTTTTTAATGGTTTTTTGTCTCTATAATTCTCCCGCTTTTATACGCCAACCTTGGGTCGGCGTAATCGTTGGTCGGCGTAATCGATCTAATCGGTCAAATGTCAACGGTGCCAACCCTACCTTGTTTCCATTCGTGACACCTATATTTTTTTTGTGTTCTCCGAACAAATATGAAAATAAAACAAAAGTATAAGGACAAATTAAAACGCAAAAGAAAACACAAACGTATCAATCAATCCCAAAGGTATTTTAAATCAAACTTCAAGAGCTCTTTGCACGTGTTATGATGAATGGAAAATCCATTTCCTTTCCTTTCTTCCGTTTGCATTGGTTGGTGTTTGTCTGTGTGCAGCTAGAAAACTCCGTTAATATTGTCGATTGCAGATGGAGTCGCTAAAAAAACAAACAGTTCCACGATCACCATCTGGACGGCGAAATGGGGTTTGGGTATTCGAGTGCATTTGTTGGCGTTATTTTCCTCTTTGCATGTTTCTATTTGCGCGCAAAAGGTAAAAAGAAAGGGTAGCAGCATTAATTCTGATGCCAATGATGCACCGGCGAAAGATGAAATAATAACCGGACCAACCTGCTCGATTAACGGTGAATAAATATTGATTTACTATGCGTTGCAGGATGGAAATATTATTTTTGCCGTTTGAAGCGGAAGTTTGCATCACGAAAGGAAATGGCGAAATGGACTCAAATAGCGATGGATTACGAGTGATGTGCGGGCACGGGAAGTGAGTAGAATTGTGGGGGGAAAACCATACTGCATATAAAAACAAGTTTTTGTCCTGATCGACTCATTCATTCAGAGGGCCAAGGGAAATAAAATCAAAACGTGCTGTTAAACATGTGATTTTATGGTTATAAAATCTTGAATAAATTACTTTTAGGATTCTGTTATGAATCGGAGTATTCCCAAATGATCCAACCCCGAGACGAGAATAAACACAGTTATGAACATTGCTTTTTTCTTCTACTACAAACCCGATGCTACATTTTGAGTTTTTCTTTCAATTGTACCGAACACATTGTACCAGAATCGGTATGAATGAAAAATTGTTTTCCATTTTTCATTTAAACATTTCATCTCGAACGCATGTTGGTTCCTCAAAACGTCGGTTGGTTCCACCACCGAAGGATCTGACCGCGGATTCTATTTCCCGAGGGTACGATTTCTTTCTCCTTTAGCGATTCCCAAAAGAAAATTGTTCTTTGCGACCTGTGCCATTTTTGCGATAAACAAATGCTCAGCAGGCGGTGATTTAAAAAAGGAAAGGAAAACTACCCAAACAACGGAAAGAAGTTTCGTAGCAAAAGGGGAGAAAACAGGGCGGCCAACATATGGAGCGGTACTCGTGGTTGTTGAAACAACGTGTTTCAACCCTGGTCGGTAACGATTGTTCATATTTTGCGTCAATCTGCGTTTTTGATTTATGACGGTCATGAGCGCAGGAGGATTTTTTTTTCGGGTAAGAATTCTCAGATTATGGTAAACCGATGCAAACTAGATTTAAATACGTGGTTGTACTGCAACATCACGTGTTCGACCACGTTCGCGAAGCATCCTTCCTTTGTGGAGAAAAAGTACCACTAAAAGAAAATTAATTTATTGTTTAACTTTCCCAACATTAACTGTTGAAAGCCAACAATCGGGTCCACGCGGATTCCCGTGGCGACCTTGACAGTTCGACCAGCTCAACATTTAACCGGTCTGGACAAAGATTTTGGGGCCAAAATCATGGGGCGGAAAAACATGCGGGCAATGCGTAAACAAATAAACATACGATAGGTTGGGTTGCTCAACCGTGGACAACGGATCGCTGGTGTAATCGTCAACGTCTACAAGAATCTTCCGTGGCCCTAGGCCAGCACCGGTCTCGTGTGTCGTTCGCGCTGCGTTTTACACGTTCGTTTCTTCATTTGTTTACAGAATGCGATTCGAAACCAACGAAACAACGGCGACGAGTATACGGTGTTCAGGTGCGTTGGTCTACTGTCTGCAAAACATCTGTGGCGCAGGTTGTCTTTCCGGCGTGCTCCATGGACAACACCGTTCGGATTGATTTATTTGCTGTTTTACAGTGCAGGTTCCCTGTTTTGATTAGAATTGCATTTTAGGTTTATTTGCTTTTCATTTCTGATTCTTTCGTTTTTAGTTTTTATTTGTCCTACGGAATTCGGTCAGTTCGCACCCGACTTCTTCTTGCAACATTGGGTATGTTTCATCTCCTCCTTCCCCTCTTGGAAGGTTTATTTTCCAACGAGTAAATCAACTGTTTCCGCAAGCACCTTACATTACTCGCATTTCGGAGTCCGTTGCACTGTCCAAGTGTTCCGTTGCCCAATTGCACCACAGTATGGGATATTTCCCGGGTTAGTATTGTCCAACGTAAATGTACGAAACCAGGTTGTGGAAGGGGACAGAAAGGGTAAGTTATTCGTAAAATAACCTGGCCGAGCATGAATGAGTACAGATTTTCGGGAACGGGTTGTTGATTATTTTCGAATACTTTCCAATTTAAATCTAGCGTAAGAGCTTATGCAGGTTATCACCAACAAGCTGGCGGTCTAAATAATTATCAGTTGCTGGTTACAGTATAGTTGGTTGCTGGTGTATGTTAGTTGAATTCTCTATCTCTATCTCTTTCTCCTTCTCCTTTTCTAACAGCATGTAAGTCAACACTACCCCTCTCCCGTTGCATTTGCGATATCTCCCGGAAGCAGGGGAGCGCTTACGTTCGAAGCCTAGCTTCGAGCAAGGATCAAATGTTTTGTTTTTGTTAAATAACAAACAGCTACAAACAACTAACCGCTGGCCTACCAAAGTGTTTCGTTATATCAGTATCTTTCCAGTGTAATTCCATAAATTCATCCCGCGCTTCTCCATGCCGCTTAAGGCGTGCAGCGTTTTAAGCGTATTCCTTCCTAACAAAAGCTCTCAAACGATGTCAGCAACAACGAGCCGTACTAGCCCACGTTTAGGTTTTTATCGTACCTAAAAGGTGTAATGCTTTTTTTAGATTAATTAGGCGCGCCCGAACCGGTGGACGTGAATGAGAATTCAGTTTGCTTATCCATGTTTTGCCTATATAGTTATATAGCAATGGCGGCTTACGGATTTTGCTTACAGCTACATAAACGAAGCACTATAATTGAACACCGAGTTTTGTCGAAACGTCATCCCTCGCCCACGTTGATAGTTTTTTCCTCCATCCATCGTTTTATTTCCCGAGGGACGCAATCCTCAAATCGACAGTAATTGCTACATGTAGTATAGTTTGCTGCTTCTGCATCCTTCACCCACATAACAAATCCACATTAGACCGTAACACCTAGCGGTGGTTTCGTGCCAAGAAGATCGGAAAGCTTTTGCTGGTACGTGCCAACGATGGCCGGATCCGTGATGCCTCGGTTGCGGAAGATCAACTGGAGCGCGTTGAGATATTGCATTTCCGTGAACTGTGCACCCTTTTCCACGATCGAGGTGAGAATTTCCTGCGGAAAGGGGAAGCAAACAAGTGTTAAACCAAACGGCTAGCTTTGGGAAATGTACGAGTACGGTACCTCAGGGTCTAGGTAGAACATTTCGTAGAATGAACGTGCATAGTCGAGGGCGACCTCACGCGATGCCGTGATGCTGCTGAGGGTTTGCTGTAGTGCCAGTGCGTTCCGGCACATCCGCTGCACGCCCGAGTGGTCGATGTATTCCATCGAGTTTGCCGCCATGATGAGAATGCGTGCGGCAAGGTGAGCGAGTCCTTCAAAGACGTACTGAAAAAAAAACGTTAGGAAAAAGCATACAGTCGAGCTGAACTTCTTTCACGAGAAGCTATAATTTTATCGTACCTTCGTCTTTCTCGGATGGAGCGTTGAACTGAGCGCCTCGTCCATGTCCGACAGCACCTTGGTCAGCTTGAGCACCTTCGCGTCCGGTTCGAGGGAATCGTTCTTGTTCGGATTGTTCGACTTGTAGCGATCGGAGGGGCTGGCGCGAAGATAGTGGAAGCACTGGACGCGCACCTCCAGGTGCAGCACCAGCAAACACGTGTTCGCCAGCTCCTCGAACTCGAGCGCCAGATTGATCAGCACCTTTATCATGCCATCCTTAACGATCACCGGACTGTTGACGATCGAAGCGGTACCGGCGGGCGCGGGCGAACCGGGTGTAGTGACCGGCGAAGCCGCCACCATGCCGTTCACGATAGGCTTCTTCAGCTCCTGGGCGAAGTCGTTGATGCGACCGGCAAACCACTCCATGCTCTCCTGCAGTATGGCCAGCTCCTTCAGCACGCCGACGTCCGAGAGAATCTCCTGCTGCGAGATGCCACCTTCGCCCAGGTTGCTGGTGAGCATTTCCGCCTCCCGCACGTTACGCTGCTGCACCTGTGTGGGACTTTCCTCCTCCGACGGTTCCGCCTTGATCAGCCGCTTCTGCTGCAGCTGCCGCATCCGGGCGTTGGACGATTTCAGGTCCGTCCAGTTAGGCAGAGACCTGAAGTGAATACATAAGATGAAGTAAAAGTCAGACATAAGAAGCAGATCGAAAAGTGATGTACTTGGGATGGACCATACTTCAGAAAACGTGTGATATCGTCGTCCTTCAACCAGGCGACACTATAGATGCGTTTGTCTTCAGTTTCCGGCTGCACGATACCCCGATAGGCGGCCTGGCACGTTTCACGGTACGTCTTCAGCAGCGAGCAGACCATTTTAAGCAACTCGTCCGAATAGGTGGGAAGATCTTGGATGAGCTTCTTCGTTTCGGCGATTCCTGAAGGGGACAACGGATGAATGGATTGATTAAAAATTGGTTAAACTTCATACAAATTTTGCTAACCTAACTTTAATGAGCAAGTATTGCTCTAGACTTTTGCTCCCTACATTTATGTTCCTCTTGCATAAACACTTATTTTTAACCAGCCAGTTTCACCAATAATTAAATTAAAGAATAACGGGAAAATATAATGAGTAGTAAAGTTAATTCAATTAGCACGACCCACGTTTGTAGAGAATTAATTCACTAGTACTAACCGAACATTTGAGACAAAAAAGGATTTTAATAAACATACGAAATTAATATCAATTTGTGAGCATCGACAAAACTAAATTTACAAAACTGGGTCAAAAACAACGCCTTAGCGTTCGGGAAAGCCTCATTTGGATAATTTTATGTATATGGACATTTTAGTTACTATGTACATAGAAGTTATGTTCATAAGCAGAACACACATAGTTTTTGATAGATACTTACGATTCTCAACAATGAGTGTATTTTGAAGCAACGGTCTCGACAACCCAAGCCGTTTCATTTCCTCGGGACTAATGATCGTGCGCCATGCGTCTTGAGCTTTCGATAGCGATTCGATCGTCAGCTGCAAGTTCCGGTTGTGACCCCGAGCGAGATAACCATCCTTTACGTAGTTCGCTAGGAAGGTGTTCAAACTGCACGGTTGCCTAAAAAGAATGTTTCACTCATTAGTGTTCAACGATCGCTGCTTTGGGTGCTCATCGCTACTTACCCCGATTTACACTTCATAAAGTCTTCAATTTCCTGAATGTATCCCATGAGTGGAAGGTAGATTTTTCTCACCAGGGATGCATCGGCCGGACAGACAAGAGCACGCTCTCGCTTCCGACGTTCTGCAGCGGCCGCGGCTGCACCATCCCGGCCACCAAAGTAGTGCCCCGGTTGCTGCTGCTGGTGGAAGCTGCTATTCAGCAAGTGCCCGGACGTTCCGCTAGCGGCCGAGCTGTTCAGCAGCAGCAGCGATTCTTCCTTTGGCGTGCTGTTCGACACGTTCGACAGATTGCGCCGGTGTTCTTTCGCCTGCTGCCCACCGGCCTCGATGTCCACCGTCGAGCCACCGGCTTCGGCCGTGTGTGATGATTTTTCGAAGCGAAAGAGCAGCTTCTTGCCGGGCGTTTTACGCCGGCTGAAGAAGGCGTTCACGTTGGTCGACTGCTCGGGGAACTGGCCGCGCATGAGCAGCGTCTCGTCTCCACTATCGTTCTGTATGTCCAGGTAGTCGGTGAGGACGAGCTTTAGCACTGCCTGAGCCTGCCCCCAGTACTCGATGATGTCGTAAGGTTTCACTTGCGGAATGTTGTATCGTTGTATTACGTTGCCATAGTTTCGCAGCGCCTGCTGGTGCGCGTTGGCGATCAGTTTGAACTGCTTGAACACAAGCTCGAGCAGTTCGAGCATTGGGACCGGTTGGGCCGGTTGGTTCGATTCACCGGCTGCCCCTCCACCTCCCGGGGTACCGTTACAGGCCACTGCACTGGACGACGACGTGCTCGATGTACCGATGGTTGTGGTGGTCTGCTGATGGGACTGCTGTTGCTGTTGCTGGTACTCGAGTGAATTTATGTGCTGGGTGGATTTGGTGACGATCGCCAGTAGTTCGCTTTGCATTTGTACTTTAATGGACTGAAACGAAGAAAACGGAAATGGAATGAAAGAATTGCGACAGAATGATTGCACATTGTCTCCACTTACCTCGATCGATTCAGGCACTTTTTGTAACAATGCAAAGCATTCAACAATAATACTCAAAAAATAAGACGAATTGACATCCGGATCGAGCAGTTCCGTATCTTCAATAATTTCACTTTGATCAACATCTAGAAATCCTGTCAGACAAACAACAATACAGTTATAACGAGTTTTGGCCGAAACATTTCCACACAACGTACCATTTTTGGAGATCTCAAACAAGGCCTTGCGTGCCTTTGTGTTCGCCTCCACCCGTTCGGCGGATCGTCGCAACACATTGCGCTGGAACGGCGAAGCTCCACCGGCCGCGTACTGACTGTTCCGGCCGGACGCTTGACGCTGGAAGTTTTGCAGCACGTCGGCCGTGCTCGACACGTACAGGTGCTTGTTCAGCTCCTCCAGCAGCTTACTGTAAAGCTGCTGCCGCCGGTTCTGGAAGTCCTGCCGCAGGTCGTTCAAACCCTCGACACCTCTCAGCCTACCGTCCGTGGTTTCGATCGACGCCACCAGCAGCTTGGTAGCGTGCAGGTAGTGCTTCTTGGCCATGAATGCGCTCAGCTGGGACGGAACCTTCCGTATCTCGGTGATTTGGTCCAGCATCTCCAGCACGTACTTATGCTGGATGGCGTCCGTGTACAGCTTTTTCAGCTCCTCGCGTCGACACCGTAGCAGCTGTTTGCAGGACTGCAGGTTTTCCTTCACGACGTGTATCCGCTCCCGGGAGGCCGTAATTTCCGTCGACACTTTGCCAAACAGTTGCATAACCTTCGTGAGGTCGCCATCGCTCCGCGATACCAGCTCGTTCAACCGGGTGTCCGTCTTCCGGAACTCCCGTTCGATCTTGAGCTTCTCCCTCTCCCGCTGCTCGTTCGTTTCGCTGGCATCGAGGGTCTTGATCACGGAAACGAGCAGCCCGCAGCCGCTCTGTAGATTAGAAGGGAAGACACATGCCACGTTAGTTGTTCGTCTTGGGTAATATGTTTCTTATCGTATGTGCACTTTGTGCAACCAGAAGTAATGCGCCACGAAGATGATGTCACTTCACACGCCCTTCCGTCGAGGGGGGCGGAACATAGTCAAGCTCGTCATTATTTATGTGTCAATGGTTTGTCCAAAGTTCTTAAACGGACCGATCGTCCCACTTCAGGGATGACGCACCAGCAGAGCAATTGATTGATTACCACCCACAATTGAAACTAACACATCATCTTTTGCACCACAGATGAATGCTTCACCGACTCTCGACGCTTGTTTACGAATACTTACGGAGGATTACCAATTGTCCATCGTTTGCACGACGATGCTTACCGTTTCTTTGGTATATTTTACTCCTCTCGGAGGTTTCATTGGAGGGGAATCCATCAATAGAAAACTCACTACGCGAGTTTGATAACAATTTCGCGACAGTCGTGAATTCCAACTAGCGCACCACAACAATTTCGCCTAGTGTTGGCAGTATCGGGATTCGGAAGATCCAAAGACTCGAACCCTTGCCGGTTTCCTTAGGGCTGGATCCCATTTGGCGTATTTGAATCCGATTTAACTCGATTCAGACATTACATTGTGTCTTGTAGAATTTATCGAATAAAACACGATAAAAGTGGATCTACACCGGAAATGTAAGGTTTACTTGTTTGCGGAAAAATGAGCTATCAGTTTGTTCGTGCTAGCATGTTCCCATTGTCTCACAGTTACTCTACAATAGGAGAATTTGAACTTGGAGATTCGAGTATCAAACTGACTTTGATTGGTTTATATCGTCTCGCAACTACTTTATAAGGTAAATTGGGATTCTGATTTGGGGATTCGAGTCCCGGAGGGATTGATTTTATTATCACTGGATTTTAGTTTCCCATCACAAGCGTGACTGACAGCAGTGTTGCCTGAAAGACCGAAACATTTGAAAATGACCAAACCTTTGTAGAATTAGCTTCAAACAGCTTGCGGTCACAATAAATGTATAGGGGCTGAACAATTTTGCCATGTACTTATCAAATAAATGGTGTTTCGAAGACACAAAACTTTGTTCTAAATAAATTTTTCTCGTATGTTTTAGTTTTTGAGAAAATTGTACTTCAAAGTTTGAACTTACCGGTAATTCCCGGTTCGTGAAACCAAGCTTTACCTTTGACAGTGGCTTGGATGACAAATCGTTTTAAAATGAATGTGGTCGGTTAGAAATTGGTAGAAATTATTTTAAAAATTGAACGAATCGCACATTAGTAGAGTGTACCGATTGGTATGTGACTCGCAGTAAGTTAATAAAAATGCATTGAACATGCACAAAACATCATCCTCTCTTCTGTGTTTCGCTACATGAATCGCCACAATGAAACTGACCTTACCATCTTTAATAAAGAATTAATTTTGCAAGATTTCTCAATGATTCTCATATATTTGGTAGCGATCTTCACCGAGCTATTCTCACGCGATCAGGACCTGAAATATCGGAGAATGTATGGTTCCACAGTACAATGAGAATGTTATTCAAGACACTTGTTTCACAACTCATGTTCTATTGCAAATGAAACACCTTTACGCCGCTGGTCATGTAAAGTTATTACATAATTAATTTACTGCTTTATTTACTGTTTCAATGTTTCCATCATCTTTGTATTGATTCCATTTTTTTTTGTTTATTTCGTATTTTTGTTTTGCTTAACTCTTTAACCACTTTACTGATTTCTATTGTTCTTTGCCGTTTTCCCTTCTCTTTGGACCCTATACAATGTTAATTATATAACTAGCGCCTTTGCGATAGTGTTGTTGTTGTTGTTGTTCTTGTTGTTGCCGTTAGTAGAATGTTTTACTTGTCACGATCTCTCCGTATTTCTTTGCAATACCCGCGAGGCTTATCGCAGTTTTATCGCAAACAGTTTTCCGATGGCTTCATTTCTATTTTGCTTACAGTTTTTCCGTCTCCATATTGCATTAAATGTTATTTTTTGCGCTGGCTGAATGTGTTTAAAACATTTAAATAAGCTTAATGTGGATGCATTATTCAGCCGTTTGTTGAGATGGAACTGTTTGTCGCTGGGATTTGTTGAGAATGAAAAATGTGAAAAAAAATTCAGAAGAATTCACAGCTGGATCTAGCTTCAATTATTTTTAATATGTTTCATAGCCTCCAACAAACTCAAACATTTGATGATCGATTCATATTTCACACAGCGCTGACCGAATCGGATGATATTTTGAAGTCACTTTGGGTATCAATGATTGTGAGTTGTTCTGTTCGTTTTTAATTTTCCTGGAATCTTGCTTTCCGCGACATTCCCAGGTTTCCCAACGCACACACACACACACGCGCTATTATTCTACACCAACACTCCGCACGTAGTCGCTTTGCTTAAAAAAAATGTAAATAAAAATCATTTTGAAAAACGCGATACACGTCCTTACGATTTGAGAACTTCGACACATTGTCGAACAGTTGGGTTTTGGTTATCATTTTTGGGTTAATATTTTTGACTTTCTTGTTTTCGACAATCTAAATGTAAATTTAATGCTTGCCGTACAGCACTGCCATTTTGCCTATATAATATGTATATTATTATAATTCTAATGCTTCCATAATCACACACATTTCATTAAATCTTTCTACATCCCCTGACGCAACCCCTTTCTGCAGCTCACAGATTTTGTTTTAAGATGATCAAATTGTACACCTTCCCCCTTTCAGTATGTTTAGCTCTCATTATCTCTTCCTCTCTTATTGATGCGTTTTTATTGGGTTTAAAATTTTACACATACAATAGACAACGTTTCGTCGCGTTTTTCTTTTCACCTTCCATTTTATATTAATTGCCATTCGTTTTTGTCATTTTTATTTGCATGCTAATGTAATTACTTTATTTATCTCATTTAAATTGGTATATAATAGATTGACTTCGTCCATTTGTTTCGTTATTTTTTTCGTTTTTGTATTTAAAAAATTGTTTTTAAGGCCATTCCTGTTCTGAATTGTTTGACAGTGAGTTTGTGTGTCTCTTGTGTTAATTGTTTTTTTGTATGTCGCCTTGTGGATGATCGTTTCAGATGAGTAGTGTTCCCTAGTGTATGTCGTGAAAGTGTGTATGTGTATCTGTGTACGAGAGAGAAGAAGCAATCGGTACCTAATTGGATAAACATAAAATATTTACAAGGAAAAGAAAAGGAAAACAGAAAGGACGTGAACTAGAACCGAGAGAAGAAGAACAGCCCACGGATTACCACGATGGGGAGTATATGTGCCAAGCGAGGCTTCGACAGGAGAGTAACAATTCAGAACAGTTTGTTTTTGTTGTTGTTTGTGGTTTCGTTTCGTTAATTTTTTATCCTTTTATATTTTACGTGCTTTGATTTATAATGTTTTGGGCGAAAAAATGGTCGCAAAAACCTGGTTTCCAGCAGACTCAACTTATCCCACAAAGAAGGAACATTCAAGGATTATTAAAGGATTTTTTGGGTTTACTGTAACTCTCTAAACTATATAATTAAAAAACTTCTTACAAACGGTGCAAATGTCGGCAACAATACCGCGTTCGAATGTGCAGATTAAATTTTTGGTTGTTTGCTTCTACAATAGCTCTCTCTCTCTTCAAAGTTCTCTCCTTCTTTCCTACAATTTTTCTCTTAATATCATTTCTTTGCTATATTAAATATATTTCTGCTGCATGTTCTTACTAGGTTTTACGTCTAGCTTTCTAGTGTTATTATTTAATTTTCTCGCTTATTGCATGCGACGCATGGACTTGCTAATGAAGTCCCTTAAAAAAATCGAACAAACTCTACTAGTGCACATCAATCAAGTGAAAAAGGTACGATATCCGTTTTGGGAAAAGTAAAATAGTCGTCTTACAAGTAGCACCGTCAAACGAGTTCCAATTTCAAATTTGAACCACGTGGATGCCAAATTCTAAACCGAACGCATCATTGGAACGGAACCATTTTCTTGGTTCGAAGGAGGTACTTTTATCTGAAACCTGTTCGATCCCTTCTGCTCGATTGACGGTACGAGATTTATGGTAAATAGCTTTAAAATAAATAAACAAACGGCACAATAATTGGTTGTAGACAATAAGATGGCTTTCGGGAGGAAAGATATTCAACACAATGATCGATTTTGCAAATATTACTAGATGTTGGATAAAACTTTAAAACAAAAACAAACAATTCACCGTAATGTTGAGAGAAGGAAATAGAGCGGCACACTACACGCTATGCTTTGAAAGTTCAGTTATGGTTTCTCTTAAAATTGTACTAAAAAAATGAACAAAAACAGCATCTCCGTATACAACAAAAGAAGTATAGTAGATCACATTTACGTTTTATCTAAGAACGAAGCCAAGCAGAAGGCCCTTCTCTTTACGTCCTTCCACCGTGCTCCGTTCCACATACAGCCAATGCTTCGAGAAATGAAGCACATTTCTTCAGAAATTTTTTCGATCATCGCTCGAAAACAATTTCCCGCCATCCCACTAACGCTGAGTGCGAAGTCCGTACTCAGTTGGTTTAATATTTTTTGTATTATTGCTTTTGTTTCCAATGACATCTTGGTATGGTGTGGACACTCCTTTGTGCTGCTGCACGATCGCAACGTGATGTGTGATCATGGGGGGGGGGGGGGAGGACAAAACGTTTTCGAAATATGCAACCACGTGGTGGCGTTGCTCGGGTTGGGTGGAAAAACGATCTTCTCGTGCGTTAGAATGAATATCATAGCGTGAAATGTCGATGCGTGCATGTATTTGCCTGAACAAAGCAAACCTCTCTCTCTCTTCTGTCAATCATAAAACTTGTTACAAAGCTGCTAATAGAATGGAAAATACATACAGTTCTGGGAAAGAACCAAAACGAAACACGGTTTGTGAACCGAAAGGTGAACAAACAGGACACTTGGGTGATTTTTGTGCACTAATATCGATAACGGTTTTGCATTAATTTTCTTTTTCAACGCTTACTATTCGTTTGTTTGTAGCCGGCGCACCGGAAGTGCTGCGGGGAAGGTGCAATTTAAAGAGAAAGAAAGAGAGAGAGATAATGGGAGAGGGAGAGAGGGAGAGACTGTACGAAAATGTTTGACCTCCTAGGGAGGCGAGAGCAAGCAATCGAAGTATTACGGTATCCTTTGCATGGTTTGAAGAGTTAATTCTTCAGTTGAGTTTTTGTTTGTTTGTCAAACTTATTCGCTACAGAAAGAGTGCGTTAGAAAGACGTGGTGGTGTGCGTGTGTGTGATGATGCTGGTGAGCATACACGATAGCAGTAAACTTTCAAAACTGATGATCAGCTAACAATAATCAAACCATAATGTAGAAGGTGGTACGTAAACCGTCTTTCCGATTTTAGGGTGCGTTCTTAGTGAAGGGTAGTTTTGTCAAACGGGGTGGGTTTTTCCCGGGGGGGAAACTTTCCCGCATGGAAACAAAACATAATCATCAATGTATCAAAGCAACCGGTGCGCGAGGGTTGGTGGTGTGTGTTCAAGTACAGCGGTGCCATCGAACGTGCTGGAAAAGTGCGTGGAAAACAAACTGACGTTGTGGGTTTTTGGCGCGCTTGCTTTTAAGAAAACTAAATACCCAGTGTGTCTCTGTGTGTGTGTTTATGTGATGACAGTGCGCTGTTGCTAAAAGTCCTAGTTAATTCGGTGCTGCAGCTTCATGCAACTAGCGATGCCAGTGGTTTTGGTATTTTTGTCTCTTACTATTGAGCTTCTTCTTTAGTTTAACTGAATTGCTTTCGTTTCTCACACGTGCTCCAGTGGCTGATGATACGTTTTTCTTGCGCTTGTTTTCCCGGACCCACGGTAGTAGCACTTGGTTTGTCTCCGGTTTTGCACGTTTTTCCACTCGGACCAATTCCGCCGTCGCCATCGAGTCGAGTCTTTTTTTACGCTTTCATTTCAACATTCTACTTCGCGCGGCTTTTTCCCCCGCCGTTTGCGTCCACGAAGCCGGTCCGTTGTATTCGTCCTAGAAATTCACTATATCAAATCTGTTTACGTGTGTGAACAAAACAAGTGAGTTGTTATTATCTTTTCTTATTTGTTTTCTTTGTTTTGTTTAAGTTGCTTCAATTCATCTCCCAGATTCCTCCTCTTCGTCGGCCACGGTTTTCGTTCGGCTCACTCACGTGATGAAGGGATTATGGTTTAGTGTATTGCTGTAAAGTGGGTAAAACAGTGGGGCGAGAGATGGTTTGGTCATGCGACGGCCAACATCGTCTCCGACATCCGGTTCTTGTTTCTTCCGACCGTGCATCACCCAAAATGGAGTAGTACGCTTTTGCAAAGAACGATAACATTGTAACGGGATTTTGTTGAGTGGTATTTTTTGTTTCTTTGATTTTTTTTTTATTTTATGCTAGTTTGCCAGGGATGCATGTCTCGAACTTTACTTGTAGCTTTCGTTTGGTTTTGCTTCATGTAACCTCTCTGTTGATGGTGGTAAGTTTAAAATGTGTCACACATTGTCTGACGGATTGAAACATTTCCTTTTACAGCTGGGTCCAGAGACACTACTGGCCTTTGCAAACTGTACCGTGTGTTCCAGCATAAGGTATGTCGGCCGATGAACGACAGTTGCCTGCTAAACACCAACCAGTAATATGGCTTACGCAGCGGCTTTGTGGCCACCCATCTTTGTCGCTAGCGTTGCCTTTCTGCGATCGCCTGGATTTGTTTTCCGTGGCTTCGGTTTTCTTACATGGTTTTTCTGCTTCATTTTACTAGGTTTACCATTACATTCGATTGTACTACATAGTTTATATCTAAATATGTGTATATATATATATTTACTTGTATATATAATTTTGTTTTCACTGTATGCATAGTATGGTTTTCGTTACTAGCTTTCTCCCAGCGCATTCTTTTCCTTGCTGTTGTTTACTTTGCGATACGATTCCCTCACAGTCGAGCATGATCCTGCTATACGCACGTTTTGGTTAGAAATTATTCATAATTATTTTACTCACTACATATTAGGAAATAATCAGGATTACCCAAAAACGATAAAAGAACACATTACAGAAAGCTACGGTAAAAAAGGTTAACCAGAAGTGGAATGAACTTTCAGAGCAAAACACAAATCAATTAAAACACTAACAAATATGCTGCATCGACCAATAACTTAAGCCCGCGAGGCGGGGAAAAGTAGAGAATAAATAAGAGAGTGTTGATAATTTAATCGCCGTACAAAGTAGATATCTTTGGTTAATCTTGCATTTTCATTCGCCACTTTTGCTTTATACTAACTCAACCGATTGGATGTGCTTCGTGGCCAAATTGGACCGCGGCTTAGAAAGTGTTAGAAATACTACGAAAGGAAATGTATCGGCTTGGGTGCTGGCACATGGTGTCGAAAATATCGTTAACGTCGGTGAAAGGTACAGTTTTCCAGAGGCAAATAACAGTCTGCCAACCGCAAGAGATGCTACCCTACACAAGAGGGCAGATATCCCGTTCTATTTTTCCGAGCGTCTTTCTACACGTGTTTTTTTTTTGTAAGATTCTTGTGTGCACAAAGAGAAAAAGTGTAATTTGATTGTCAGAATCATTTCCAGCTGTTTCGCAGTGAAACAAGATGTCTCTCTAAAATTTGCCTCCTTACGGAGTGTTTGTCTTCGGCATATCTGATACGCTTCCACACCAGTCATACCCGACTTTGCCTTCTGATTTTTGCCTGTTAAACTGTTCCTTTCTTACGATCGATCATTCACGACACACGCCTGCAGCATTAAGATTCTCGCCGTACATTCGGAGGACAAACGAAAATTCGAAAAAGGCTGTTGTAATTTAAACAAAACTAAATTGAAAGAAAACCCACCCATTAAAGGTACCCATTAACACGAATCATGCTTCCCTTCTTGCCAGTTGTTCACTGTACGATCACATTCGAAAACAATTCGTTGCGTATTGTAGCTTAAAATTGTTTTCTCTTTTTCTTCTCGTTCGCGCCATAGTTCACACCATAGGTCATGTGCTGGTTTACTGCATGACGTTTTGCCTTTACCTTTGTTTGAATATAAATGTTTCATTCATCGATTCATTACAACGTTTTTGCTTAATTCACTATTCTAAAATGTTTCTGTTACTCACTTGTATCGTGTAGATTCAGTTTTGCTTCTACCATCATCCATTTGTGTGGTTTTCTTCTGTCGCTACCGTTGCATATGTTCTCCTTTTCTTCTCTTTCGTTTCTGGTATTTTGTTACATTTTCACATTTGTTTTGCATAGAGTTTTTCTTTTGTATCTGTTTACTTTTACTATGTATATTAACTTTCCTAATAAGAATCTTCCACCACCACCGCTCGGGTTGATAAGGTTTTCTCGTTCAAATATGATCGGGCACGAAATTGATATGTATGAATTGTTACATCTTTGTTTTTCATTTCTTTTGTATCGTTTAGCGTTTATCATATAACATATTCGTCTAGGGATTTTTTGTTTTACTTTATCATTATTTCATATTTTGTTCTCGCTTGCAGCTCAAGAACCCAGCAAAGCTCGTTCAACGCAGCTCGATTTTGTTATGTTTTGCAGCATTCCGTTTTGAAGGTTTTGTTTTTGTCTGGTTATTTTTGTGTCTGTAAACAGTTACCTTACGTTTCCCTTTCCGCTCTGTTCGTCAAGTTTGCTCTGTTTGGTTAGTGTGATGTGTTGTTCGTTGGCGATTTGGTTTTGTTCCGATTTTCTTCTTTCTAATTTGCTGATTAGTTACGCTCGTGGGTAACATCCTTCCAGTAACGATGTTTTGCTCACTTGAATTTCTGTCTAGTAGTAATTCTATTTTTGCTGTTTGCTTTTTAACACACTTCACAATAAGCGGGTTGGAAATATTCACGAAAACTGTCTCCATTAATGTGCCCATAAAACAACGAACGAATGTATGAATCTACGAATGCACGAATAATCTTATGCTGGTCACCTACATCACCTTCTCTCTCTCTCTCTCTCTCTTTCTCTCGTAAACTCAAACATCAACCCCCAACACGGCCAAAGAGTGGGGCCTCGAGGGGATCGAAAGAGATCCATTCTCGTACACTCACACATACAAACACACTCACACGTGACATCAACTACACGGGGGGTGAGTTCGTGACATCAACTACACGGAAATCGGTGAGTTTTCCGGTGCCGGCACGGCACGTTCGACTACCACCTACCCGTTTTGTATAATTTATTTTCGTTAAGTTTATGTTTGTGTGTTTCCTTTTGGTTACAATTAGTCACTAGCTTATCGGTAAAGGGGAGCGATAAGGTAAATTTTTTTTTTATTAACGGCTGCACTCAAACGTCAACAAATTAGGGGAGAAAAGCAAAAAACCTAGCGAGAGGTATAGTAAACAAACGTTAACGCCCCTATCATGAGAGAACTAAAGCTAGAGAAGGCATTTCGTGTTTGATTTTTATCGACACGCTGGACACGCAGCCGGGCCATAGGCAACGGGTGTCGCGGGAATCTAGGCGGGAAAGGTATGCCCAGCCCTGTATAGGGTTTTGTTTTTTTTTTATCATTTAAGGTATTAGCTATTCGTCTGCGCTTCCTGCTTGCCATTTCCTCTGTTGATACTTTACAGGTTCCCCTAGGCGGATTGTTAAGGTGCAAGGAAAGTTCCTGGCCGCATCTTTGCGTAAAGCCACACCAATAAGCGTTTAGCTTTCAGCGCGCCGGCGATCGCAAAGCGATGCTTGCCGAATCCGGACGCCCGCCGTAGGGTTGTGTGCCAGCACATAAACAAGTGATTATTGGTTTGATTAAATTCTGTAACAGTTTCGCACGAGCTTGCGGGTTCGTCGTCACCGAGGCGCTGCAGTTACTTCGCAAAGCGGCTCAAGCTGTCAACGGTGGACTCGCAAGCAACGGCCTCAAGAAAGGTCGTGGGCCGTAGGCAAATCCTCTCGTTCGTGTTTACCTTCCGACGGTCTTTTTTTTATCCATACCGCACAACGTGAAGGTTTCTTTTACTCTGCCTTATATTAAACTCAAACGACAGCAGAAACACACTACAAAGTACTGAACAAATGTCATAAGAAAACAGTTTAAACCTATATATTACTTTACTCGGGAAAAACACATCGCCGCTCTGGTTTACACGAGTAATACCAACAAAAAAATATGTGTTCATGTACGTGTATTTATATATGTATCAATGTTTACTTGTATGTAGAGTGAATGGATTTCTGCGATCGCTGCCATTTTTCACGTTATTTTTAGTTGCTTTAGTTTGGTTTTAGTAGCTCTCAAGCGGCTGCTTCGTACTTGCGTAGTTTTCCTTTGTTAAACCTTAGTTATCCAAATAAAAAGCTGATATGTATGTTTTTCATCATTAGTTCCCATGTTGACCAGTCCGAATCGAGAAGCACCGCCGGGTTGACGATCGTGAAGGAATCCCCGATTGATCGCGGGCCATTTCCGCCCCCTATCGGCGCTGCTTCTCATTGCTTACCGGACCCTGCGTACCCTTCGTTTACCCATTTCCGACCCTCTGTACTCCTTTTATCCTATCTTTCCCACTGTGAATTGGACCGAACCCGCGAGGATACAGATTGTCGGCTTGATACGGATCCCTCCACACCTCGATCCCGAGCTGTAACTACACGCATTGAATTGGACGGAATGATTATGCTCTCTCTCTCTCTTTTACTGCTTTCCTATGCCTGCTCGTGTTTTGACCGATCCTTACTACCCTCCGGGTTCCTGTGTCTGTGCCTGTCCTTTCGTCATCATCCCACGGTGGACTTAGCCAATTCTCATTCTTACTAAACCTGTTCCTGCATACCCCCACCCCCTACCTACGCTTCAAAACAACATCCTCCCCTCATCTTTCCTCACTACAAACCTCCCACTTTTCCCATTCCCTTTGAGGCTCCTCTACCTCCTCTACCTCATTCAGCTCGTGCCCTATTCTTCGTTTTTCACTAGTTCAATGGTTTCGTTAGAGCTTCTTCATTTTTTTTTTTTGGATTAATTGAATCAATTGCTTACGCGCTACCATTATGCTTAAGGGGGGGGATTTAAGATAATTTACTCATGCGCTCCGCTAAGGACAATCATAATTGTAATATAATAATAATAATAATAATAAAAAAGAACATCAAAGTTTCACTACTTATTGCTATGTGTTTTCTTTTGTTTCGTTTCTGTTTCTGCCCATTTATGTTTACGTTCCTCCACTGCAGCTACTGTTGTTGTCCGGTTGTCTTTTCTTTAGTACGTTTAGTGATATAGCTGTGTGTTGTATTGCTGCCATTTGGATCGTATTTGCGTTTACCCAGCCGATCGATCGGTCGGTCCGACGAGCGAAGCGTTCAAAAGCAGCGAACACCGTAGCTTCCACTCTTTGGTATTATAATTATATTCTTTCTTGGTTCATTAGTGTGTAACATCCATTTGTCGCGAGACAACAGATTGCAAGAAGTTTTCCCGCCCCATCGACAAGAACCGCTGGCCGCAGGAAATGCCTCCAGTGTGCGCTCTTTGGTTTTGCAAACAGAAGGGTAACTATTTCGGACAGTTTTACACCATTCGAAGCGGATCCGCTGCCAGTCGGTTGGATCGGGTAGATCGACAACGTATCGTTTGAAAGCAGAACAGCCTACTACAATGTCATCCTCCGAAAAGCTTCCTTTTTTCGTCCAAAACACTCACAGGACTTTTCCTTTTTCCTAACATTGGTATTTAACATATAAAACACACACTTCATGTTGAAAACTTGTAATTGAAACGATAGGCTAACATTAGGACTACGCTGGGCCCTGGCGCGCACTATTCGTTCGGCTCGATCCGATTGGCTCGAACCCTCGCATCTTCTGCGAGACCGTCGCATGCGTTTGTTTTTTCAACCAGCAAAGAAAGGCATTGGAACTTTACACAACAATCATACTCCTTTTTTGGGAAGGGCAACGGAAATGCTTCGGTGTATCTTCTTTTCCCAAACGTTTGCCCCCAATAAAACCATCGTCTACGGATTTGCTCGGCCCGGTGTTGTTTATAAAATGTTCTGTCTTTTGAAGTACCGTCAACCGGGGTACGGAACGGTTCACCGCCAACTCCGTTAAATATTTTTTTCCTCTTTAAAATTGCTCATCAACCTCCCACCGGTTAGCGCTAGCCCGGGTTTCCCTCTATCTCCTAGTAAATCCCATTTTCTTAAATGTCGATTCAAAATCTTGATATGCATGGATATTTTCATTTACAAAGTTTCGTCCGCTTCCGGGATGGTTTCGCTCGCTGGCGTAAAAGTGTGTCTTATTGCTCACGTGTTTACATGTTTCCTGGCCCGAAGGTGTGGCGTGTACGTACACTTTCCATACCCCTTACTCAGCAGCCCATAGAGGGGGACGTTGACCTAGCGTTCGGTTCTAGGTTTTTCGTTTCCGTTCGCGCTGGTTTTGTTCACGATGAAACCGTTATCGGCACGGCTTTTGCAATATTGACTTAGTTTTGTTCGCTTCTGTCGCCCTTACATGTTAAACTCTACGTTTCAAAACACATTCGTTTCCATCATGCTGGTAACGTTCTCTCTCGTTACCAGGTATATCTCTCCGTCGATGGTTGGAGTAAAACTGACGCTAAAAAGGTAAAACGAATGAACGGATGTCCCTTTCGGTGAACGAGTGGTAAAAAAAGGCTAGTAGAGAACGAGGGGGGAGAATTTCTCTATAGAGAACGTAAATGTTGGAAACTAGAAGATGGTGAGTAATGATCGCATCGGACCCGGGGGGTAAGGTTCGTTGTCCTTTTCGACCTCGCGCCTGTATTGATCGTTAGCAAAGCAGCTTTCCGCTTCCGACGCGATCACCACTCCACTGTTAGGGCACATTTTGGTAAAAAGTGATCAACTAGTATGCGTTAGTTTTTAGCGCGCGCAATACGTTCGCCACAATATTAGTTGTGCTCTGCTGCTGCAGCACAGGAGTAGCGAGTAGATTGTAATAAGTTTCCTCCAGCTTCCTGGTGGTTTTTGTTTTTTGTTTTGTTAAATGTTTGCATTAAGGTAGTAGTAATGGTAGTAAGTGGTAGTACTAATAGCTACAAACACGCCTAGCATCTGGTGCCGGTCCTATCCGGAATCTGCGCTTCTCATACGCTTCGTTTGTGTATGCGTTCCGACCCTTTTCCGCCAGCTCCGCCTCCCGTCTTTTCGATCGCTTATCACAGGGAAATCATATGGATTTTTCCAATCCAACCTTTTCCGCAGTTCGGTGCTTGAATTTTGCTTTAAATATCTCTGTACGTTTTTCTTCATGCCTCTGTTTGATGCTTTCCTCTTGCGTTACTTTACATGTCTTTGTCTTCGAGCGGATATTATTTGGTATGGTTTGATGCTTAGTATGAAGTTGTACACCGTTTAGGCGCGCGGATGGGCCACGGCGAACGTGAACAGCCCACCGTTCTGCCCCGCCAGCCCGCCCATCGATGTTGCCGGCCCAACGCCCATGCCCAGGGTACCTCGTGCACCTCCACCGGCCATAAGTGATGCCGATCCTGCCAGGCTGCCGTTGATGGTGGCGCCGGTGCACCCGATGCCGTTGCTGCCGTTACCGTTGTTGTTGTTGTTGTTGTTGATGTTGCCGCTGCCGCTGTTATGATGGTTCATGAAGGTGGTCGATACCGGCTGGATGTGCTGCGGTCAGGTTGTTGCTATTAGGTACGAGCTGAGATCGGTCCGCTCACTCTTCTTCCCCAAATGATGTTCCATTCTTGGCTCCATACCCGCCCCCCTGCGTTGCACCGGGAAAAGGGAAAGAGAGAAGAGAAGAGCACGGTTGCAAGTGGTAAGTGGGACGCAGGTAAGAAGAAATATCACGCCGAACCGACTAAACACTAATCACACTGGTACTGGTGTCTGTTTGTTTTTATTTTTTTGAGCACAATTCTGTTTTGCTTACAACTGACGGTCGGGGTTAAAATAATTTTCTGTTTTGCAAATAATCATAACCCTTGATTTGTATGGAACTAAATGGAAAAAACAAAAGTTTCAACGGTTACACTATCCAACTGAACACCGCGTCCGCTGGATTTTGGGCGAATCAACCCAAAACGTGTACGGATGGAGGCGCCTGGTCGCCCGTAAACATAACGACAAATTTTGCACAACCCCTAAAACCCATCGGGAATAACAACAAAAACAAAAGAAGAACTTTTTCAAATGTATTAAGGATGTGTTCAAATTTTCTTATCCACTATTTGTCCTCGATGTCGCCGTTAGGGGGTGCGCTCTATCGACCTTTACAAATCGGTTTCGATTTTCTGGGTGGCGAGTTTAGTTTAGTTCGGTTTTTGGTTTGTATGGGTTTTACTTTTTTAAATATCGTTTAATTTAAAATAAATTTACAATTCAAATATTTGTGCAGGTGCCTTGGGGTTCGCAAATTGAATCCGTATATCGTGCAGTGTGTGTGTTACGGGTACATCAATCAAACTCATTCAAACCGCAAACGTGGTGCAATCAAGTGGGTGGGTGAAGAAACGGAATATAACAATGCATCGTGTGTGTGTGTGTGAAAGTTCTAAGCAAATTTGGGTAAGCGATTAGTTATAAAGGGTGTTTCTGTGTGTGTGAATAGGTACATTTTTAAGTAGAGGTTCTGGGGTTTTGGTTGGGTATTGGGAGAAATTATGGTTTAGATGTTGGTTGCTGGTAGTTTAGCAGTCGCTTGGTCACAATTGAGTGATCATTTTTAATTTTAATTCCTAATTGTTCTTTAATGATCACTACGCAGTGATTCTCAAGCTGCCTCAAATGGCGTTTAAATATTGTGTATACTATCTTATCATCACATGAATCTTCTGAAGACTTCAGAGTAATCAAAATGGTTTAATAATATTTCTACGTACCAAAATTCATTAAAAAAATGTTGGAATGGATGGAAGTTCAGTTTAAGCTAAACAAGAACAAATTTCATATTTTCTATACCGCACTGTTGGGGAAAGATAACTCCTGATGGTTGACTTTATCCTTTGAATTTCATCCTTTTTCAGTTGTATTGAACTTTAAAGTCTTTCAATTGACTTCCATACATTTCAAATTACAAAAAAGCATACCATAAAATCACTGATTTTAGACAATAAGTAACATAAACCTTGAGTGGCTTGATCGCATTTTATGTTTTGGTATTTCATGAAAAAAAAAAACTACAGCAACCAACACCAACAAACCGAACAGGACACAAAAGGATGGAAGGTGGGGCAGTGTGGGGGGGTTCGGGAAAAAACATACTTCTCTCTGCTGCGCGTGATTCTGTGCGTAGAACTGGTGCGACGGTATGTCCGCGGCCATCTTCGACTTGGCGAACTCGATGCGCATAGCGCCGCGGTCGGACGAGAGCAGAAACTTGCCCTGCAGGGCGGCCATCGCCGCCGCCGCACTGACCACGTCCTTAAACTCTACGAACGCCACCGGCACGGCCCCGCCCGTCGCCACCCCGTTCGCGAGCGCACCCCCATTGGGGTGGTGGGGTTGGGGCTGCAGGTGAAGGTGGATACCGTGGCCGTTGGGGGCAATAGTGGAGCTGGTGGTGAGTGCAGAACCGTTGGTGGTGGTGGACAGGTTGTGGTGGTTGGTGCAGTGGCGGTAGGCACCGTTGATGTTGTTGCTGTTGTTGTTGTTGTTGGTGTGGTTGTGGCCATTCAAGCCATTGGCGGCACTAACACCAACACTAGCGGCGGCGGCGGCGGCGGCAGCAGCAGCAGCAGCAGCGGCGGTGGCGGCGTTTGCAGCGGAACCCTTAGTGTGCAAACGAAGGCGACAGAAGCCAGGCAGACTGTGGGTGGTGGGGTGGGTGGTTTTGTTGTTGGTTTTATTTTTTTTTTTGGTGGAGGTGCATTATATTTTATTGGAGGTTGTTGAATTATTTTGGTTTTTTGTTTTCCATTCACAAGAATATGCAATCATAGGGCACAATCAAATCGGGGAGAAATCAAACAAGGCAAGGGGGGGGGGAGGTGGGTTTAAATTTGGTTCGTGGAGCATTGGCAATAAACAAATTTTGAAACAGGGCATTCACGCGACGATTCGGTCGGTGGGGTGGTGGTGGTGGGGTTTCGTTGTTGCAAACATTTTTGGGTACAAATCGCAGACAAAGGGTAACAAAGGAAGTAAGTGTTAGAAACGGTGCATAATTTTAAAGATAATCATTGTAACATTCATACGGAGACGGGGTGGGTCTGGCATTAGTAGTACGTGGTCTTAAATAACGGTATCCATCGATACAAATGTAAAGTGTGAAGGTGAGCGGAAGGTGGAAGAGGAAATAAAAATAATGGGAAACAAAAAACAAAAAAACAGTATAATAAAGACAAAACCGACCGAAGAGACCGATGGAAAGGCAAAGTGACGGAAAGAAAAATGAGAAAGAGAAAGAGAGAGAAGAGATAGAAAAAGAGAGAGAGAGAGAAAGAGAGAAAGATTGTTTGTGTATCGGTGATTTGTTTTTTAAAAGTAAGTTGGTATACCAAACAAATGTACTAAAAGAAAATAACGAACAAGGATGCATTCCGAAACCAACAAAACGCAACGGTTTACTTCATTCATTTAGTGTTAGAATGGAGAAAGGGTGATGCTGTGACTATGAAAGAACAGGATTGCTGTTGTTAAACTAACGAGCAAGGGGGAATCATGTAACAAATGGTGAAAAACGGGAAGGCAAAAGTTTGGTTGATTTTTGCTTAAACTGTTCATCAACGTGTTGGTGGGTGTAGCAACATTATTTTGGTGACGAAAAGGGGATGCAGTGTTGCTGGGACAATAGATTAGTAAACATGGTAACATGGTGCAGCTGTATAACGAATTGCGTTTGGTTATAAATATATGTGTGTTGGTATTTGTTGTTTAACTACAGTTTTTTTTAATGGTTCAGTTTAGTTTAATTGACAGTGAGAATATTTATGTCACGATGTTGGGGTTTTGCTTCTTGAAGCTGAACTGGGTGGAAAAATTGAGTTAAACACAAAAGAGTGGGATAGTGTTTTATTTTCAATTTCCCATCAGTGCCACCCCAAACGTTTGAAAGAGACTTTTGCATTATAGATAAAAAACGAAACAAAAGTATTCTTTTAAGTTGATAGTTCATCATTCATAATATTGAGGACAAACAAAGGGATGTTTGACATGTCGCTGACCCGAAATATAAATATATTTTTCGTTGATGTCGTGCCATAAGTTATTTTTCCCCCCACATTTTCAACCTGTTGTGTGATCGCGTGTCGGAATGCAATAAAACATATTGCAAAAGATGGCTCGCTAAAATTTGGGTCTTGCCATAGATTTCCTTTGGAAGTTATTGAATGCGGGGACTATTATGTTTCAATGTTCCAAACAGAATAATCGTTTAAACCGGGTCGATATCGCATACGCCGGCAAAAGCAAAAAACGTGCTCTCGTTCGGACGCATTTCTGGACGGTCTCGACGGAGCAAGACAATTCCGATTGCGATCGGGTGGAAAAACAAAGTTATAAATTAAACCGACAAATAACGTCACGATCCACGGGCGAAGCGTCCAGGGAACCGCCGTGCGAGGAATCTCCAGAAAAGGATGGGGTGAGAAAGACAAGTGGGAGTTGCCTTTTTTTTGTTAAAATAAGTTTCTAATAGACTTTGAGACTAATGGGGATTTTTTTCCGTCGCTTTCCCCGACAGGCGGGCTTATCGGCAGCGGAAAATGCTTCCGCCGGTTAGCGAAATTGACAACAAGAACCCCACCCGGGCCGGGGCGTGTGTGTGGCACTATTGATCGCAAAATAGCACAGGAAAGAAGAATAGTTGTGGTCTGGGAGGGAAATAATTAAATCTAACATCAAGCCGAAACCAATTTGAGAAAGGAAAGGACTGACTGAAGTTGTTTGCAGATAAATTGTACACGGCTAGGTTCGGTTAGGGGTAGGTCAGGCGGCTCTCAAATTGGAGGTGGGAAAACCAAGTTTTATTGGAGTGGAACAAGGAACACTGGGTCGGTCGGGTTTAGATGTCGGGAAACCGTGGGAAAGTTTTAACACGCCAACTCCAACGTGGTTGTGTTCCGGTATGTCAAGGGGAAAGGAATTATAAACTAAAAATCAAACAAGTTGAGTTGAGACATAAAAAAGTAGAGGTTGGAGGAGAGATAGAGAAAGAGAGAGACAGAGAGAGATCGGGAGGAAAGAGCGCGCGAAGAAGACTCACCTAGCGAAAATTTCTTTCAGCTCATGCTCGGAGACAAACTGTCCCAGATTGGCAACGAACAGTGTCGAGCAGGGAGCATTGGCGGCTAGCGGCGGGTTCGGCGGCTGATTGCCGCCGGCAGTGTTGCCAACCGGACTGGCCAGGGCCGGACTGGGCAAAAAGTGGTTCGCTGGCAGGCCGGCGGACACATGCATCGATGCTGGATGTATTGCTGATGGATGCGGCATTTGAATTTGCTGCTAGAAGTAAAACGGTAAACATAAGAAGGATAGAGAGTGTCAGACAGACGGTCAAAGAGGAGGCACGTTGGTGGCGTTAAAGTAGCAACTAGATGGAGAATCTGAGAGGCAGACAAGGGGAAATGTAGGGAGATAAGAAAATATCACAGTCTCTGATACCAAAAGAAAGTGGAAGAATGTCAGAAAACGTGTTTTAAAATGTCATCTCAATGGGTATCACTTCAAAAGGGAGACATAAATACGGCAAGTAAGTAAGACGCACAAGAAACTCCCAACCACGCGTCTAATACCCTTTACTAATGATAATACACATGTCTTCGTTTAGATTACCGCTGCTTCAACAGACGACCCGTAAAGGGATGCATTATTAGTTCTTCGATATCGTAACGACACCTCGTGAGGATAACTTTATCTTGCCTTTTGCGAAGCCCAACGTAGGTGAGTAAACTATTTTAGCAAACGCGTGTAAACTGGGCCAAAGTTTCACCAAAGCCCGGATAGCTTTCGGCGAGGAAGTAGGGACTCTTTCCGAACTTTCGGTAACGGGAAAAACTATGAATTACAACAGCGCTTCCCCGAAAACCATGGACGAAAGGAGATGTGTGTAGAAAATATCGGGGATGGAGTGCAACTTTTAATTAAAACTTCATTATTATGCAAATGAGTCAAATTTACGGTTCATTGCAGTGGTTTGCCGAAAGCGCAGTTCCCGGTTCCGTTGGCCCCTTTGCTCGCACCACTTCGATGTGGATAGTAAGTGTCGAAAGTACCGAAAGAAACTTGTGAAAGGATCAAGTAAAAAGCTCCCTACCGTTTGAAGACAGGAGGAAAATAAAAAAGAAAACCGCTCCAGAAGCTGTACGACAAACAAGCGAATACCTCGGTCTAGGGGTGGACAGATGATGCAGGGAGGATAGGGTACGCGGAAAAATAAAACGAATTTCCCTTTACACCCTCGCTCTTCATGGCTGGACGCGGGGTTTCGTTTAGGTTTTTTTTTTTGGAAAATTTAATTTCCCTTCACCGATTAAGCCGAATCTTATCGAGCGACATCGCATCGGTTTAACGATCGGTTTCGGGCTGAGAACCACCCCAAAGCCAAATGACAATGGGTGAAGGGAGGGGAGGGGTGAAAAAAATCCTTTGGCATTTTCTTCTCGTTTTCGGACCTGGCTTTTTTCTCTCCTTTGTTTCGGGACGCCAGTTTTGATGCTCATCTCGTTCGACAAGCTGCTTAGCAAACAACAAACGAATCATAAAATCTGTCATCGAATCCGGTCCGATAGGTTGGAGTTGGGGTGGGAGCGGTTTCTAATGCGGATTAGGGACCAAAGTTGTTCATTGGTTTTGCCCCACGATCCTTCGGTCGGTGGGAAAACGGGAAAAGTGTGTAGCTCCGCGCGGGGATGGAAGAAAATCTGCTTAACGCGGAAGGTCCTGCAGGATCGTTCCCTTTTTTCCCGGACGAAGGCAGCGAGCTACCATCCACCACAGGCCGGGAGGTCACCGGCACTTTTCACTGCCTTCACCGACGACGGGTGAACTAATCTCGAGGTCGAGGTAGTTCGAAAAGTTTCCATTCGTCGCTTCTTTTCCACCGACGATGTTGGGTCACGGTTTGGTCCATTTTTTCTTCTTCGGTGACGGAAAAGTCGAACTCTTGCTCATCTGTGCCTCTCACCGATTTCGATGGGAAAAGTTTGGCCCGGAGGGGGGTTTTGCTTTCGGGCCTGAATCGGGAAGTTATTAATTGCAAGGCAATCTTTATGCGACACCTGCGGATGAGACCGGTCGAGTTGACCGAAAGTGCAAACGAATTTAACACTGCCGAGGATTTTCCTGCAGTGATTGAAAGTGTCACAATCCGGGACGTGAGCCGGCACTTCAACCCGGCCGGTGGGGATTAAAATTAGTTGATCCAATGAGCCTGTCGGCTTAGTACGTACTAAGCGGCGTTCGAGTAGGTTGCAGCAGCAAAAGGTAGATTGCTTTTCGTTTCCGTGCAATATGATGCAGTATCGAACGAACAGGAAAAGCTTCATTATGCTGGTAATATGTGTACTTATTTGACGGTTAGATTTTTCTTTTCAACTCAACATCTGCGCCCCGAAGAAAGTCACACACTTTTTAAAAAACATAGCAAGAACATGATTATGTTCGTTTGAATTTAAATTTGCATTTCATTCATTTCATTTCCTGCTCAGCAAAGAAAATCCAACTCTAACTGGTCGAGTGCAAGATGAAACTATTCTCCGCTCCGAGCAGGTTTGAAAATGTTACAAAAAATCAAGTATTTAATCTCGTTGGTTGAAACAGGTCAGAAAGGGGAAGAAAACGCAGACGAACGATGGAGAAAATTGGTTTCGTCCAGTTTCGACCAAGACGCCCGGGTTAAAATAATGAAAACATTAAAAAACAAAACCCCGCAAGAAACAAGCGAAGACCGTGCAAACAATTCATCAGCAAACATGACCAGTTTTCCGCACCGGCCGAAGGCTCCCGCGGGAGCTGCGGGAAAACTTCCTAAGACCCGACAGCGACCCCGAGAGGAAGGCGCAGAATAAAAGCTCAATGGAATACTTTGTTGCTTTTCATCTGAAACGTAAATAAAACCGTGTGGTTTGTTTTTTTCTCTCTCTCCTCATTTTTCCACAGGAGTTGTTTAATTTTCTCATGATCGCCCAACAACGGATCGAGGGGCGTGGGTAGGAGGAGGGGGAGGGGAGAGGGGTTTGGCCGCGGAAAAAGGTGAAGCCTGTTCTCAGGTCGACGCATTTGCGCCAGAAGCGGGGAGGCAAAAACCAATTGCGGGCATTGTGGGGGTATGGTATGAAAATCGGGGCCACTGTTTTCACCTTTCACGGTGGGTGGGGGGAGGGAGGAAAAGTTTCTTTTGTTCACCTGCCGGATGAGGTTCTCGGTGCCCCACCGCAATTTTCTTGCTACAAAAACTCGAGCCGTCTTTTCGTTCGTTTTTCTTTATGACTCCTTGCAAGAGGGAGAGTTCAAAAGGAACGGAAAATACAATGGGCATTCATATTCTTGGGCGAGTAGAAGCAGAACGGAATTCTTAGCGAGGTTTTCCACGAGCTCCCGGTTGGGTGAAGAATTTGAAAATGGTGGAGAGAAACGGAGCCGATCTTTTCATTTATCAAGAATTTTGAGGCAATGCGGTGAAACGTTTCGTTTGCAGCTCGATTTGATAAGCACCCTCTGAGAAGCCGGATGGAAATCCCCGGAGCCTGGTTAATCATGCGTGATATTCCCATAAATTATCTCAATGTCGTCCGAACACGGTTTGCGTTGAGAATGCGAAACAATTGCACGATTTTTCCATTGGAAATCGGCGCTTTTATTTCGGCTCGTTTATACCCTTCACTCGATTTTTTCACTCAGGTCAATAAAAGATCCCCAGAAACCGTATTTAATGCAGTTGACATACGTTAAAATGTGTGCTACAGTAGCGTAAAACCATCGGATGCACAAATCACAATTAAAATGCTTCCAAAGCATCCGCAGAAATGTTACGTACTAACAAGCGAGCTCGCGTTCCTAACCGGTTTCTGCCTTGTGGCAGAGACTTCTTATTATTTCACCCAAGTTTACCAAGCGCCATGCAACAAAGGCGTGTGGTAGTTAGAAAAATGTGTTCCCCTGCAGACGGTTTTCCAAGGTATTTTTTTTCAATTTAAAAAAAAATAAAAGTGCGCTGTTAAGAGCTGGAAAGAGTTGAGAACAAAAAACGAGGATGCAAAATACCTCCGAAGCCCCGGATTTAGCTGGATGGACAGCCCGGACGCCGTATTAACAGTCCGGTCAAGTGGGTTCATTATTTCCTATCCGCGGGGTTAGAAGCACCAGACTTCTTGCACAAACTAAGGCGAAGCAAACCATGCCTAAGGCAAACCGGGAAGGGAGGGAAATGGGTAGGTAAGGGGTAAGCATCACATAAAAAATCCCTACGCCCGAGGGACACATAGGAAGACACATTTCCAACCGGGCGAAAAGGACAATGTAGCGAAGAAGTTGCAGTTGCATGTCAGGTCGGTCGGTTGGTTCGGATCCTACTCGGAATGGGAAGCTGCCGGGGTCGATGTTTCCGGGCTGACAGGGAACATGTACCCGGTACAGTGTAACAACGTAGTCCCCCCCCGTGGGTGAATGTTATGTAAATAATGCACGAAAAGTGTAACGGGGGGTTTTTTTCACCCCCCCGAATGGAGAATGGTGCATCGGTACGATGGTGCAAGGAAAAGCCGGGATGATGCAAACCGCACTTCTTATCACAATCCGAGCGTCGTACCAAAGAGACGGGTTGAGGGTTAAAAACAAGACATACGGAGACTCTTTTACTTCAGTTAAGTTCCTCAAAAGAGTGGTACGTCCGTTCGACGGTTAGAGGAGTGTGTGATGTAGCAACAAATCGTGTCAATCGACCGGATGAACTGAACCATCTGAAAGCCAATTCGGATCCCTTTGGGACACTCAGTAGGGATGCAGTTAATGCAAAATGCAATGTACAAAGCTTCATAGCAGGCAGTTCCGGTCAATTCTAAGATGTGACAGACTAATTTCAACAGGGACTACTTGTGATGATGGTTCCATCCAGTTGGTCGAATCTTTTTTGAAGCACTTTGTCAATATACAAACGCAACTGCGCTGCAGGTCGTAAGGGCGAGAACATTTTTACAAGCAGGTGAAGTATTGTCCGACGGAGATGACACATTTGTGAGCGGACAGAACCCGGTGCGGAGTGATGGAAAAAAACGGGGGATCGGTGAAGCTTGATAGAATGAGGAGGGAGATAGAAACAAAAAAGCGGACAACAACAAATGCAACGCTTGATGCGTACTACTTACTTGGTGCATGGGCTGCTGCTGCTCGAGGACTTTGTCCGTATTTAGTCAGAGGTAGGACCGGACCGGCACCTGGGGATGCAGGGCCGGATGGACGAGCGTGGCGTGCTGCAGGGCGGCTGCACTCGGCAGCTCAGCGGCCGCCGCCGAGAAGGCTAGCGGGTGATGCCATAGTTCCGGGCCGCCAGGAAAAAACGGAGTACCTAAGTCTGACAGGAAGACTAAGTTAGAGAACTCAATGATGGGTAACTTTTTGGGGGCTCGTTGGGTTGGTTTTATCTTTAGTAAAAGGTGGGCGGAGGAAATAAAAATTGGTTATTGGTTTTCGTTTTCGCTCTCTCTATCGAATACTATCCACGGTCGAGTACGGTTACAGAACCAGTCGATGGAGCTGTGATGGAGTGCAATACCTATTCGTTTACTGAACTAGCGCTACGTAAGATACGTCTCTCTTCTATCGTATAGAAAATATTCCATAACATCTAAAATTCGTGTTTGAGTTTTCTTGTTTTAAAACATTCTTCTTGCACAAATCGTGCATCATTTGCGCTATTGGTTCATTCGGTTCTAACACACACACACACAGACAGACAATCACGCATACACGCACGCTACAAGGATGCACTCCTTACAGGTGCCGATGATTTATGCTATCTCTCTACCGTTCGTTGTATGCGTGTGTGTGTGTGTATCAGGGTGCTTTTTTTTTTGGTCGGTGGTTGCTTGGTGCACGCGCGTGTCTGGTTGTATTGGTGTACGTGGGTAGCAGCACGCCTGGTGCCATAGAGATGGTGGACACTTGCGGTTGCGGTTGGCATTACGGGTGCTGCAGTTACGAGCAGTTTCGATTGGGAAATCGCGAGTACTGGTGTGTGTGTTACCTGGGAAACTTGTTCCGTGCGCATTTATTAACCTATTTAGAAAACGAAATACTACAGTTTTTGAACCAGTAAAATATACAGTGTACATAACGTTGCCGTAAATGATAATGAAGCTTGAAGGATGCTACGATACTTTGGTGCACTGAGATTGGCATCGGAAGGACCCGCGCCGTATAAGAGCCATATTGATGGGGACTTTTTCTTTTCGTTCGAAACTTTCATATACATATTTCGGGGGGAAACTTCTTTCAAAGCGCTAAAATAAACAAAAATTCATCAAAATCCTCGAAATCAAAAAATTCTATGAAAAACAATGCTCACAAACCTAACGTGGAGCAAAGAAAGATGATTCGATTGTTGGAACATAAAAATCGAGCGAAATCTAACGAAGACCACTTGGATCCGAAAGATTCGTAAAGTGTAAAACAAGGACACTGTGCCGCCGCATCGGTCTTCCAGTTCCGACGCTGGTGAATGGTGTAATTCTCGTGACGCGAGGTGAGCTTTCCGTTCAAAAAAAGGGGGAGGAGCACTAGAGGATTTCGGTGGCGCGGGGGGTAGAAAATGGTAACGAAAAGAAAAACAAAAAATACTTACGTCCAGCAGTAAGTGGGTGCATCAATGCAGGATGTGCAGCTGTGGCCGCTGTATTAGGTTGTGGTTTTGGTTTGCTGACTTTAGTGTTACTCTTGGCGAATTCCAAGCGTATTGTTTGGGGCATATCGGGATCGAAGCGTACACCTTGCTGCAAGATTTATATTGTTTTTTGTTTTTGTATCGTGGGGATTTTTGTTTTCAATGATGTTGCATTTCGTTCGGTTCATTCAATCGTGTAATTATTGCATACAATAAAAAAGAAACAAATACGTCCAAAATTTGATTTCGATCGGAACGCAAATGGTGGCATTTTCAGTGATTTTTGTTTTGTAGTGCATTTCGGTGGGGTTTGTTTGGTTTCGAATGATGGTGAAATAGGAATGCCATTTTACAAATTCACAAATGCAAGTTCGATTTACACGACGATTGACGTCACGGAATACAGTGGGGTTGGGGGAGTGGAGGGGTAAATAGAAGTAGGAAGAGAAAGAGAGAAAAAAGAGAGACGGAAAAAGAGTGGAGAAAAGAAGTACAAGATAATTCATGAATCAGTAAAACACGTTCATTGGGATTGATATGCAAAAATGAGGCTGCCTGTTTTAGTTTCTTGTGGTTAGATATCAAACATGATAAAGAGTTTTTAGAGAAACCACAAGTTGTAGTAACAAAAACGCCAATTATTGAATATTAATAAACGACAGGATAAGGTTAATTACTCTGCGAGACACGGGAAAGAAGAGTTAGTGAAAGAAATGCTTTAAGATTGCTTAAGGGGGAGAAGGTAAAGTTTAATTTAATATTTGCCTAAGGAGGAACATGACCTAGTTTAGATATCGCATCAAAATTCAAAACAGTTACAGTTTGATAAAGAAAATCCTCCATTTCACAAAGTGAGACAAAGGGGATAATTTTAAGGAAGCATTCGATCTGCCACCACCTAATGATGGTGGAATGAAATATAAAAGTTGAGCAAGGTATATTGAGTGGTACGATACAATTGAAAATCTAGAAAAAGTACGCTGGGGTGTACAAAACGGTGGGCTGAGTTCTAGTTGCCGCTAGTGAGAAAGTTCCTGGATAAGTTGTATAAGTAGAAGGGTGTGGGTGGCCGAGCGCAGGTACACGAGCGGTTCAGAAGGTGGGCATGTTTTGGGAGGTGTGTAAGTAAGTGGCTTGCAAGTGGAATTTAATTTTAAACGAACCGTTCCATCGAGGGGGTTATCGACAGAAAATAAATAAAATCTGATAAAACAAAGAAAGAATAAGTTCGGCAAGTGTTGTTCACACAGCGTTCGGTTGTTCATTGATTGATTTCAGGCAGCCGAGTTTGGCCCCAGACGGAAGATGGGGCCGGGGAAAATCCTGCTTGATACTTGCAGCATTAGGAAAAAAGGAGATCAAAGATCGGCAATCGGCAACGGACGGATAAAAACCTCCTCGCACAAGTGGTCTCGTCTCGTTCGAGAGCTTAATCAGATTAAATCAAGTCACAGATCGACTTCGGCGAAAAAGCACTCATCCCACCCACCCGGGGCTGGGCGCGTGTCGCCGAGGACGCAACAGGATGGGCCGGTTTTACTTGCCTGCCGTCGTGGGGCAGCATTCCAAAAGGAAGGACGACGACTCACGCCGGCAAGCGGAGGAAGCCGTATGCCGCACGAACCGTGTACGTACTCCGATCCGGTTTAAGCCCCGGGGCGGAAAATGGCGCCGAAGATAACTCCCCAGCCACCCCCCGAGGAGTGTGTTGAAAAAGCAAAGTTCAAACAAGGCCACCGGGCGCTTTGAAGAAAAGGTCAATAATACCCGACTAAGTGTCAGCCGATTAAGTGGAGGGCTACAAGTGTTTAAGGATGCTTATGTATGTATGTGTAAGTGTGTGAGTGTGTGTGTGTTTGTGGCATGTCTTTGTAGAGTGGGTAAGATGGAGTGAGTAACGTGTGACAAGTTGTGAGGAAAGGTTTTCTTCAAGTCGCTTGAGAGCAGTGACGTTTGATGTCAGGAGCCTTTGCAGCTGAACTGTGGGCGTGTGCTGTGATGTGGCTTTCACTTTTCTAGCAAGTATACTATTGTGAGTGTTAGTTGAAAAAGTAAAAAAACTGTTAGTAAAGTGTTTGTTGGTAAGAAAAATGGTAGTGTTCTTAAGACATTTATCACCCAGCACGTGGTGTAGGAGAAGGATAATACAGAAATTGATCCATCGGAATATGTGATCGCTAAACCTTTTCAAACATAGTATTACGCTCCTATGCGGAAGGTGAAAACAATTGCAAACAACGGTGAAGAAAAGTTGTCAAAGTTGAAAAGTTGTCAAAACGACATTACGCAAGGGAGTTGTGTGAAGGTAACACAATTCACGTACCACTAAATACCTCACTGCGTGAGTGTTTTTAAGAGTGTTTTATGTGTCTGTGTGGGGCAGTGTTGTGATTTTCTTCCGAGGTGAGGAGGCGTGTGTATTTTCATTTTTTTTACTTGATCATCTATCGACTGGACAGTCGGGAAACATGAGAAAATCTCAACTCGAAACACCCATCCCTAGCTATGTGACCAACACGGAACAAATAAAAGCGGGTTAAGGAGTAACACGAAAATCAGAGTTGAAAAAAGTTTTTGGGGGTGAAAAAAATCGCGCATGTAAGTGGTGTTGGTTGGTGAAAGGGCTGGTCGGGCCAACGGCCAAACGCGTGATTGCGGGAGATAATTCAGACGGAGGAGGAAGGGGGAGAGAAAACAAGGCGAAAAACATTAGCCTAGCGGGTGGAAAGTTTGGGCGTGGAACGCTTTTGGTCCGGTTTTTTTTTTTGGTTTCGTTTTGTTGTTCGGTAAGGTGAGGTTAGAAAAGAGTTAGTCTTTCGACGCGAAGGGGTGGGTGCATGGGTGTACGGCCGGCGGTTACCTGTAGATCCTGCTTGGCGGCCTCCGCTCCGGCGCGGGTGTTGAACGTTACGAATCCGACCGGCTGCAAGGAAAGATAAACGGTTTAGCGTGCCTGCGGTAAAACCACCCCATCGCCAGATGTCTAAAGTCCAACGAGGGCGAGAAAAGCGGGGAACATAGCTTACCGAGGCCGTCTTTCCATTTTTGCTGGTAACCTTCAGCAGCGATCCTTCGTAGCCTTCGTAGGCTCTGAAGAGGAGATAGAGCTCGCGTGGCTTCGCATCCATCGGTAGCCCGCTGACGAACAGCGTGCGAACCTGCGGGAGGGCGAGAAAGCAAGAGAAAAAGAGAGAGAGAATGAGGGTTTTGTTACGAACAATAGAAAAACGAATCAATTTAAAAAAAACCCATCCTTTGCGGATCACAATTTTCCCGTAACTCCGTCAATCGAGGATATCTCAGCCATCATCCTTAGCTTAGGTGCGAGATGTACGACTTTGAAATGTGTTATTTTAAATTATCTTTTCTCCACCTGTAGTTGTAACACATTGTGCGTGTAATCTTCATTCCTTTTTCTTCTTTTGGGAAGGAAAATTTTCGATTGAAGATACGGATTAAGCTTTCGAAACTTCGCGAAAAGAATTAGGGTCCTACTGTTTGAAGGTTTCCCACCTACGAATTGGAATTGCATTACCGCGATAAAGAAAAGGATCCGAAGAGAAAATATAGAAGAGGAATAAAATATAGCTCAAGATTAGTTTCAACTTGACCAGAGCAACATTGAAGGTAAAACATAACATCTAGATGAGAAAGAAAACTCGACTTTTTGTTGTTTGAATTCTCACGTTTCAAATTATAATTTTTTAACATCAAACACGTGAATAGATAACAACGGTACTGATATCCAATGTACACCAACTTTAAGTTTAATTTAAACAAATTAAATGGAAAAGATGAAAAAACCAGCGAACCCCGCTAGCAATCGTTACAATTTCGTTCATTGTTGATCCAGGTAAGATGAACTAATTTTCCAACACGGACAGCAACTTTGGACAGAAAATACACATTTTTACGATAAGGGAAATAGCAAACCGAAAACAAGCAGTAGATTCATCCACAAAAAAACCCAAAAACACAACGACGCATTGTTTCGTGTATTTTGCGATGGAAAACACATTTTGCTGCAAAGTTTGAGCAATCGGAGCTCCGGACGGGGACGGGGCGGCATCGCCTTTCAAGCCAGCCGGAGGTGGGCCGTTTACTTAGCCGAAAAGCAATCATTTTTGTGGCCAAGTTTCGACCGGTGCATGTTGAAAATCTGCACCATTTTCCCGGTACGCGCGGGCTGGGGATTTTCATTGCCGGCGAAAAACGAAACTCATTACGGAAAGAAACAGCTTTCCTTCGGGAGGCGTATCTTCCTGGCCGTTCGGAAGAAAGACTCACCTTTGGCGGGGGAAGGGAAGAGGTAGAGAAAAATTTAATTTTACTTTCAGCGTCTCGGCGCGTCTCCTTTTGGAGGAAAAGTCGTTACAGCACACAGGCGTGCCTGACTTGCTCGCAGTCGAAGACTTTTTCTCTTCCGTCCGGGGCGTTGCCAGTCGTTCGCTGTCTGCGCGTTTTCCCATCTCCTTTTTGTAATCTTTTGTTTTCCTTTGGTAGACTTTGCTTCACCTTTTTTCGAATGCTCCTCATTTGCGCACTGCAGGTCCTTCCGGTCCTTCCTGTGGGCAAGCCACAGCTTCGCATGGGCGGAAGGTGATACCAATTGAGATCCTTATCGTGACAAGTGTTTTCGTGCCTATTAAACGGTTGCTTAGTTTTGAGACAGCCGATTTGTTTGCGATAGAACCGGAGCGTTCCAGACGGTGGGCCGTAGATGGAAAAGCCAAGCGGACGAGGGTTTAAGGTATTTATTGTAGGAATTGTTGAACGAAGATAATTCACTTCCGATAAGGGACGAGGTGTAGTGTTTGTCGCGGAATTAAAGAGCAAATTCGCCAATATCAGTCGACGGTTTGGAATGCAGAAGGAAGTAAATTTATTCAAGCAAGCCGTTTGTTTAGCTCCGGCATTGCTATGGAAACAGACTAAACTATTGAATAATGAACATGACAAAAATTATATCATCCAATAAGCAAGTTATCATGTTGCAAATTCAACAAAGTTACCAACGTGAATGAGAAAAACTTTCCGAACCATGCCGCATGTTCTCAGCGTTAGAGAAAATTGCTGCAACATTGTTGATAGTGGCGAACCGAAGCAAAACGTATCGATTTCAGTCCAATGAATATTAATTCCAGCTACAATGTTGCCCAAGGAGTAGGTGGAGTTTCGTCGAAAGGAAATTTCCAACGGCGGAAACCGGGCGACGAAGCGATTCTGCAGCGGATTATTCATGGAATAAATGATGGACACGACACGGATGGTCGCCGGTCCGGGAGGGGTGCTGACAGATGAGCCCGTGAATATTCAATCGCTTACTTTTAATCATACCATTTCCGTTCCCGATCGGTCCGGTCGTGATTAATCGAAGGAAAACTATTTGGCTCGCTGAAAAGTTTTGCAAATCACCCGAGGGAAATGCGTCGTTTGCAAGATAGTTGCGTGACCCATTGTTGCCACCGGGGTTGGTGGCAATAAACATGATCCTTAGCGTATATTTCAGTAAAGGAGATGCTTGGAGTGAGCAAATGAGCCTGTTGATCGGTGGACTGCTTTTAGAGATGGGTAGAGTGTGTTGCCTTTCCAGTTGGTGACACTGGAGTCAGTTGAAGAGGGTACAGCACTTTCCCGCCAGCTGCGCCGGGCATGGACGAGGGTGTTTCGGACAGTTTTCAAGGGTTCATTAAGAGTCCCCCGTTCGGGCGGCCCGGTTTGGGTATCGGAAAAGGCTCCGTGTTTAATCCTTCACACCTTCTTTAACACCAGTTTGGGGGATGGAAACAATTCCACCGCTGAGACGCCGAGAGAACTAAGTCCATATTTAACGGAAGCTCTCTAGGCTAATATCTACCACCCATACTCAGCAGCAGTTGCCTCGTCATCACTCAAACACTCGCCACCCATTATTCCTCCCTCACGGCTCACACCCTAGCCCTTGGTCCACTGTTATCGTTTCATTTTAAACGAAATTAATTATTAACTACGGTACGAAATGAAACCTTTCCCACATGACGGTCGGGAAATGGCGACCGGTTTCGGGCGAAAAGCCCTCCCTTCGTTCTCGCACTAACGGGCATCGGGTGGGTGATGCACATCACACCCAACCCACCCACGAAAAGGACATGTGTCTGGAGGAACGTGCCGTCCGTGTCCCGGGCTGTCACTTTTCACTTCCCATATTTTCGCCACCCTACGTCCGAACGAGTGCGAGCGTAGGACGTGCTGAGGCTTTTCCAATTAACTTCCATCATTATACCAGTGGGTCCACACCTCCCCTACAGGCCCCGTTGCTGGAAAGCGGGCGTTGGTCAGTGTGGGAAAATTAGACTCAGCTCCGGTGGGCTAGCCGGTGCTCGATACCGTTAAGGGATTGGTGATTAAAATTTTAGCCACAGACACAACATCAGCACACTCCTAGCAACAACCGGTGGAGAGGGACGGTATGTGTGTGTGTGTCTGCTGTGTGGAAATTCGCTCGAGGCTAGCAAATGACGATAGGGTGTATGCCCCCATTTCCCATCGGCAACGCATAGGACGGGGTCCATTTTGCTAGTTTTTAACGATAAGTAGTTTTAAGCCCATGAATAAACGATGAGCATATGTAGGCGCCCGACATGTGAGCTACATTTTCAGGCGCGATTTTCTTCCCGGGTGTGCAGCAAAGTGGTAAGACGGTGGAAAATTGCACGCCTGCAAGTGGCCAAAAGGAGCAGCTGTCCAGGCTCACACTTACCATAAACTGGTTAGTTTTTCCTTTCGTACATAGGTTTATAGCTGGACATCCTAGAAGGTTTATTTGCAGTCGTTGTAAATTTATTTTCTAGAGAAATGGAACCTTCACAAAATAGTGTAAAATATCCAACACAGATAAGATCCTTCAGTAGTAATGAAACCAATATTTTCACCACAAAATAATGGTTTGTAAATAATAAAACCACATGTCAACCCACATCCTAAGAACAACCTCTCAGCCGTTTCTTCACGTTAACAATCATTTGATTTAAGTTTCACCCTTCCCCCCGGAGACTGCGTCCCGAAAAAGGTCCCGGCCGATGGGCCTGCAGCTGGTAACTTTTAATGAGGTTTCTCCGAGCCGATATCAATCATGATAACGCCGATAGCCGCAACTGGGATTTCCCAAGCAAAATGGGGCGTGCGACTTGTGCCGGGAAAAAGTCTACATTGAGTTAGGATTGCTTGCTTCCCAGTTATGGGACTTTGTTGGACCATCAATCTTTATAAAAGAAAACTGGGAAGCATATACATATTTGCAAAACATCAAACCCATGCGGAAGTTTTCCACGGGAGGCGCCCCACGGAAGGCGTGCCGGTTGTGGGTTTATGAATATTAATACACATCCCACCTTCTGTCGCCTTCTGGTCCGGGGGGTGGGCGTTTGGGATCACCATTAGGGGCTAAATTGGATTACCATTAATCTACGCATCGTTGAAGAGGATTAAGAAATTAAACATTCATCTGCGGGTTGGAACAGATTAACGAAATTTCGGCAACGAAATCATCTATTGTTATCGGTTTGATACCATTGTTAAATTAAATCCCCCTTTGGTTCCTGGAGCGTGTGGTAGGTGGTGGGGAGGATGGAAAGCCCCCCTTTGTGTGTATGCTTGTTTCATTAATTATTGAACCCGAGAGAATAAATCTACCAAACGGTTGACAAACTTGGCAAACTTTCCACGACACTCCGCAACCGAATCGAGGTTCCCCCCCCCGGCAGTTCTTTCGACCCTCCTGGCGCCATGTTTAAGTAATGAACTTATCAGTGTCAGAATCAGTGCGAAACAGGCCGAAAAGTTTTCGGCGACACTTGCTTGAAGCGCGGGAAAATCAAACCACTTTTTCGGTCGCGCCAAGGAACGGAAAAGCGGTTCCTGAAAACCCATCTTTCTCGTTCGCTCGCTGCATCTCTCCCGAGCCGCGGGTAACCCGACCGAATGATTAAGTTATTGCTCTTCGGTGGTTTTTCTCACCCTCGGTTTTTTTGTGCCCCTCCTTCTCGGAACGAACTTTTCCCGCTAGCGTTAGGAAGGAGTGGGACGGGAGCCTTCGCTTTTCCACCGTGCGCGTCACATTTTGCCAATATTTGTCACACTAATTAATTTAAATTCCGCGCCACGCCTCGCCGGGAACTAAAATGTTTAATTAAAGTGCGAGGTCGCCACCATGGACGACGCGTGTCCTTTCCTTCCCAGTTTTCCCCTAGTTTGCGATGGAAACGTCTGCTTTTTATGTGTATGTGAATTTCCATCTAAATACATAACTGAAACCGGCACGGAGAAGTGACACGTTCGGAAGCACGATAAGGCAAGTCCTGGTGGAATGGTGGACCCACCCGAAAAGGGAAAAGGAAAGCAGATTTGACGAAAAGTCAAGCAGAAAACCTGAATGGCGATGAAAATCTGCGTACGCTCGAAGTGGAGCAGCTTTTTGCTGTGGCACTCATGTTGGCGAATTTTCCGCCAGAAATAATGTCTGAGTGTTTTGGTGGAAGTCAAGGGGACACATTTCGCCACCACCCCCGGTCCATCCATCCTGTCCGCTCGGAGCGTCACCAATCTTGATGCCGATCGTTCATTACGTCATGATAAAATAATGACAAAACATTTATTATTTCTGTAATCCGAAGTGGATCTTGATACCCACACCAGGCTTTTTTCGTTGCCCTGTTCGCATCTTGTCGATGTTTCCGGTCCCGGGAAAGTCCACGAACGCTTCCCAGACCGATATTCGCTTGCTTCCAATGAACCATCGCAGACAGCAGACAGGGATGGCATCCAATTCGCCACGTAATTTGCGGCCATCGTGGAAACACGGCACTGGGACAACTTTCTTTTACGCATTGACAAATATATTCCGGCGCGTACCATCATCGCGTGAATACGCAATCTTTGTAATCTCTTCCATTCTTGCTGAAGGAGCCGTACTGACACGGAACAATCTTACAAGTCTTTAAAAACTTAGCCCCTCGCCCGGCCTCGTTTTGGGGGAGGGAAAAAGAAGGGCTTGGGGCAGCACGAGAGAACGAGAGAAAAACCCCTCCCGGTGGACGATGAAGTGAATGAATAGCTTCACCGAAGGCTCATTGTTGTCATCCATCTTTTCCGACTCACGCTGTCGGCATTTTTGTGTGAAGGTACCAAATTCGCGTAAAAGTCGCACAACGAACGCACACCCGAAACGGTCGAAGAAAGTTGGCAGATTGGGTGCGTTCCGGCAGCGAGACGATAAATTACGCGCATCGCTCGATTTGAATGGGAGATAATCATTAAAATTTTACCAGCGTGAAATTTTCATCAAACTTTCGTGTTTTCCATTTCGGTAAGGGCTGGAGGAAGAGGGAGAGTAGGCAGGAGAGGGTGGGATGGTGCTGCTGGTGTTGTTGTTCTTGGTTTCAGAATAAAGCGCACCGATGTCGCGGGAAAAGTGGATTTTTCTCCAGCATCGGATTGGAAGAGGATCCACCCAAAAGAAAAGAAGATCGTGGAGACAAAAGCTTACGCGCGAGTAGGTCTACTCTTTATCACTCCACGGGGAAATCGTGCCGAAGAGGTATTGAGGGGGAACAAACATCGATGACTTAATTAATTTGCCCCTGTTATCCATCTTAGGTGGCCAAAGTTGAGCGCCAGTGAGGTGTAACGGGGATTGTGAGTATTTTAAATTTATGTTTCTCCCACAATGACCTACCGTTATCCGTCCGGTATTTTAATTTTCCACGACTGATTGATTGCGTGTACTGAATTAAGAGTGAAAGGTATTTATTTTGTTTAATAATAGAATTTTTCCTTCTGCCCACGGTGACTACCATGTTTAAAGCATTCAAGACAGATCACTTACAGAACGACAGCACAATATAGTTGTTAACGGAAAATCGTTGTAGATGGTATTGTGCAATAACTCAACCTCAGATGGTTTAGAACAGGGATCGGCACACGTTTTTCAAAAAGGGCCAGATGATTAAAGAGAAACCGAAGGCGCGGGCCGGATACTTTAAACGATGCTTCAATGTTTCAAAGTAATACCCTTTGTAATGGAGAGTGGAACTTTCTAAATAGCAAAGTTGCATAAAAAGTGGTAAAAGATAAAATATTTAAAATGTTATCGATAAACATGTAACAGGAACACCTCGTTAAACAATTATCATCTTCATTTTTGGGAAGAAAATAGACCTGACGTCGTGAACAAATCCGATAAAAATTGGGATGGGTTTTTAGTATGAAGCACTTAAATATTCTTACGGGCCGGATAAAATCATTTGGCGGGCCGAATTTGGCCCGCGGGCCGCACTTTGCCAACCCCTGGTTTAGAAAATAGAAAAACTATCACCAGGATTCAATGAACCACATTTTAGAACTAATGAGTCAGAAAAGAGAGCTAGGAAAAAAGTGAACCTGTCAATCATTCGTTCTAATTAGATTCGAGTATTTTATTTCATTTGTGCATTTTCATCCAATTAACGGCATTTATAGTTGAATGAATTTTTGGGTACTTGTTATACCGTTTATACCTTTTATTATTTTTCTGATAAGCATGAAATAAGTTTGCCACTACACTATAATCAAAAAGAATCAAATTGGACTTGTTCCGATTTCAATCACGCAGAGTGACTTTTGCAAAACTGACTTCGTTGAACTAGCGTTGTAAGCACTTAACATTAAATCATTTTAATTTGTGCAATATATAACGCTTCGCGTTGCTCAAATAACAAAGCATTTCTAACGAATATGACGAATATGATATGGATAGTAAAAGTTACATCATTACAATGTTATGCATTAAAAAACGACTTGTTAAACTCATAAACGCCCACCAATCAGAAGAACCGATGGTTCCATTCACATACCAATATAAAGCCATCATGTAGGCCATGAAAAGCGCTGCTTTCGTGCGGCACTGGGCGCCTCCATCCAGCAAAACGTAGCATTTTCCTCCACAACGTTATGTGTTTGCCCAACAATCGTACCACATTTTTGCGTGCTCTTCCGTGGGTTGAGTGGACAATTTATTCCTCTTGTTTTTTTTTTTGCAAATCACCCAAAGGACACCGGTGGGGTTGGTGGGAGTGGGTAGCTTATATTTCACTTTTATATTTTAACGATCCATCCTCCGCATCTGGTGGAACTGCACATCACGCTGATCACTCTCCCACGGTTCGATTGCCAATCGGGAAAGGGTGGGGTGTGGGGGTTGGTAAAAATGTGAAGATAAACAACGACGAGCGAAAGGGTGAACAACTACACGCATCGGCAAACCCCGTGTGCCCGTCCCACGCTAGATAAATATTTATTCAGCCAACTTCGATGGGCACGATTAGACGCAAAGGGGAATACAAGCGGGGACGACGCTTCGGTTGCCAAAAGATCCTAAGCAAACAAGTTCTCCTACGCTACGCTTCCGTACCGCCGCTCGCTCGTAGCCTTTCTTTGCGTCACTTGCGAAACTCCGGCCCATCATCGCTCCATCGAACCCGACGTCCCGGCGTCTGAACGGGACCGGGTTTCGTTGAATTTGTGTACCGGAAGCTCACCTCGTACTGCGGTACGAGCACCCCGTTCCCGCCGGGAAGCACGCGATGGCGTAGACGCTGACAGTCGCAGCCGAAACGAAAACGCTCACGCCCGGAAAAGGAATGTGGTGAATTAATTTCATGACATGAATTCAATCCTGGCCCGTGAACTTCATGCCATCGGAATGCTCGAAAGGATCGGACCCGCGTAAGCTGAGGTGCTGCTGTGCGCCACGATTTTACGATGTGTTTTCAGTTCTGCTCGAGCAATTTCCTAGCCCGCTTTTTTGCCCCCTTTTTCCTTCTACCCCCCACCGTCCAACCCAATCTTGCTAATTGATGCCGAGATTCTTCGGTCGTTTCGAACGCCAAATTAGCCTTCATGTCGCTCGTGTTGGGCAATTCCGGGTGGCACACTTTTCCTCCGTCCACTGCAAACCCATTTGAGGATCGGGAAAGTGTGTACTTGGGTGGTGGAACGGGCGCCCGCGTGTGTGTGTGTTTGGAAATGGGCTGAAAAAGCTAATTGCTGCAGCTTTCGGCGCTGTTAGGAGCTTATGAAATGTATCGGACTGCTTGGCGTTTTGCGTTGGGCCTAGTGGAGCCCTCGTTCGAGCGGGACACAAAAGACGTTGAAATGGGAAAAAGCGAAAAGTAAAATAACAACACTGCGTCCAAACACAACACGACAGCGATGCAAAGCTGCTGCCGGCTGAGAGCGGAGGATAATGTAGCGTAATCAACAACTTAATGAGCGACTAAAACAACTTGTTTCACGAGACGATTCAAGCCGGGTTTGGGCTGTTTCCTTCGTTCAAACGTTAAACTCGTCAATGGAGTCTGGTTTCGGTCGTATGGGGTTTTTTTTAAAGTAGGCATAAAACACACCAGACAGAGGAAGTGAATTATTTGTTTATAATAAACTATAATATGAAATTTTATAGTGCCAAAAAAGATGCATGAAGGAACATGGCCAAGTCGTCCTTTCTGAAGTAAATAATGTGCATTTCGTTTTCGTTAAACATCCATAGCTGTTTATCCAATAATCTCATCCATAAATATCACTGTTACGGTTGATGAATCCTTTTTCACTGCTGGTATGATTATAGACCTTTTTGGTTTGGAATGAGGATATTTAAATTTCGTAAATACATCCATTTCCCAGATAAAATACCACGCTTTTCTTCCCTTATATTTTCCACACCGCTTAAACGCGTGCTTGGTAATATTTGTATGAAATGCCAACGTACATTATGAGAAATTCCATCATCTATCGGCTGAATTTATCATCCTCTTGTGACTGTGGCCTTCGGCTTATGATCCCACCCAGCTTCGACAACAAATGTGGTACACAATTTGCACACCCGAACCTAATGCGTCGACGTGGTTCGTGGTCGCGAACGGTTTCCTCGTCGAAAGGCAACCGTCGTATTGGGCTAAAGCTTCGCCAAGAACGAACCATTTGACATGTCTAAATTTGGGAGCCATTGCTGTTCGAAAACCTTTTACAACCCGTCCCCGAGGGGGGGAGGGAGTGACTGTTCCGAGTGGGTGGTCTGCGTGGATTTCGCTATAACTATTCATTAAAATTTATAGGCTTCCAACGACAATCCTCTCCGCTAGTCACGAACCTCTAGCGCATAGTAAACCCCCACCTGGCCATAATCCTCATTGCGAGGACTTTCGGGTGTGTTTCCAAATCCGGGCCCCGATCCCGGGCTAGCTGGCATTCAAATCAGTCAATCCTCCAGGGGGACCGGGTGGGGGCCGGGTGCTTCCAGTTGGCGTTGTTTGCGTGCCTCGTCGCCTCCCCATCCTCCACCATTGCACGCGTGCGTGATTATTAAATATGGATTTATTGTAATTATACCGAGCCTGCAGCCAGCCCATTGGTTACAACGACGTTATGTGATTTCGTGCGAATTCGTCAGCAGCGCGGGAAGTCCGTTGGGGGAGGATGTAAAAGGTTGCGTAGGTTGGCCAACGGTCACGGGCGGTGCCACGGGAACCGTTATGCGTATGATGATTCGACCTACAATACGTGCCCTTTTGACGACGGCGAAATAATTATTTTGACAACGCATGTCGTCCGATTTTATGCCTGTCAAATGTCCAATTCATCATCATCGTAACGCCGTTTGTGTGGGCAAATTTGGAATATGCTTTGCTTTTGATTACGCTTGGTAAAAGTATTCTTTCTATTGAAATCATATTAAGTAATAAGTAATAAGACTCCGAATAAAAAAGCATTATAAAAGTGGCTTAGCAAGGTTGGGTTCGCAGACCGAAAACAACCGTTCTAGTACCTCGCCTTATTTTACTGCATTTTTTTTGCTCTGGGCAACCATAGAGCTTATCGATAAAAGAATAGAACCGAACGGGAAAGGGAGCGCTAACAAATCCAAATGATCCATCATTACAAAATAGCTGCGACATGTACCCGGAGCAATTTTCCCTCACGAAACAAGCCGTCCACATGCAACACTAAACCCGGGGCACATGAAAAACCATACGCTTAAAGACTGAGCAGAAAAAGCTGCTGCACGAAAGTGAGCGTGTCACACGGAATCGGCTACGCGTGCCCTCCCCCCCCCCCCCCCCGGGGTCCTTTCCCCACGTCGCTACAAACCCCTCTCGTGGAACATACGCGCAAATGGAAGCCGAACGTACAAATTTGCGTGCTGATTATTAAAATATTATAATTAAATCATTCCTCTGCGCCCGGGCAACTACCACTACCGCGTTCTCGACGAGCTATTGACCAACTGACGGACCTTCTCGGACCCGGTCGCACCATTACGGGGACCCGATAAGCCTACGAGCCTACGGTCCTGCCCTGCAAGGAAATCACTATCGAAATCACTATTACGTGTTCCGTGGGGTCGCGGGAAATGATTTATTCATTTATTTAATATACGGCGAAGTTTCCGTCCGATTTTCCAATGCCCAATCCGGGGCCGGCCGAGATTCGGCGCCGAAGGTTGACCGGGTTGTCGGGGAAAAACACGCTTCACAGCCGGTTTGTTTTGGTCAAATCGAATTTTCCATGACTGATTAGGCGGCGCCATGTTTTTCCAGACCGCTTCCAGATGATATTTACACAACTGGAAACCGAAAAAGCATTGGCGAACGAACGCGAACGCGATTTTCTACCAGAGGTTGTTCCTCTTTCCCGGTCGCAATTGGTTCTCCTTCTATTACCCTACATTTTCATTAGGAATAATGAAGTTGTTTTGGGTGTGCTGGGACGTATTATGAATAATTTTGAGCGAGATTAATTACTTCTCTAAGGGCGAAAAGTTCTTCACGGCTTCACTGTTTCGAAGTGGCGTACTTTTCGGGCATTCCATCTCAGACCAGTTAAGCTATATTATTTCAAAAGAAAAACTTTACGCATAGAAAAGAAAACGATAACCTTGCGGAGGACAAAGTTGAAGGCGGCTCATTTTTGTGAGCAGCGGTAAGTTTAAACTCGTGTCGTTCGTGATTCACGATTACTGCAGCCACTAATAATTAAACTCATTACGTTAATGCTCGGCACGAAGCAATAAACGCCCCATTACCGCCACACGTTTTGGTGCCTCATATGATGTTACTTTTCGTTTCGTGCGGAGATAAGAAAAAAACACAACAGGAAGGGAGGAAAACTCTTTCTTATTGCACCACGAGGGAATGGGTGTTTAGGTGTGTCTGTGCATTTATGTCAAGCAGAGCTTTCGGTTGTTGTTTTTTTTCTCAAGAAAATATGAAGCAAACAACAAGGCACACTTTTTGGAAGTAATTTCGATGGATTTTTCCCAACACATGACGCGTGCGAGAAAAAAAGAACGGACCGTCCCACAGATTTACTTCCGTTCGCCGTTGAAAGTTTTCCCACACGTAAGTCTAAGTTTTCGGAGCCATTCTGGGGACTTCGCCTTCGGCCACGTGCCACCAGAGTTTACGCCTCCAAAATGTGTAAGCTCAAAATGCCACACAAAGAGGAAGAAGTTTGTTCGTTCGTTCGTTCGTCCCGAAAGAGCTAAAAATTTATTTCATCCGGCACGGGCCTGGAGTTTGAAAACCGGAGTTGTTGGTCGCTGAATCTTTGCTCCATGTTTACGTCCATACGGCACGATTTCTTTGAAGCGTTTTCACGGCGACGAATCATTTCAACTGGGAAACACATATTTCTAAGGGAAACAAAAAAAAACCAAGGGTACAGAGGTGGGCCGTATTTTGTTTTCTCGAATTCTTTTTTTTTTGTTACAAACACTCGTCATAAAATATGACGGCGGTTTTGCACTTTGGGCACACGTGTGAAGTAACCGTTAGCACCACATATACCGTGGGCTCGTTTACTTGAATTCTCAATGGAGGAAAAACACGGGAAAACTTTCAACGGTGTGCTAACACGCCTTTGCAAAAGGACCAACAGCCTTTTCTTAGAACTCTTCCGTTTCTCACCCTGTGGTAGGATGAAAATCCCGATGAGAGTAACCGTGCGAATGGCTAATTTTGGAACGGCCTGAAAGTTTCTTGTTAATTTTAGCCGTAATTTCAAAAGATGAAGCAGAAACTCGTAAAAAAGAATGGTGTTAGCATTTGGTAAACACATATAGAATTATAATTTTCAATACGCTACAAGTGGATCGTTTTCTTAGCGATAATTATATTGTGCAACTTGGACGTTTGAAGTTCACTTTAAACTGAAAATCAGTCTGCTTTTCAAATATTGCTTTAAACTTATTTTGTATATGTTCAGCGCTCATCCCGTGGAAAAGGTTGAACCTCATACTTGAAGCTAGGGTCTATTTGTGGGCAGAAATAAGACAAACTACATCAATTCGTAGCCCAATCCATCTCATCAAGCTTTCTCTTCGTTGTTTTTAAACGTAACGTTTCTCAGGACACCGCAAAACGTTACAACCATCTTTCGCCTTCGAAATTTGGTGATAAAATGTTTACGGCCAGCGCGTGACTCGTGTGAAAAATGTTCGCCCCGCCAGTCCCTCGGGGATATTATACCAAGTGTGCATTTTCCTTGGAGTGCCCCGACAGTCACACACCAGGCTGACCGTGCTTGTTCGCCGGTTCATGCAACCGCGACCGGAACCGGGACCCACGATGACGGACCACGAATGGCGAATGACGCTGCAGGTGGTGCTAGGAAAAATGTTTTCCATCAACCGGTGTTGAACCGCAGGTTTCCCGGTGGGTGTGGGCATCGCTACACGGTTTGTCGTCGTGTTGTTCGACCGTGTTGTTGATATTAAATTATCAACCACCGTGCGCTACGCTGGAAGGGCAATGGGACGACCAAAGCGACCGTATTTCATCACCACCGAGTAGCGAAAGATGGTACATTTACACGCAACACAGCCACACATCCTGCAACAGTCCCCAAGGAAGTGGGGGGCTCGATTTTTTATAATTAAATTCTGGCGCGGAAAAATTAAATTATTACATTATTTCTCAACGAACTGGCGGGAGCCATCGTCTCGGTGCAGGTTTCCAAAAATTCACTGTTCAAAAAAGAACAATTTCTCGCTTCTGTTGCGGTGTTTTTCTTCACCGTAAAACCGGGAGAGGCGTAAAACAAGTGTAACAAAAACACAAATACCGTACCCAAGGGGGTCCGGGGCGAGCGTATTTGCCCCAGTGCTGGCAAGGGACTAATGAAGAATGATTTATGGCTCGCCGTCTTCAGGATGGCGCGTGTGAGGCTGATGCCTACATATCCTCATCTTTCATCCGTTCGGCTGAAGAAAGCCACCTATAGGCCACCGGAGAGTTCTTCAAGATGATGCGTGAAGATGAAATCGCAGGTAATTTTCATGGGCGTGATTTTTTTAAGTGCCCTGCTTTTACGTTGAGGATGCATACACTTAATGCGATAAGAAACATAAAAAAAAATCTTTTCAAATCGGTGTCACAAGTTCATCATCAAGGACAAAAACAATCAGAAAAGAAAATACCGTAATTGATGTTACGTTTTTCTTGAGCAACAAATTGCGTGACAAAACAGAGAACAATATAAAACCAAACTTGTGCGAACGATGAAACAAAAACAATACTTAAAACGATCAACAAAAGCTTCCGCAATTGCATCGAACGACTGGCCAGTGTCCGTGCTAGCAAAGGGCAGTCGGTACGCTAATAGAAATGCAAATTGCGCTTTAAACCACCCCATCAGCTGTAGCCAAACGTCCATCCGTCTGGCTGTGGATTTATGCACTTGAAGCCACTCGCAAGCCACCCAGGAAGCTGCTGTCAATTCTGTGAAAGCTTTTCGCATTTCCAAAGCAGGCCAAATATCGGCCGTCCGTCGGTCGCAGCAGCCAAAGCCGAGAGCAGCGATAACTAAGGATAACGAATTCAGAAGTTTATCTCTGCTGCTTTCTGTTTTCCATCGTCTGGTTGGGGGTTTTTTTTTTGCAGATTTTCTTTCCTCTCTTTTAGTTTACCCGCCACTTGAGCTGTGTTCGATGTGAAACCAGGCTTGAAACGGCCCTTCTGGTGCAAAAGGGAAAGGTTTAACTGTTTTGCATTTTAATGGTGTTTGTTTGTGGAAGTGATTTGCCTGCGTCCGATTGCGCTGCGGTTGTCCTTCGGGTGTGAGCCCGGGAGCCGGATAAGAAGTGCTTAAGCAGTGACAAAATTAACCGAACTATCAAGGAAGTCCCGATTACATTATTATCAAGCAAAACACGCAATAAACATTGGTTAGCGTGGTTCTGCCTTGGTAGGGGGTGGCATATTCTTGCAGAACTCTTTTCCCGTTTGGATCATGTGTGCATAAAAGTTGGAAATAAATGTACTTCGAATCGTAATCATATTGCTTCCACGTTGGCATTCGATAATAAATGCTGCACTTTGATTGCATTTCTCGAACAAGCAGCGTAATCCTCCGCACGTTTGTTGGGGGTTTGCTACCCAGTATGACATGTGGAAATATTCACGAAACAAATTCTTGACGTTCGGAAATTGTGAAAAATCACACACCTATCGATATTCTTCTCGGGCAGGTATTCACCGGTGCTTCTTATCGATTCCGCACAACAAAACCTCTCAAACAACACTCAGAGCAAAATATTTTGAAGTGAACTATCCTTCTAAGCGGAAAATCCGTTTGAATTTTATCCAGCGTAGCGTTTTCCCGTTTTCTTCCAAGCGTCGGAACGTCTTGGCATCGGAGTAGGAAAATTCAATCTCGCTTATTTATCGCCCACCGCATTTTATTTCCGCCGTTGCACCGAAGCATCAGCCAAATGCAGCCAGTTTGGCGAATGAAGTTTTGAAAGCTTGTGCGGGATGAAATATGGATCTCAGATTGCGACGAGCGCGACGTAGCTAGGAGTTCGTTCGTGGGTAAAAAGAAGCGATGAATAGGAAAAACAACGCAAAGTCTAAAGTGCATTCGTGTTTGGATGTTGTTTTGGTGGTTTGAGTTGTAAGTTTCTGCGATGTGACATAATTTTTCAGGTTGACAAAACTCACAAAACTGCTTGCTACATATCTTTTACTCTTGGTGAAGTATTTTTACTACTTAAATGATTTCATCTGCTCATCATCCCGTACATCACAACAACGCTCGTTTGGCTTACCCGATTCCGTGGAGTGCCAAAATGGTGCTGCGACAACTCCAACCCGCACGATACGATGAGGCTAATGGAGAACCCTGATCCCGAACGTCTGCTTACGATGTCTGGCAGGTAAAAGCAAACATACAAGCAGAAAACCGGTACGGTTTTCCACCACGGTCGCTATCTGTGTGCATGTTCATTACTACGAGTCCTGGAGTACATTTAAGATCCGTAGACATTGGGATAAGAAACCTACGAACCACTTGCTCGTTACCCTAAAACTCCCAGCGTTTCTCGGAAGCCCTGCCCAGGACGAAACAGGTTTCGAGCATGCTCTCTGGTGGCTGAAAATGGTAGCAAGGTAAAATTTACCTTCACCACCTCCGGAAAGTAAACTTCCTTCCAGGTGAATCCCAAAAAGATCCACCCCCAAAGGCACTTCGTCGGCGGGTGGATTTGCTTTGGCACGGTTTCCGTGGAAACTTGCCCCAAAAGTCGGCCCCAAGAAAGGCAGATCGTAAGTGGCAGTTGAAGGAAGACCGAAAGACCCAGCTTCCCACGCTGGGCTGGTCGAGGAATGGGGTAAGTCAATTTTCATATTAGGAAAATTGTTTCGTCAAGGTGAACCAAATGGTAACGCTGCTTCCGGCGAAGCCCCAGGTCGCCTTGGTATGGTTTGGCATGGGTATTTAAATCTCAAAACCTGCCCGAAACTCGGCGCACACAAATGGCACAAAGTAAACGTGCGCCGGAAGGGAGGAGGAGGAGGGAATAGGTACCATTTGTCCCCTTGAACATTCTCCTCCGATGGAGTTGATGCTGCTAAGTAAGGGTTGAGCCCATTAGAGTGGTGACTATTTTAGGGTTTCTTGGCCATAACCGTACTCACGGGGGACTGTAGCAAAAATCTACTATGAGAGGTAGAGAGAGAGAGAGAGAGAGAGAGAGAGAGATGAAGAGACCATCTTCTTCCTCACCCTGAATGACTTCATTCCGTTCCTCAGGATCGGTCAGAGCTACCCCGTATCGCCCCGCTTCGGCCTTCAAAAGTGGAGAGACATTAAATTATCTCTAATCGGTCTCGACGGTTGCTCGAGCCGCAGGGATCTCACATTTCAGACCCCACTGACCTCGGGTCGATGTTGAAAACTGACTACTCCGGTCGGAGGGGTTGGAGTGTGCAATTTCTTCGCGCACGCTTCCATTAGAGAGGTGACGATGATGATGACGATGTGAGCATCACAAGAAAGCACTCAACTGCTGGAAAAACCCTTTCGCACTCACAAACACGGCCAGTTGTGAGGGTAGCTGGCCCCCACACCACAGGGACGTGCGAATGTGGAGAAAACTCTCATAAAACTATCATCTAATTAGTGAACTCTTCGCGGCTGGGAGGAAAGTTCGGAGCACTTTGAAGCTTCTTTTCATTGGAAGGATTTTTTATGGCAGTTTTATAGCAGAAGGGATTTAGTATTTTTTAAAGAAATTTTCACAGGGGACAGCAACGCCAATATGACGAAAATAGATGATAAATGCTTTGGAGCTTGCACAATTGATATATGATATGTAATTTTTATAATATTCTTTTTAATGCGTTCTCGGAAAATCAAGTCATGGTATACTTGCAACATACTTTAAATCACCAACGCATGTTAGCTGTAAGTCCACTCCCGAAACATTGCATACCTGTAAAGAGACCAAGTAAAAGGACAGGTTTAGTATCATGTTAGCATCTTTAACAAAGCGAAAATAAGTAGAATCATTCTTAAATAATACTCTAATTATCGTGCATAAAAGACGAGAGTTTATTGCATGTAATATATCAAGAAATTAATAAAATATTAAGAAATTGTATCATTTTGTACATTATATGTCATTAAAAGCAATGAAAAAGATGGAAGAATCAGGGTTCATCGTCCCATTTACGAAACCTATCATTAGCTACATTATGAGAAGGGAAACATTTTGCAATAGTTTGTAACTATGAAAACTTTATTCAAAAATTGTTTAAATAAAAAAAGAGTACAAAGTCAACGATAGTGTTGTAGAACCATTTACCGGCGTAACAAATGTGTTATCAAATAATCATTGTAGGCAACGGAGCGTCATGGTGGAAGAAAAGTACCATTTCTAGAAAAACAATAAAAGCAGGGCAATGATCAAATTACATGTTCCGCTGTAATAATTTCCATCCACTTTTTCCCAACCTTCCAAAGCACTTTGCCGGAAGGCACACATTTGCGTGTTTCATTTGTATGCACATGTACTAAATTGATGCATTTGCGGCACAGTTCGACGTGTGCAAAATGGAGAAAAGAAAATATAAAAAATGCCTGTATCGATGGTTGAAACGATTTTTCCCAACAAAATAGGTACAGTGTAAAAACCGGCGTCCACTTTTCTTTGTTCCATCCAGCAAGGCACGGCAAGGATAAATCACGAATACCGGTGAAAAGTGACGATGGACGGTGGCCATTTGCCCATCCTTTGCGTGCCACACCAACACGCATGCACACACACAGATACTCTTACTATCGCGCAAATGGATAATGGAAATGGGAAAATTGCGTTGAAAAATCGATCCTCCACGGTGCCACCCGTCTGGCGATCGATGGTACAAGCACGGAGGAGAAGTAAGGGAGAGGCCGGTAAAATATCCTGTCCTTGCGTGCGACATAAAACCCCGCCCTTCCTTAGCCCGTTATCGTCCAAGCGCCAGACACGGTGGCGTCGTCGCTAATGGCTCGAGACGGAGTACGGATTCGGGAACGTCGGGTTGTTGTGCTAAAGGAAACCTTCCGCTGCTACCGCTTACCCTTTCCCGTCACCCCCTTTAGTGGGTTGAGTCAGCAAAGAACCAGCGTTTGAAAAATATACCGAGAAAAATGGCGATCTTGAATTTTTCATCATCCACAGACCGGGGCAATGGAAAACGGGAAACGGGCGTGAAGCGGCCGGGATAAGACTTGTCGCACGGTCTTTGCTTAATTGTAATTAGCTTCCAGCCAGTCTCCTTTTGCCGTGAGTAGTATGTACGTGTCTCCGGCGGTGGAATTTCCCAGCGAGTGCTTGGCGAATGATGTGTTTTCCACGCTCCGCTCCGGTCAAGTGGTTTTGCGGAGTGTGGACGTTTTCCCCCGCGCCCGTAGTGAAAATGATTCTTGTTATCCCTGTCATTAGGCAGATAAATAGCCGTGCTCGGATTTTGCAGCAAACGTACGTCCACTTGTGTGTGACGTCCTTGTGCCCTCGGAAGGGTTTTCCTTTTGAGTGTGAGGGGAATTGTTTTAATGAAAACACCAACGAAAGGTATGCACCTAACAACAATGGGCGGAACGGCAAACAATCAAAGGATACACACTGGGAAAAACTCTCCCGTGCTGGAAGGAAAGTGCTGTTGTTTTCGTCTCATTAAAAGGAACAACATTTATTAGCAGCTGCATCCGGAATAATAATTACCTTTACCCAACAAAAATGTTCGTATTAAATCAAAAGAACTAAATAAACTTACTAGCAAGTGGTGTTAATAAAATAAAGTTACCTGAAGTGGTTCATGTTATACCTTGAGGAGGAGAGTTCCTATGCCATAAATGTGAGATCTAAATAAGAGGTACAACTTTCCAACATGATAACACAGATGTTACCAACCATCTGTCGTTGCAGAAGATAATAACATTTCTCAAGTGTAACGACGCTATCTCTTTCCTATTGGATTCCTAGTCTAGCGTACGTTTAATTCTGGCATGCCACAAGAGACAGACTTGTTCCACGCGGAATGCGTCATGGCATTCCCGGAAAATGTACATTGGCTTTATATTTGCGGTAGCGAAACTGGTGTTTGCACGGTCTTCTCGTCAGCGCAGACCCAATGTCGTTGAATAAAACTGTCAGTCCCGTCCATCCGTCGGGACACTGTCGGAATTTGGGAGTGTTTGTGTGTGTGTAGCTTCGTTACGAAGACACCTGGTTTCGTTTGTTCTGCGTTTCCCTTATCCAATTCGTTCCACTTGCATGCAACGGTGTGAATTTTCATTGTTTCCCAACTAGTTTGTAAGTAACATCGGGAAAGGAATCATAGGACGGGAGTTTCCTTCGACTTCCGGCGCCAGCTTCAACGCGATCCTTTTCCGTACGTTCTGGCGTTGAGCGCCCAATCGGCGAGCGTGTGTGCGATGAGCCCGACGGGAGTAAAGTGCCACCGTTAGGTTGGGAAAAAGTTAATTTAAAGTTTAAATTTTAATTACAAACCCACCCATCAGGTGGCAGGCAGTCCTCCGGGAAGGGATGGCTGACCGAACAACACTCGATGCAAAAGGCGTTTCAGGGTGTGGATGAGGTGCCTGAAGTGTGGCCTCGAGTGGCCAGAAAATTGCATTTGCATAGAATTAGAAACACAGGAATGTAACGATTGCCTGCTTTAATCATGGAAGCTGGGCGGGTTCTGTATCAGTAGACGGAAGCTGCTACATATATTGGATTAATTTATAATTACATTTTCTGCGAAGCAAAGTGCAATACGCTACGGCTTAGACCATCACTATACTTTGAACATGAGTTTTCATTTCCACACCATATTGTTCTGTGATTGATCAGTACATCATATTGCCTACTTATTAAGTGCAAAAATCGTTGCTTCTCTTGCATTTATACATACGTACTGCCCTAACGTCCTGCACCAGTAATTCGGTCCGGTTTGTTACAATTTTTGTTTGAAGATTATATTTCTTTTTTATGTGGAAAGATTTTCCAAGAAGAATCAGCATCTGATGGGATCGGTTATGAGTTTCTTTCGGCAAAATTGGTTCAAAAATGCATCACACATTTCCATTTCCCACAGCCCTCGAAGCCGGTTCGTTGAAGTTTCCCGGAACCGTCCAGCACACTTGGAAGAGATTTTCATTCTCAAGTGTCTCTCGGGGCAACGGTACGGATGAACGGCAGTTTTCGAACGCACCAATTTCCCTACCCCCTGCAGGGGGTCGGTAGCAAAATCACTTGAAAAACGAAAATGCGCCTGCCCGCCTCGAACCGTCGGGAGCGTTCATGAATAGCTAACCATTGGCCCGCAAGAGACCGGTTCCAGTCCAGTTCCAGTGTCCATTGCTGACTTGGTCCGGTGCACCTAAGCACAGGACACACACACACACCGTAACACATACACCCATTCAATTTGGTCTTCTCAGGAATGGCACTCCTTAGGCTTGGGTTCATCGTGCGGCTTGCATTTCCATTTCCGATCCCGGGTGAAGATTGCCTCCGGATGCGTGCACATCCCGGTTGCACTTCTGCATTCCCGCATCCCTTTAGGGGTGATCCGGGAAAAGGTTCGAGGCTACACAGTACACCGGCGTTGGGTGAAGTTTTTTCCTCGACATCAGTGTACCGATCCTTCGGGCGATACAATGTGGCAGAATCCCGCCTGGACCCGGTCCGTTGGGAGATGTTGTGGCCCCTGACTGAAGGATCAACTTGCAGAAAAAGGGATCCAGAAGGTAGAATAACACACAGCTCCCACGCACCCAACCCACCGTAGGAACTGGACATTATTTTCAGTATGGGACGGTGATACGGCTGGAAAACACACAAACGCACGCCGGGAAAAAGGAAGGAAACCTATCCACCCACATGTGATGGTGTATCGCATTTTCCAGAACGCCCGGTTCTTTCGTCATCTCGTCAACGCTGGATGTGAACTGCGTCGTGCGCTGGAGTGCCTAGCGGTACGGCTTTACACCGGGCTTGTTTGTTCAGCTTAATTGCTGCAACGTAACACTGCAATTGACTGCGACGTGCACAAGTGGGTGCACTTGTATGCACCTCTTACCTCCGGGAGCCCTTTTGCTGGAAGCGCATTTCTTACCACCTACCAACCCGTTACTGCGTTCCAGTGGAATCAGCAACAACATTTTGCGAACCATTTCCCTTCTTTTCGAGTAGGATGATATGCTTCCACTCTCTTCGCAACGCAACTCTTACGTTGTGGTATTGCCATTGTAAGAACAGCAGGAGGAATGAAGTCGAGTGGAAGTTTCTATTTTGATTAGGATGTGGGTGAAATCACAAATGACACAGACACATCGAACGGTTTGCTGTGATGAAATTTTAGTAGGAAAAACCATCAACTCGACCGTACGGTTGATCGGCTTTTGGTCAAATTATCGAATCGAGCAGCATCGATGGGTGGGGGGTTGCACAGCATTTTGGATTCATTTTCATCCCGTAATTACTTTCTCAATACTGCCTCCACTGCGAACATCCATTCAAACAACAAAATGGACATCCGTACTGCATTGATTTGCTCATGGCTACGAAAGGCACAGAAAGGAACAAATCGATCACCAACTGCTTGGCTTTATCGCAATCAGAGCGAGAAAGAATTGGAAACTCATTAAACAATGATTAATATCAATTAAAACTATACAACCCGATCCTTGCGGGGTTGGTAAGAGAGAGAGTCGGGAAAATTGAAATACTTCAAAGAAAACAACATAAAAAAAATGATTTGCTTTCCGTTTGCGATAAGAACGGGCAGAAGCAACGGATTGATGAGATTTAATGTTTGCTTTCAATTTCCAGCAATCTTCTGAGTAGTTAGGAGTTTTTTTTCACCCTACTCGTCTTTTTATCATCTTTCTCGGAACGTATTCTCCGGTTCTCGTGGGGGAGAGAACGCTCGAAACTAGAACTCATTTATTTCTCCACCAAAGTGAAGCCATTTTTTTCGTTCGTTTATTGAGAAAACTAATCGCTGAAAATCCATCTAGATGGTCTAGCGATGTTATAGTGAAAAGTGAAATATGTTTTGCCGAAGTGTACTACAAACTGATACAAAGAGTGGGGAAAAAATGGGAACCGAGTGAAGGTCTTATTTTTGTAGCTGATTTATCAGCTCGAACCATCCTCTGTTCTTCTGTTCTTGCACTGATGGTTCGAGTGGTTCTCTTTCTCACACCAATGCATACACCCCGGCGGCTGTTTGATTTGTTTTGATTTCCTCTCTTCGGTTGTTTTGTTCTGTTTGCCGATAAAACGTTTGCTCCGGACAAACCAAATGGAGGTGGCTTGCGTTCGAGCGGGGGCTCCCGGGAACGTGTTAGCTTCAATAGCAAACGAAGCTCAGCTTCCTGACACACAAAGGAAACACTGGAGACTAGTGACCTAAGTAGTGGTCAAGCAAACGATGCTGCGATACGTCCATCTCCGAAGGAGTGCGCAAAATAAAAGGGAACAGAAGAAATCAAACTGCCCCACCGGCTATTTGTGGACCACGGTGGCAAAGCGGAGCGTCTTGTGAGGGGAAGCAAAACTAAGAGATTTCCGAACTACGAGCTATTGCTTTTTTTCATGGCTTCGCTTTAGATCCATCTCGTAGTCGTTTCTCAGCTTTTCGATCGAACCGTCCGTACGGTTTGGCCTGGTCAGCCTGGAACGTCACAACGTTTCCTTCTAGCCATCGAGCAGCTGAGGCACTGACGATGACGATAATCTTAACGACGGTTCGTGGAGCCAGTATTCCGGGCGTGTTTCCCGACCTGCCATTTGATAGCCGTCCAAAAAGCAAATGGCTTTTCCGCATGCAGCAAGCATATTGCCCAGGGGCTTGACAGACAACTTCAAAATCGAATTATCGAACCGTCGGCTTTAATGTACCGTCGTAGTGAATGCAAATATCGCTCGCCCGAGCTGAGAAGGGGCGGGTGGGAAAATTGAGGGACGTTTTTCCACAGGGCGCATCAGTAAACGGTAAACGCTATCGAACGCTCATTATCGAACCTTCTGTATATGGTTATTTGTGTGCACAGGCGCCGGAATGGTTTCTGCGGGTGTGGGATGGCCGTTTGGAACGGAAATGTTGATAGACATACGCACACACATACACACACTCATTGCAATGCAATCATCAGTCACAAACTGTTTGCTAAACATCTCATGAGTTGCGATCGATTTACAATTATCTGAATTATTAGCTACGGTAGTTATGTTGTTTATCTAGTCATTTGTCATTAGGAGCCATTCCTATTTCATGAAGAAAATTATGCAATCATACTTTCCCTTCCATCCTCAGTATCATACTCCGATCTAAACCAACATCGATGGGGCAAAGGGTATTTCCACAGTAGAAGATAATATACCTAACCTTTGTATATAGTTTAATCAATCATAAGCAATTATTTGTAAACAAAAACCATCCTCTTTACTGTATCGCATAGGCATAAGCATGGAAAAGAGATAATTTTTCATGCTTAAAATTGCCTGCCTAACGACCCGAGGCAGCAACCGTACCGGGCTCCAAAGCGAAGGGACAGCCCGAGTTTGTTTCGCTAGCGTTGGACATAAATCAGGACAAAAATAATTTAAAATGCGTGAGAATCGCTGAATCACCGTCATCACTTAGCGGAGGTATTTTATATTAACATCCGCACGTGACCAGGGAACCCGAGAGCGCCAAGCGAAGCTGCACGATAAATACACGCGAATATAATGACCGGGATGGACATTTTTTCACATTTTTCAAACATTAAGTACCTCACCGTAAACCGGGCGTTGCCAGGAGATCAGGAGGTAAAAAAAAACAAGTTATAAATAGAGAATCGCCAACACTCCGCTGCACAATGGCTGTGAAGGGTTAATTTATGATGACAATGTTGTTTTTTCCTCGGGCAAGCGGATTTTTCTGCCTCCCTCTTGCTTTAGTCAGCTCGTTTATCCAAACAGCGTGGTGGTGCAATTATTTTACATTTCGTCTTTTACACTTTCTTCTAGGGAAAAATTTAGTTTGGAACGAAAGGCTACAATATTCTGAATGTAAGGCTGTTGGGAAATGTATGCCTCGACGTAGTTTTCTGAGAAAAAAGAGTAAGTCTTAAGCCACGCCACTTTTCTCGTGGCAATGGATCTAAAAATGGAAACCAAATATTTCTTTCAGCTCTCAAATCACAAAATCTATCTGATACGCTTTTTTCAATCGAAAATAAAAACGAAACGTGCCATTTTCGGCGTCTGTGATCCTTCCGAAGAAAACCGAAGAAGCTTCGTGTGCCACTTTTACGCACTGTTTTAAAGCTGCACTTTATTTTTAGATTGGGCAACGATGGCGAAATGTTGTTGTTTGATGGTTCTACTGATAAAAGAAACAATAACACACCGGGCGCCTCCATCTGGTTTGTGTAAACACTAGGCGCCTCCATCGAAGACAGAAGTGTACGTAGTTAAACGCGAAAAATAGCAAAATACCCCTGTCGTATACTCGACACTTTTAATTGAAAAATAGAACAAAGTAATGGAATACATCAGTGGAAGAACTAATAATTCTTAATTCGTACCGACTACAAGACAACAATAAAAGATAAAATAACGTTGATTAAGATATTAAGTAGCACGCAAATAGTGCTATGATGACAATTTATAAGTGAAGTTTTTCCGGGAAAAGGGATTGTTTCACTCGGGTGGTAATTTTCCGCCATGAAACCCAAGGTGACCTACAATAAATTCACAATTAGGGGACAAAATATCCGCAAACAGAGACTCTAAACTGTACGGAAAGACAAAACTGGAAGCAACCAAGGATTCCCTCCATCAAAAGCCGTTAGCTCTGTCTCACACTCTCGCATCTTCCTGTGGCATTTTCAGGACGCAAAATAATGGCTTTTAAATTATTCCTTATTTATTTTTCATTAGGTTGCATGTCACCAGCTCCGGGCGGTGGGTGAATGGTGCTAGGTGGGATTCCCTGTGGGATACATTTATTCCCAGCAAAATGTTTCCCCCCGTTCCGATGGGACAGCACGAAGCACCCGCTGTGCCAACATTGTTTGCTGATCCTCCGGTGCTTTTGTTCTTCGTGCTAATGCCCCCGTCGGTGGATGTCTTCCTCCGAGACAAAACCTCACGGTTTTCTTCGGCCCGTTCAGCGTTTCCCAGCAAGCGGTGTTACATATTCATTTCACAGTCACAGCGCAACCAGCTGGTGGAAACCCGAAAGTCATCTTGAAAGACGGCATGGAGTCGAGGTTTGCCAGTGTCTTGATGTGGTTTATTTCATGCGGAGATTCGTGCGGCGCTACAATGCGTGATGGGTACAAGAAGAGGAAAGCCATAAGATTTAGTAGAATACTAAGCGACGATTTCTCCCCGTGCAGTGGCCATACTTTGTACCTCATTAATCGACCGCATTCGAAAGCGTAATCCACCGTCACAATAATTCGATTCAATTCGATGGCACACTTCATGGAATCTGTTCGCCGGTGCCTCTGGTTTTCGCATTTAAACTTTCTTGTGTTCATACCTTCCCCTTTGTTGATGTCTAAGAACGGTGGCACGTGAAAACCATGAGCCAACGGTGTCGTTGAATTCGTGGAATAATTTCAAAGCACGGCCTGTCAAATACGCGGTTCGTAACGCAAACGAAACGATTCCCGGGACAGGTTTCCCGCGTGGCGTCACGCTGTTTTCCATTCCTGCCGTTCCATTCCGGTGGTGACTCATCAATATTGATAGCAAATAAATCGCTCCTTATCGGTTACACCATTCGTGGGGTGGCATTGTATTTGCTTTTGTTTGCTCGAATCCCTCGCCCACCCGCACCAGCAAACCGTTGTGTCAGCTTTCATCATGTTTACTCGAATGAGTCGTAATAAATCAATTTACCGAAACGGAGAACAAATGATTGTTTATCATTTCACGGGTTGTTTCTACTAATTGTTTCCACCTCGTTTTGAAGCGTTTTCCATAAGAACCAAAGCATTTACGATTTAAATGCTTCGACCGAGCGAATGGTGAATTAATTCATCTTTACTTTGTTTTAAGTACGAAGATAATCTGAGAGGAATTTAAGGCTCACATAAAGTTCCAAAAATAATATTTGTAATCAAAAAAGGATTATCAACATCATAATATTTATTCAATGGTTAAATTACTATTTATTAACCGAAACAGGCTTTTTGAGAAAACTCTTAAGTGTTTTCCAAAACAGAGCCTAGACAGACGTAAATAAAATTCGTCGTTTTACTCGAATTACCTCTTGTTCCATTGATCAAATCTATTCTTCTCATAACACACGAGGTGGTCGTTTATCCAGCCCACATTGCGGTCAGCGAAACACGTAACGAGAGCGGCAACAATAGCAAAAAACCACAACGCAAAAACCCACACCAGGACCATCGCGAAAATGGGGAAAATTTCGTGGTCAGCCGTTTACATTGCGAACCGAGCAATCATAATTAGCGCTAGTTAATTTGCATATCTAAACAGATCGAACCGTGCCGCAAACCATCCATTTCCATTCGAAACTGCGGGCACTGCGTGCAGCTTTGTTTAAGGGCGATGGCAATCAGGCGGCGGTTTGTGTCTAAAATTTTAATCCAGGATTTCATCATCAACACTGGCCGTGGGGAAGATTTCCATCGAGCATGCCAGCGTCGGAACCGTACGTTCGGGAAGGGTCAGAGGCTGGTACATTGATAATGAATCCCTCCGATGCACCTGATTTCCCTTCGGTAGCTTTCGTTGCGTGTATTGATGCATATGTGGTTGTGCAGGATTGCATCCAGAGGCCCCGATTATCCTAATCACGATAATCAGGTGAAAATGGAGACGTTGTGTGGCGCATACGCAACCGTACTTGATTAGTTTGCAAACGCAAAACGCAGCCTCGAACCTCGAGGGACAGTTATAATTGGGCAGAATCGGTTGAGTTTGAAATTGTTTATCGGAGTTATTTAAATTGAAGTTTAATAGAATTTGAGCTATTTGCGTTTACTCTATACACACACATACAAAATAAACAACCTTTCAATCTATGCAACCGCACACGGTGAAACTTTTTCCCGAGCATCGCAAGAAAAGTGCCTCTCACTAACCGAGCCCGTTAGATGCAACGATGCATTAATCGTGCGGAAATGTTTACCGAACCGGTTGGAAAAGTTTATCAACAGCGAAACAGATGCGCCCGAGCCGGGGTCGTCTCTGTACCACGGCATCATCTTACAGGCCTTCCCGTACCCGTTTTTCCTTCACCACAGGCTGCAGTAAGCAGAGATTGCTGGCTAAATTACATCCCGACACCTCCAGCACGAAAAGGTACCGGCAAAACCGAGAAAAAAAAACACGCCCGCCTCCCTTCTCGCAAGGATCAGAGGATCGGAATGGCGTTAACGAGCATCGCGTAGTAGAAGAGCCGGTGACGGCACCGAAACCGAAACGGCGAACCGTTTTTCAAGGTGGCTTATCGTAAAACCGCACAAACCAGCCACCTCCCGTTACCTGTGCACGCGGTGCATGTGTGTGTGTGTGTGTGTGTGTGTTTGCATGTTTGAGAGTTTTCATTTTTCGCTTCGTCGGGCGGAATCGGTTCCGAGCCGGTATAAAATAAAATAGCAAAACGAAGGATGCAAAGTAAACGAGCTGTAAGGAGTAAAGTATGATAAATACCATAAGGTGGCGTGACTTTTGCTGCTGCGGTCGTACGGGCGGAGTGTGAAAAAAATGGGTCGAATGTATTTTCCTTACCGGGGAGGCTACGGATATCTGGCGCTAGAGACGTGATTTGAATTTTCGCTTCTACAGGGTTCGTACGTTGGGTGTGGAAAAAGCTGCTGCGCTATGATGTCACGCAGTGTTTAAACAGGTTTTACGCGGGTGCAACGATTGAAATGAACGCTTTTTCACAAGCGTAAAGTTTTTTAATAAATATTAAAAAGAGTACTGTAGAAGGATTAGATGGAAATATAATCTTTCCACTTCGGAGAAAACCAAGCAAAGTATCCTCAATACACATTTAGTTTCAACTGCACAAAATGTCAAGAACAATTAAAAATGCTTCAGAAATTTCATGCTCTTCGTGTAAATGTCGTTTGCTTTATTAAAAAGGTACTTCTGAATAATAAACTTGATTCTGCGAAATTGAATTATTTTGGAAGGAATCGAGCATGCTATAAATAGCGGGAAGTGAGAATAGTTCTTAGAACGCATGATGGGACTGAAGTTACGAAAGAAACGGTATGCCAGGATTCATGCTTATTTCACTGCAATTTTTCATTCAACTCACAGGAAATGAACTAAAGTAGTCGGGAAATATGATCCATTCACGGATCGATCTTAAACATCCATTCAATGATAAAAATCATAAAAAAAACATCCATAACAATGGTGAATTAAAGGACCCCAAGCTTTTCTGCATCAACTAGTTTATGTAAGATACGTTTTAGCTGCTTTATTCCAATCTTTTCGTACCATAAAAGCAATGAAGGTACGAAAAATGTCCCTTTGTCGCCATGAATGTCCGTCACTCCGAAATGGCCGCACTTCTCGAGGCAGCAAAAGCCCCCTCATTCCCTTTCCTTCTCGCCAAATCAAGCTCAAGCGGACTACCATTCAATAGTGACATAATATAGGAGTGTAAAAAAAGCAGTTGTTCACCCTTGTCAACCGGACGACAAGTCGGACAGGACTTTCAAACATCCTTACAGGAAAATGCGCGACCCGGCTGCCTCGACGTCAACCGGATGCTAGGGAAGTGGAAGTTGAAAAGTCAATTGATGCCAACCGAAGGGTGAGGGGGAGGGCAATGGGGGCAAACTTGCTGGCTGGCGCAGGAAGGGTAGCCCGAACGTGGTGCGGACGGTGCGGGCACAAACGGAGGTTGAAACGTCTCGTTATTGAATTAACTTGTTAAAATACCCGACAGGATGACTTGCGAGCAGCGTGGAAAAATGTGTTTTCCCAGTGAAAAAGATCGGAAACGGTGAGCAAGGGATGGAGGGAAAGTTTGTCTTGAGCTTGTAAAATGAAGGAATTCCGCACAACTGAACATCGATTCCCGTTAAATTACACATAAACATCCGAAACTAGTTTTATTCGGTGGTTGTTCAAACCAATCGTGAAAAATTATGACACGGAAATCATATCGTGAAACAGCTAAAACCATCACAACGACAACGATTTTATTATGCGAACCATTTTACCCATTGTCCCGTGCCGCACCCAGGAATTGATCGTCGTAGAAAAATTATCTCCAATTATTATCGGCAATCAGTGCCCAATAAAACATCTTCTCCAGCTCCGCACGGACGATAAAGTGGAACAAGCTTTCCACTTCCGTTCTACCACCGGGGGAAGCTGCGCTCTACCGTCAAGACTTTGAGCCGCTTACGACTTGAGCAGCAATTTTACGACTTTCATTTAATGCCGACCCATTACGAGCATATTTAAAGAAGCATTATAACGGTGAAAATTGGAAATATAAATTTTATTACCGCGCGTAAATAAGTCCCCGCCCGGCAGGGAACCATCGGCTGCCCGTGGTCAAGCTGGTTCCCGGTAACTTTGCGACGCAGCGCACGCAGTTGGCCACCAGTTTATAGCTCGTGAACCGGGAGAGGACGCCACGCCGGGGCGTCCTTCCGATGAACATTCGAACAAATCCGACACCGAAACGAGCATCCTTCGATAGCTGTAGAAGCGGTGGAATGGAAGCGCCAGTAAAGCCGCACTTCTTAGCTTGTCCTCGGAAAAATAGGAAACGGACCTGGAATGGGCGGAAATCGTGCCGCATGGTCCGACCATTTCCACCCGGACTCGGACTCGGCTGATGGATCGTTCGGATTCGGGCGCTTCTTCCGCACGCTGCAGCCTCCATAATTATGAGTCTCTGCCTCGGAACACGGCAGGACATTAGCCCTTCGCCATTAAATAACGGAAACTCTCGGCCCAGAGTGGGTGAGATTCGCATGGTGGAAGTGAAAGACATGCTTTATGGGGTTGGCTGAATTAGTCTTAGACAAACTACGGACGAGTGGGCAAGGGCGAAGTTGGGGGCAATGTAAATTACGGACCAAAGCCAGCAGGAAAAGCTCGCCAAAGTGGCAAAGAAGCAACCGAACCAGAGAGGAAATTTGCTTCGGAATGAAAGCTTCGGTAACGGTTGGAAGTGAAAATATTGACCCGGAATGTCCAAAGTGATTATTTGCTCGATAATAAAGTCAAACAAATGCTATTAGCATGAAAACTAGACGCATGAGTAAGGTTTGTCCTACTGATGGCTACAGGAAGGACGAATAGAAAGCTGCTCGAAGAAAAATCGTACTTAAAGTGGTGGAGTTTTGATGGTAAAGTAAAAATATATTCAACTCAATAGATGTAAGATACAATTCTCACCAAACGCTGCTAATGGAAAATTTCAGGGAAAGTAATGATGCTACGCTGATGAATTTTACCTGAAATAAAAGAAATAAACAAGCATGGTTAGTTTCCTCATACGGAAGCAAATTTCCCATTTGATACGTGCAAAAGGAAAACCCTGTACCTACTCAAACACACAAGGACATTCTTAGAATCTCTCAAGAATTATTAAGAACAACATCCACAACACGTTGCCCGGTTTCACATGAGGCTGGTAAACGGTTTCTCGCTCGATCAGGAATCATGAAACTTCCCGGAAATGGTGCCAGCACCGGAGTGTTCCTAGGCCGGTCCGGGAGGCGTTTTTCCGGCCGTTTATGCAGTGTCATGTTTCTGCTGCACACGCAAACGGTTGCGGCTTTACCGTTTGATGGCCGTATTACTTCAATTGAGCTCTGACCCATAAATATCTTAGCAAAACCGTCGTCTGCAAACACCTGTTCGGGGAACCTGAATTTCCCATCCGTTTCCTTGCTTGGAGGCGTATGTGTCGATTTTCACTCACACCACCACCCTAATGTGTGCCGTGTGCTTCCCCGTTGGGCTTTGTTAGCTTTGCTCCCTTAAGGAAACGCGCAACCAATGTGTGGAAAATTGCCAAGCGGAACACGAAGTAGGCAAACGCGCCTTCCCCGCAAAACAACGCGCTTGCGTTACTGATAAGGTTGACCTCGGGGGTTGAAAATTGGTCGCGTTGGTGACGAGCGTCGCGTTTCGTGCCGTATTGGCAGGAACATCTAAGGGAACTTTTCCGTCGCGGAGCGGCGTAGCAGGAAAGGTTGTTTGATGGCAAGGAGTTATGGCAAGCGAACCGACTGCTCGTGCGTCGCGCGGGAAAAATATGACTTTCCTTAGCGAGAGATAAATATTCCCAATTTATTGATTGCGGCACACGCATGGTTGGAACGATGCGTTTCCCTTCACGCCGTCCCAACCCGTTCCAGCCCGACCCGGGGAAAATGTGGGCCGCCTGTTTTGCGTTATTATCGCGGATCATGGCAAACACGTTCAGCGGTGTCGTGTTTTCGGTGGGGAAAAACTCCCTTTCGGAAGGTGCGTGCGTGTGTGCATGCGTGTGTTTTCAAGAGCCACTTTTGGGACAGGGCCACACATTTTATTGATTGACACAAATGCCAACCGGCATGCCGTGTGCGTGACCGTAGGGTGATGAGTGAAAGCTTGCCAGGGCCGCCTCCCACCCTCCCTCGCAGCCGGGTGCGGCGTGAAGATTTTCGTGGAAAAATCACTTAAGATAATGAACCGAAGGCATTACGGGCGATTGCCCTTAGACCCTGGAGTGGTTTTTCCACAAGGAGGCAATTATTCAAATATGGAATCTGTTCGAGTTTCATGAAGGATTATTTTCATTGCGGTTCACGTATTTCAGTTAACTTCGTTCCAGAAATTATCATATTATTGATATGTTGGACAAACCCTAAGATTGAAATGACACACTTGAAATGAACTGTTGTTCAAATCCCAAACGAAGGAAAACTATCAATTTTAACACTTTTATACATAAACCCAAACAAAACCATTCGATCATTTATCGAATCTCGTTCATACACCAACAATAATTAAATTTTAGTTTGAATCAACAAAGTTTGAGCTCACGTGTCCCATTTCAATCAATCTTTATCTCAATTTCAATCAACCTATAAAGCTATCTCGGATTTTTGCCCTCCTTCTGCATGTACGAAGTAAAATCACCGGAGGTAAAGTGAAAGTGCATTTTCATGTTTACATTTAGGTTTATCGCATACCATTGTTGCGGGCTTTGGTTCCCATCGATGGTTAGGTACTGCATCACCTCTCAACAAAGATAGTTAGCGCTAAGTAGACGTTGTTAAACGGTTTCCCAGTTAAAGAGCAAGTGTATGCAAGTATGACCTAATCCCGCAGAAACCAGCGCAAAGCTACAGGTGTACTGGTAGCTTCATTAAAAAAAAAAAACATTATAATGCTCATTGATAGATAACTCTCTCTGAGAGGAGCCAATTTCTTATGCACATTAAAGTTTCAATCAAGTAATGAATATTTAACACCATAATGAATATGCATCACTCAACGCATATCAATATCGCTTGGGTATGTTGTACAAAACCTTTTTTGTATTTAATTATGCTTTTAAACATATTCGTATCCAGGCATAAACTGGTCTTAGTGGAAGGAATCAGTCATAAATACTTAATGCTTTAGTTTGAAGTGTATATACGTTTATTGAAGCCCCATATTAGATGATGAGAAACCAAAACTCCAATCATCACTTTCAAGCAAGGTTTGTTTAGGATTAGGTCAACCGTTTTGCCGTTTACTGGTAATCTGTAATAGCCAAGCGCGATGTTATTGGCAGACCCCTTCTGTTTCAACTCCTTCCCTCCACTACCGAGATAATAACCTTACGGTTGACTGAATTTTGATTTAAAAAACTTAATAATTTGCCTGCGCCCCGATCCAAGAAACACTGAGCGAAACTAATGCTTCTCGTCGGTTCGTGTTCCAGTTGGGCATTGCCAAATTGAAACTAATCTTTCGCTCCGATGAATTTTCTCTAGCAAACGGAGCTGAATTAACTGCTTGAATCATCTCATAGTCTCCGTTGTATCTATCCGGTTGAACGAATTGAACTTATCGGGAAGCTTGCCTTTGCCAAACCGATGCAACCGGACGCGATAGCTTTGCATTTCAATTTCCTATGAGGCAGACGAACGTGTTTCCATTAGCGGCTCTCAAGTGGGGCTTTTTGTTTGACTTTTTTTTCTCTTTCTCTCTCGTGTAGCGTAAGACGTTTGATGATGAGGGTTTCAAGTTTGCTTCCGTGCTGCCGGCACCGCTCCCTTTCCAGTGTAGAAAAGTGCAGAGCTTCAATTTTAATTAGAACAACCGAGTGGTTGCGATCTCTTGGAATGCATAACGGAATGCACAATGCAGTTTGTGATGCGCCATTGCGAAGTGTTTCGCTTATGGCACTCATAATGGAGCCCAGAAGAGGGGTTCGGTTGGCCAAGGCACATCAATTGTTTGAAGTGATGCTCTCCAGCAACGTTCCTTCGGACGGAGGAAGCTTTTCGAGACGAAATGTATCCCCCCCTGGGGGAGGGTTGCACCTGATAAGAAGTGCTGAGAAAGTGTGCACATTCTTTACACTTTGCATACGGCATGCTACAGCGTCGACCCTTTTGATACATTTTTAATACGACTCTACATTGCTTTCAAACCTAAACTAGTTCGCAAGTCGCACTCTAGGTCATCATGTGACTCCCGGAGGGGATGGGAGGGGTAAAAACTCCACCGAGCAGGGAAGACACTAATGAAAGTCAAACAATAAAGTGCCACTACTTAAGGCCGCCGGGTTTGAAGTCGGCGGAGCGGGAGCGGAGGACGTCTCGTTTGGCATCGTTTGCAGCGAGAACAATGAATTAATGGGACGCGCGTTTACACGCCCGCCGGGTCTCGGGCCTGCCGTGGCCTGAAGACGGTATCCGTGGTGTTCATTACAGTATTTACAACTGCTCATCCGCACCCTCCCCGAACCAGCGCAGAGCCCACACGCCCTCCAGCACCCTCCCGAATGCCAGCACGAAACGGTGCTATTCAGCTTCCTCTGGAGCTGGAGAAAATCGCGCCGCATACTAAACACGGTGCAGCGAGTTTCGCACAATTAAATGGAAGGTTACGGAATGGAACGTGCAAAAGCGATAAGTAAGGCTGCCGTTTTTTTACTCCACGTGAATCGGAGAAGGGATTTGAATTTAGAGGGCAAATAAATAGATTTCTATAACACATAAGCGTATGGTTTCTATAGGAAAAATTTGAAACCTCTCTCAAGCAACACTATTAGCAATAAGATTAAAACAACAGTTATTTGTTGATGATTTTTTAATAAATGTGGCCAAAATAGACTCAACTTCTCTGGGAGATTACCAGGAAAATTTGATCATTGATAGCGTTCTGCTTCAGGTTAAATTTCATCCTTCCCCTGAGCCGACTTTACCTGTCAAGAATTTTGCATTTCACAACCCTTTTGGCCAGTATCACCACCGACCGCTTGTGGTTAGTGGAATAGAAATATTTATTCACTTTTATGTCTTCTTTACCATCCTTTTCCATCCTCGAACACAACGCTGTAACGAGCTTGACGGCACACCAAACCATAACGTCTATTCATGCTGTCTTTAGAGTGACACTTTTCTGTCACTCTTCATTAGAGCGGGCTTGTTGTTGGTGCCGGCGGAAAGTGCCGTCTGGGAAAGCCGTTCCAAGACGCCCGTTTCTGGTAGTTATATTTTATTTTTAAGTTTTTTTACATCCCCCAACAATGGGGGTGATCTCAAATTCCAGTCGTTGGTGGTTCGTGTAGGAAAAACAAATCCACGATATTGCCATGGGCCATGGCAAAACTGGAGTATAGAATGGGCACTTTCTTGCTCACCGAAACATGTCAACGATAGATATCGTACTCTGTACACAAATTTATGCCAGGGAGTGTTGCAAAGAAGATTGGTTGGGGGATGAAATGTAAGTAAACAATGTTTTGTTAAAAATTTGATTCAATTTTTTAGACACTTTTCTACTTTTCTAAATGAGTGAATAAAACCTGAAACCACTATGAAACAGAAAGATAATATTAATTGTTATGGTCAAAAGCTTTTTAGCCAAACCTGCGCTCAACTCTGCAATTACTTCTTTGCACTTTTGGCCTCTAGATAATGAAAAAAGATTGCTTAATAGCAGGTCAAACGCGAATGATATTTGACCGGGTTTTCAATGGCGCTTGCAATGAGAGAACGAAAAAGAATCCCTCTAATGCTTTTCAGCATTGTCGGAGGTCAATCTAACGGTCACTTTATAGCAGGATCATTGGAATTTTTTATTGTGCCGTGAAGCGCTACATTTAGGCCGCATCAAATGGTGGATAATTGGTGGTGAAAGAAAAAAAAGGTATGAAATGATCGCTCTCATACGCACCGTTTTTTGGAAACTCTTCTTCTGCCTTTAATGGACACTCAATTCCGATGCGAACTCCACCATTTTCCAACGTGGAAGAAGCGCACTGTAAACGCCGGAAGTCCGTTCGCTCGACTGTGCAAGCTCACCTGTCCGCACGTTTCTGGGCGTTGGCCGGAAGGTTGGGCCGGTGGACGCGTGCCGAAACGGCGACAAATTAATGACATCCATTTGCGCGCGCCCGTATCGGAAGGGGTCGGGAAAAATGGTTCCCCCGAGAGATGGGGTGGGAAACTTACGGAGGAAATTCACTTCGCCACTTTCTCTACCTTCATCAGAATTCGCACCCCGGCAACCGCTTCGACTTCGACGGCCGGAAAGCGGGTCGGTGAAATGACACACCACCGTGCTTCAGCACGGACAAACGACAGAACGGAACGGAACACTAAGAGATATTGGTCATGAAAAATAAATGCGTTTGTAATAGGAAAATGAATAAAACATTACGGCCCCGGGAAGTGTGATGCTCATCCATCCAGGGAGGGTTTTCCGAAGTAAGGAGGAAAGTAAGCACACGCGCGGGGCCGGAAAAGGGTTGGCTGGCCGAAATTTTCCTCTACCGGTTTTGTTTTTTTGGATGTTTCAATCCATTTTTCCACGCACGTTACGAGCGAAGCGGAAGGCTGCTCACGTCGGTTTGTCATCAATCAAAGTGTTTAAACCGAGCCGTGTGACATTACCGCCGGGGAAACATGTATCGCTATTTGTTGCCTGTCGTGCAAATCTTCGGGATTTCCGAAGCGGATGATTTTCCTGTTGCTTACCGACAGGTCGAATCAGAATTTGATTGCTTGGAAAACCAAACAAAACAAATGGCAGGTGTTTGATGGAACATTTAAAACACGTTCAATGTTTAGATACAAGATGAGCTTATTCCAATCAAAATTCAATTTATTTGATGGAAAATACCATACGAAAATTCAATTTGTTGTAATTGGAAACATGAGGTTTTGAAAGTGAATTTAACTAAGGCATGTGTAAAATCAAAGTACCTTAGTGATAAAAATATTCTTTTGATAGCTCACACCGTTTGGTACCACGATTGATCTAAATATAATGGTTTTACGATAGAATTGTTCACTGTAAAGTTACTCCTTCAGGGAATTGAACACGCTGTTTCCCCCTGTTCTAATCCATGTCCAGTAATCGATGGTTTAAGCAATGTGACGTTGAATGGAGAAACTATTACATCCAGTATCCGATACCAGCACAAGACGGTCGACATCTCGCTCGGAGGTTTGTACACTTTTACACAAAGACAAAGTGTGAAAATTCACATCGGTCGTCCTACAAAGCGGTCCTTGCTAAGCGGCCAACAGGACATTGGGTGGATAAAATGGGCTACATTTATTACCACGTACTCATATGTGTGTGAAAGGAGAGCAGGCTGTAACAAGCGTCAAAGGCAGGAAGGACATCATCATCACCATCACCATCATTCTCGGCTCGATGCGATCCACTAATCGTTGGGTTCGCTCGGACGTCGAGTCGGGGGGCTCGGAGGCAGCCGGCTATCGGATGTGCTTTATGGCGATTACGTGGGGGCTACTTTAAATTCCAAGCCAATAGCCGTGCTTAAAGCTGAGCCGAAACGTTTCCTGTTGGCGAACGGTGCCCACGCAGGAGGGCGAAGGACAAAATCCAAACCAATCGAATTCCAACTCCCCCGAGGCAGGAGCGAACACGACGCTGCGTTGGGAGCATAAAAATAGCACACCATAAGGATATCTATTTTCCGGAGGAGGGAGGGGGGGTGGTGGCCTAGGGGTGATCGGGATCTGTTAAGTGCGAGACGAATGGATTTGAATGCCACTCGAAACGCCTCTTTCGAGTCGGAAGCTTCCATTCATACTTATTTCTTTCAGGCAAATACACGTAACATATAATGTTGAAGTAAAGGAAGGAAATGTTATTGATGAGAACACTAGAAAAAACACGCATCGCAGCTGAGAGAGAGAGATTCTGACGTGCCTCCAAACGCGATTCCTATCGACGGTTACACGTTGGTGCCATTTTGTCTTGTTTATTTTCTTATCCACACACACAAAAGAACAGGCCCGTCTCAGCCATTGAACTTTTAAGGATCGAATCCCCAACGCGAGCTTGGCATGTAAGGGGCAGGCCCCTCGCCAAAAAGGCTCTCGAGGGAAAATTCGAACGAATTGGGGATAGCGTTTTTCGTGCATTTCCATATTACGAAAATAAAAACCAATTCACCCAAGGTTTTGCCCGCTTCCCACCAAGGGTTTGCTCTATTTTCCTTCGCCACCCTAGCGCGTGAAGCGCCTTTTGCGAGATTTGGAACACACTTACTACACACAAACACGTACACAAACGCACGGAGGGAATAATATCCCATCCTTATTGATGAGCTATTAGGCGACGGTAATTGGAGTAGATCGAACCGAACGATGGGAATGTTCCAGCGTTTCGCGAGATTGTTAGCAATCGACCGCTTTCTTTTAATGAAGGTCGATATATTTTTATGTTTCCTCGAACCGAACGCAATGTTATAGTTCGTTCGGGAAATAGCAAGGTGAAAAAGCCGAATTGTTTCATATAGAATGTAGATATAGAAATCTTTTTAAAAAGTTTTCAAGGAACTTATTGTGAAATGGAGGAGAGATTCTTTTTAAACTTTCGTTAAAAAGTCCAAGTTAATTATATCAAACAGGATGTTTTTAGTCCCACTGATCAATAGAAAATGTTATAATTCATCAAGGACAATGAACCAACCGGACAAGTCTCCAAACAAAGTAGCAAACAGGCCTTGCTGTGTCCTTAAGTTTTCTTCTTCGGGTTTTACGACCTTCGTAAAATCATTTGTTAGGCGGAGCGGATTATCCAAAGGTAAGTTGCTCTTCTACTAGACGATAGGCACAACGGACGCAAATAAAAAGGACGGGACTCAATTCCATCTCGATGAGCTTGTTGGGGTATAGAAAAGGTAACGCACCGCAACCGACGACACGGGTTCGATATTAAGAGTTCGATATCTCTACTCGGTTGGGGTACTTTTGGGTGTCTTTCGGGGATTAGAGGGCGGCCAAGGTTAATAAAGAAATTGTGTAGCTGTAAAGGAAAGAACGGTATCGAACACCATTCCGATTGAAATGTTGAGTATTGCGGGCCGGTTGTGAAATGGGAGCCAAAAAAAAAAGGTATTGCTAACCAGCCATCAGTGGCCTATAAGGAGTCGCCTAGTTGAGCAAGACGTTATGGGAGGTGATTTACCTTATTAGAGGCCAAAAGGTAAGCCATCTCGGACACTCGGGCTCGAAAAAGTGAACTACTCTTGGAGTCTCTCCGAAAATAGCTTGCACAGAAAGGAAAAGGTTCCACTTACGAAAACGTACGAGGTGGAAAAAAAACGAGGATTGTGATAATCCGATCCCGAAGGTTACTTCTCATGACCATTGCCTTGTAATGGAGATTTCCTCGGATCGGATCGGTTTGCGAGGGTACATAATTTCTTAATCCAATTCAGTGCAGTTTAAGTGGATACCGTATGATTGGAAATACTGACCGGAAAGAGGGGGCGCTTCGCAATAGTCAACCATTTTTCATTTACTTCAGAAAGACTTATCGCACAGTGGAAAGTGCGAGAGAATCGATCGACTTTGGAAGCTGACCTCATTAAAATTCGCACGACGAGGTGAGTAAGTATCGATTGGTCACTTGAAATTTCCATTAATTAAGAAAAACTTTATGGATCCCAACCTCCCCCCAAGCTGGGTGCTTCCAACGGTGTCCGATGGAGAAAATATGAACTTTTAATTCTCCTTCCTAAACGGAGTGCGGCCGGAAAAATAACAAAAAACAAATAAACCCGCCGGGGTCACTTCAGGCAAATGTCTAATGAGTGAAAACGTAAAACTCCCTTTTGTTACCCTTTTTAACGCTCGATTTATGGCCAACGCACCACGCTTTCCTCGGTGGGGTCGGGTGAGGGGGGTGGTTTGCAAATGAAGCGAAACCAGATGCCGAAAAAATAAACCCAACCATGCAGGGGTAGACGGGAGGGTACGTCGCAAAGTGTACTCGCTTGGAAATCAGTTCAAAGAACTCACCAAGACAGAGAAGTTTGGGTGGGACGAAGATGGATGCAGGAGGAAAGGGTTTGTAAAGAAAACAACAACCCTTGGACGGAGTGCTGGTGCAGCAAAAAAAAAGCAAAAACAAAAGAAAGAGAGCGGGAAAAAAGGATCCTACCCCGCATGGACCGCTCCACACGGGGCACAATTAAACATACACTCTTCGGGTGTGGCTTGGAAAATGAAGAAAAATGGAAAAAACCCCTTTGCTTGCGTTCCGACCGTGAAAGGGGTTTCTCTCTGTTTGTCATTCAAAACCGAACCCGGTTGGGTGTGAAATGAATGGCGCCACGCAGCGGTTTTTTCCCCGACTCCAGAACGGAGGAAGGAAGAGGGATTTATTTTCACATCGCCGCATTTTCTCCCCCCCCCCTTTTTCTACGGCGCCCTATGGTAAGGTGAAGGATAACGAGTGTAAAAACGGACAGCATTACAAGGCTGCCCTTTTTATCCTGCTTACGTTTCTACATTCCCGTGCACAGAAATAAAGGAAACGCAAGTGGCTGAAATAAGCAGCTTTCCCCAAGTGTCCTCTGCAGGATCCGGGAAAGAAAGAAAAATAACCACTCACTGTCGCCACTTGGAAAATTGGAAACCATAACCACAAAGACTGGCCAGAGCGGGTGACAGCTTTGACTTTAAAAAGCAGCAACAGAGTTGCTCCCGGGCGAGTGGCTGGGAAAACCCAGTGAAAAGTCTACTTCCAGAAAACCACAAAATGCACCACAATGGTTAAAAACTATTTTTGGTAGTAAATCTGCAAGCTGCAATTATAGTAGGCTTTTGTAATTATAATGGAATGGGTCAGAGAAGTTTTTGCAGGTTTCTTCCTTATGTTACAACTTTGTACTGATTGAACAAATTGAATGATTTGTTGCTTAAATTTCTGTTTTGAACTCGCTTTAACACGTTGACTACCAAGCGTTTATAGTACAATCTGTTTTGATGAAATTTGTTCATAACATTTATTCGAAGTTCGAATAAACGAACGGCTTATTCGTTTTCGAAAGCCAAGCTAAGACTTAGCTTCTCAAAGAATGAATTTCAAACCTTACTATAGTTTTTATACCACGTTTTTCGTAGTTATTTAAAGAATTAGTTATTAATATTACTATTGAATTTTCAATTAACTCGTTGACTGCCAAGCGTTTTCACTTAACTTTATTAGTACAACCGTTGTTAATAAAATTTTGTTTAGAACATTTGTTAAACCGACGGTTTTCGAAGGCCGAGCAAAGACTTAGCTTCGCAAGGAACTTGTTTTTAATACTACTATCGTTGTATGTTGCATTTTCATTTATTAATGTCACCCACTTTTTGGTGACGTGGCAGTCAATGTATTAATGTTGCATTTTCAAATATTAATGGGGTAAACACTTTTTAGAAGTAATGACAGCTGACTATCAAAATTCATAGCTATGGCAGTCAACGTGTCAATTTTCTTTTGTAAGCAACCTTATAACCGTTCTTACAAATCTAGATATCTTCCTTTCGCAAATGTATAAAATGCATTTATGGAGAAACCTTTAAAACATCTTTAAAAACACACCAAGCTCAGATTCCTTTAATATGCACGGAAGCCTTATGATAATGTGCATCATCCGCAATAAAGTTTGCCCAACTCCCGGTCCAAGGAAGAGAAGTGGGAGGGAAAACTATGAAATATACTAGCGACTGCGAATTTGCCTTTCAAATGCCGCACAGTAGGGTGAAATGGGGAACACAACCACTCTCCGTCTTTTCCGTGATCTGACAGGTCGGTCTGTCTGTCGGACTGTTTGTCTATCCTGGCCTGTCTATCGCTCGCTTTCCCTTGGGCTCCCAACCCTTAACGATGATAATGCTAAGCAGGACCGAGCCCGAACGTGATACATTTACACGTGTCCTCGTGGACCGAAGTGGTAGTGACTGGCGGGCGGCAACGTTTGCTTCCGCGTCAAGGATGTTGTGCAGCATCGGAACCAAAGGGCCCAAGGCTCTGACCACGCAAAGCGAACGAGCTGTACGCCACATTCGACACACGGACACATGCACACAGCTGTTGTTGCTTCTTTCGCTAGCCTTTAGCTAGCAACAATTTGCACTCGCAACGGCAGAAGGGCTCGCATCATCATTAGGCGAAATGAGTGTTTTCACTGCACTCGGCCGACGGATGTTTGTGCGAGTTGTGTTTATATACCGTTTTTATTTTTCTGTTTGCCACCACTTCCACTCGGTTCCGCATAGGTTGTGTCTATGTGTGTGTATGTGTACGTCGATTTTATCTACAGCATCATCACACGGTCCGACATTTCATTCGGCATTCGCTTTCACGGGGCAACAGGTTACAAAAGGGATGGTTCAGCTCGAGTGAGGAGGAAAAACAAACGACGAAAGAAAAAAACCCACTCCTTCGCTGGCAACATAAATATCACATCTGAACCATTGCCATATCCTTTGCCGGCTCATTAGACATCCGGCAAAAAAAGAGGCCCGCTTTGTCTCGGTAGGATTCCTTTTGTCTAGGGCAGGTCACCAAGCGGTTCCCGGGTGGAAACATTTCGCCTAATTGCTTCACCTTCGTGCGTTAATTTTCCGATTCCGAAGCTTCGGCATTCGACCCGGACGCTGAACTGAAGCGCACAAAGATTGATCGCTCTGCGGATGACATCGATAGGCATCACCCGTCGGAGGTCGAGACCGGTCCCGGGTCCCATTAGGGATGGTTTGATGACATACGAGCCCCTAATCAGCGCGGGCGTTTTGATGGCCTATAATACATCGTTCCGGAGCAGCCGGACAATTGAAGCTACACCATGGGGATGTGTTTGAAACAGAGTTCCTATCAAAGCCAATGGGGTTTTTTTTCCGCCTCCCCCCCCTCTTCGTGGAACATTTTCTTCCATTACTTTTTCTAGAGCTGCCAGCTGCCTGGCTTTTATGTTTATAGCATTTAAATCAAATATTTAAGACCCATCCATTTACAGCCCACGTGCAGAGGGTTCCCGGAGCTGCCATCGTCACATGTCAACAGCTATTAGGAGGAGATCGAGTGTTTGATGAAGACATGTCACCGAGTGTCGAACCTGAAGGCAGCGCACCTTTCTGCCGACGTGGGGGGGGAAAACTCCCCCCGTAGTGGATAATGAGCCCCGGCCTCGAACCCCTGGACCCCCAAAATGAGCACACCAAACTGCCGTCATAAAACTCCCTTTCGTGGTGCCGAAACAGCTCTCGCCTACATGCTCCGAAACAGCGATACATGGATGTGATCGTAGGCGGCAGTCGACTTTTTGCGCAAAAGGCCATAAAAAGGGGGGCCAGCACTGCGCCACCGCCGGCATTCCTGGCAATGTGAGTGCGTTAGCGCGCACAAGTGGTGCAAGACGGGAAACGGGGCAGCCGAGGAAAAAGGCCCATGAGTGGATTGCCGACGTCAGGCACGTCGCAAACGGAGGAAGCCAAAATTCGCACCAAGCTTGGATGCTTTTGCTGTCATTTATTTTCCCTATTTTTTTTTTTTGTTGTTGGTATCTCTCCCGCCTCCCGGTTAATGTTCGTGCCTTCCCGCAGCCTCGGCGTTGACGATGTTGTCAGCGGGAATGGTTCTTTTTACTCCTTTCAGATTCACCCCATCCCTCGTCCCAGTTCATTCCCCCCCATTCGACAATCAAATGAAAATTAACTCCTCCATTAGGACTGTCAGTGGCATATTTTCATTTTTCGGCACTCGGGAGAATCTTTTCGTGAGTTTTTTGTTTTGCTCCGCGTTCTGGCTGACTCGAATGATACTTTGCTACCGGGATGGAAAAGGAAATGAAAAAATCATGGCCTTGCATTTATCTTCATTTCGAGCCGCTCCAATTGCTGTCGCCTCCCGGGAGGCGGATATATCGGCATAATACACTGAGAGAAAGCGGGAAGCGGCATAACAGTCCTGTTTCAGCAATAAAAATAGGTTTATTTTGGAAAGAACCCAAAGCTGGGACTCTTTCTTATTTCATTCATTCGGATCGGTGATTTTAAAGTCTTTTCGGGTCGTTCATTTTTTCAACGAAAATGGAGGCGCCTGGTCGGGTGTAGAAAATAAAACCCTTAAGGAGCAAATTCTTAAACGTAGTTTGAAGTGGTTTGAATACATTTTTTTAAATAAAAGCTTTCAATTGTCAGGGAGTTTTAAGTTTGCACCTGAATAATACTTTGAATTCAAGTTTTGCCAACCGTTGTACATATCAAGCAAATACGAACCATTTCCCATGTGCCCTTCATACAACTCAAGTGCCATGCGTGACCGTTTCCATCGTGCAGCGAATGTTCTAAGTATCGAAGCTAGAATTCCTATTTTTTTGCTTCCAATCTAGGCTCAACGAAATTGTTATGCGTTATTGACTTTTTAACTTCACTCCGTAGCTATTACATCGGAAACTACATTCGTTTTTTGTCTGACCCCTTAACAAAAGGGTTTCATGCAGTATGCATTTTACATCGTTCACCAACGACCTCGAGCAAGCGGAACGGTGTAAAAGCTACACTTTGCTTCCAGCATTTTTTCCCCAACGCCAGCTGAATCGGAATCGTTCGCCTAACTTCCCATTGTCCTGCAGCTAAGGAGCAACACTTTGTCAATTCTAGCAGCGAAGCATTTTTGCGTAGTGAAGTTGAAAAAAAAAAATGCAATAAGGAATCTCGGGGCATAAAAACACGGTCAGAATAATCAGAATCGATCTCACCTGGTCGGGGGAAAAAATGCCATCGAGGCGTAGGGATACGCGAGCAGTGCAGTTCTGCTGAGTACGCAACCTACCAGCCCATTTTAAATGCATGCCTGCACCTAGGTCGCGCTGCTAAAAAAAAGCTGGTACTAGCAAATAGACACACACACATACATACGCCACCGAACAGGACAAAAGAGGTAAGGTGAACAAAAAAAGGCGGTCACCTCTCCGGCAACATAATCCTACGGCAGCTTGGTAGAGTTGGTGGTTTTTTTTATCAGAGCGCAAGGGGGAAAAAACCGCTCTGTGAGCTACAAATGCAGGTGCACGAGGGGTGGGGAACACGCAGGATATGGGGACGCGCTTTGGGATGCCCGAATGCACCCACAAGCCCCACTTTGAGGCCGGCGGGGGTTGGACACGGTACGGAAAAAAAGCCCCGAAAGCACTGAACGGGAAACCAAATCTGCAAGTTCATGCATATTCAATACGACCTGTCACCGCCATTCAGTGTGGACGAGCGTGTCGCCTCTCCCCTTGTTATTGCATCAAGTCAGCACCCCCCCCCCCACCCCTTCTCACCCCTCGCTCCACAGGAACGCATCAACGGTCCCGGCTCCTCATCTCCATCATCAATCCATCTAAATGAATGCCGCCTGCTCCCGTTTCCCGAACACGAACACGATACAAAACGCGGGCGCACTACAACTTTTCATTTCCCGCCCCGGCCTACCCCAAAACCCCCAGGCAAGGGCAGATCGAATGTGCTTCGGATCAGCATTTTGTGCCCTTTCGAACCGATTTCCCTGCCACTCGTGGTCCCTTCCAACGCCGGTGGCATGTGTGTCGCTTTATTTTTATTTTGCTGCATCCTTTTGCACCTTTCCCTGCGAGAGGCGGCATTTTTGTCCCGCTGGGAGGGACACTTTTTTTTTTGTAAAACACAAATTTCATCTTCAGTTCATGACAACCGTGCTTAGGATGCCAGTGCACGTGTCCAATGAACGGGGGGAACAACCCTCAAATAAGCAGAGGACTGTGAGTGCGAAAAAAGGAAAACCGTTGGCTCAAATTTGTTTTCGGTTTGTTGTGTCACAGAGAAAAATGGCACAGGAAACGGAAAAAACAGGTGAGAAACCAAGAGAGAGGGAGAGGGAGATCATGGTGGCACCGAATGTGCGTTCGGATTTTGGTCGGATTTCAGAGCGTTCCTTCCATTTTCCTTTTTTTTTTCCCACCCCCGTTTGTCGCACGCAACCTTTGAAAATGACACTGAACGTGAACGGATGCGCAATTTCGCTGATAAGCTTTACCTCACGCACGCTGAGGTTTTCCGTCCGCCCAACCCTACCTTGGAACGGTCCATCTTTGTGCGAAAAGCTAATGGATATTTCAATCGAGCCGGCTGTTTCGAAACGCGTTCAACGTACCTGGAAAATAGAGGGAAAAACAGAAAACAAAACGGTGAGATTAGAACACAGTTTCATCAGTCCGAAGTTCATGAAGTGGATGGGAAAAGTTGATTAAAACACTTTCTATGCGAAAATGGAACAACGGGGAATCAATGTCAACGCACACGGAAACGGGATTAGTAGGGACTTCGGAGGGTTTTTGTGTGTGTCACAAAAGGTGGTGTTGTTGTGTGATACTGTATTATGTTTTAATTGGAATACTGTGGCACGATTTCGTAATCGATTTTACCTTATGAAAACCCCAATTCGCTTGCAAGCAAAGCATTTAGAACCATCAAATTATTTACAACGCAAACAACACGTAATCAAATAAATTCTGCCTTAATTAACCTTCCGCGCCAAGAAGTCATGAAACATACTTCCTTCGCTCGAGTTGGTTGCACTCTGAATCTTCGAACGTGCACTTTGGTGCAAGCCATTGTGGTATGGAAAGCAGAAAGCATTCCGTTGAGCGACCGTTGACTCGCGTATGTGTGGTAGGATCTTCCAAAACCACAACCTTTATCCCCCCTTCGCTGGGAAGGGGGAGGGGAGGTCAACAACGACAACATCGTCAACACAAAGGACACTATAGGTTTCCCTCCGGAACGTTGGGGAGCGAAGAAAAAGTCATCAGTCGCAGTTGAGCGCCAACAAGGACGATGCATGCACTCGCTTTATCCTTGCCCTAACTCTCTGCTGGTTTGTTGCTTTCCGTACAATTTACCTTAATTTCAGACAGATTTTCCCTCCGGAAAACTGTGGCCAACGGTGTGGCGGGGTCCGGGCTACGCTTCTTGCTTATTTAATCTTTCGCTCGCACTACATGAAACGTGAAAAAAGAACGTGTCTCGGTGATGTCTTTTTCCACACCGAGCGTCCCCAAGCGAGAATTTCCACGAGGTGTGGAAAATTCTTCGGAATCATCTCGCATGCTGGTTGGTTTGATCATGGAGAGTGGTCGTTGTTATGCACACGATTTGAACGCGTGCTCATGAGCGACTTGGGAGCGGACGTGGACGTGCAAAGTGTGGAAACGATGAAAAACCACATCATACTGGGTTCTTCTGTTTCCGGGCTACGTTTTCAGGCGCCACAAGAATTTCCCAACCAGCCAGTGAGTAACGGGCTTCCCGGTGGTGGATCGGTGAAGACATTCTACCCCCGAAACCAAACGAAAATGAACCCAGACAGGTTTAACATGTTCACCCCTCCATGGCACGAAAAATGGGGTAGGTGAGAAAAATTACGAAAGATATTTTCCTCCTCAAAGCGAACCAGAAAAGGAAACCTGACGAACGTCGGAAACCGTATGAGCAAAGGATTAACATGTTACTGGCAGACCCCCAAAAACGGTGGGTGTTCGGATGAGTTTTCACTTTTAAGGCGCCGACAATATTTCGTCCGTCACCAGTTTCCACCCCATTTCCACGATGTGTTGCGCTCCCATCCCCCCCCTGCCGTTGCATCCGGCGATAGTTAGTGGTGCAAAGCATTTTCACTTTATCATTCCAGCGTTCGGGCTCCCTTCGGCCCTCGTTGCGCAGGAAATCACATTTCGTCCGCCGTCGGAGTCGGTTCGAGCTGATGTTTTGTCACGTCTGACGAGACTGCCAAGCCGTGGGGCACCACTACTCCGACCACAAGAACCGGTCGCCGGCCCGGGAGACAAATGAGAAATCTCTGTACTCGTGACAGAGCCAGAATATTTCGCCCATGTTCGTCATCATTTCAATTTTCCAACTCTACCTACGAAACGTTGCACCGGACGGCCGGAGAAGCCGTTATCCCGTCGTTTCGATTCGCCGCCAAGCTGCTTGCTCACTTCGACTTCCGTGAGGTGACATCGCCGAACCCAACTACGAAGACGAAGAGCTTCCGGTTTCGGGGTCACAACTGAATTCGAGCCACGTCTGATTCATCGCCAAATCGTACATGCGAAGATGAAGGCGTTAAGGGCAGGTGGAGATAAGCTAAGGGGAAAAAATAAATAACGTTCGCCACAGGACATATCGCTGTCAAAAAGGTTTAGCGTTAAAATTACATTCTCCCTTTTCCGCGATTCTGGCATACGCATGCAGCATGACCATGGACAACAGCAAGGGAAGTTTGATCGTGATGAAACATGCTGCTTGAAAGAAATATCCTTACTAAGAATGGAGTATTTTGTAGAAAAAGACTTCGATGAAAACATCAAACAGATTTGTTTATGGCAACAAACTCGTCAACAACATGCAAAAGCTTTCATCTGGAAGAAATTGAAAACTAAACGGTTCAAAAATTCGTGTCTTGTGCAATGGATAAGACATTTGTAGACTGTTACATTACACGATGGGTTTGTTTTGGCTTCGCTAAAACAAGGGTAACCTTTTATTTTTCAGCTGCATAATATTTGAGTGACTTTGAATCAATTAAGTTCAGCATAAAACATAGTACATTACTCCAAAATGGCACTGGACCGAGTCGTGATCAGAAGAAAAATGGGATAGACTACACACACACACACACACAGCCTTCAGCGGCCATTTGGGATCATGCACTTCGACCGCCCTGTTGCCAGATGCCATAAAACATCGCTAGCATGAAGGCAAGCGTACGCGCACACGACCAGAGAGCACATAAATTCATCAACTTTTACGACCAATTTCTAGTGGAATCAAAAACCAATTGATCACTTTTCAAATTACTTTCGATCGACTACGCCGCCGGGCAGGGAAAGGCCGCCACTACGTCGGCCACAACTGAGATGAGGTACCCTCGGGTCGGTCCCCGTCGGATTGTCCGTCTTTAAAGGATGCACGAACAGAGTTTGACGCGCTTGTTTGAGGTACGAAAGCAGGTTGAACTTGAGCGCTAAAAAGAGCGATAAAGTTCTTTTGAGTAAGGTCGGATCCGGAGCGCCAAAGCTGACTGGTCTAATGGAAGGAAAATTTGAAAAAACATTTCCTTTCCCCGTGTAAAACAGAGCTTCAAGACTTGACTTCCAACGAAACACCCCCAGTTCCTCGCCGTTAAATCCACCCTCGTGGTACGATTTGGGATCTCCCGCCCTTTACCTCCTTTAAACCCTCGTACGTCATCCGCTCGGGCACCCTTTCCGATGTTATGTCTCGCACAGCCGATCGGCTGGCCCACCCCACATTCACCAAACGATTTTTTCCCACCCCGTAAATGGGAAAACAAATAACCGAAATGTAATAAATTTGAAAATAATGACCAATTTGACGAACGTGTTCGCTTTCCGCACGAAGGAGGCCGAACAAAATGGGGCGGAAACTGGATGCCGGGATGGCAATGGCACGGTACACGAGGAGTTCGGTGTGGGGAAATTCTATCCAGTGGAAAGAAAATGATGCCTCAGTTCCGGGGATTTTTTTGCTCTATTCTACTTTTTTCGTACCTTGGCTTCCCATTTTCCCAGTACACGGTGGCCCGTTAAGAAGATTCCTCTCTTACCGGAGAAACATTAAAGGTCATTTGTGGAGTTCTTAGCTGCAAATGGGTTCAAACATTTAGGCTAGTTCCCGTGATGTCTGGCAGGACAGTAGGAGGATACATTTTCGGAACAAAGCGGAAGCTTTGGTTTTTCTTTTTCGACGTTTAAGCCACCTTATTTCCCTACGGAGAAGTTCACAGCTGTGACACGTTTTACGACCGGATGAAATACGTGCAGCACATGTTTTATCAATCACGAGCGAATGATTCACACTTTTCGATCCGCTTGTTCGAATGATAAACAGCTGTAGCAAAGATCGAATGATGTGAAAACAAACATTTTTGATGTTAAAATCAAAGCACAACTGAACTGAAAGTGAATAATTTGGTAGTTTTTTACAGTCTAGTTGAACAAAAAGATCCAGTTATTTAGCTTTCAGGAAAGTTTGTAATCAAATCTCAAATATTATTTTTTTCGAGGAAAAACCAGTTTCACATACGGAAACGTCCTTTTTGAAATGTTTCTTCCAGGAAAAAAAGTACAACAACAATAATTCGACGCACCAGCTTGCGAACACAATTTTTGTTCCCTTTTTTTCTTCTTGTTGAACTTTTTTCACATTTCATTTCCCCGTTTTTCCATGCATCCAACGCCCGCGCACCGCCGATGCACGTTTAATTAAACATGTTTCGTGTATTTCAATTTTATCGATCATAAATTATGACCCACCGGGCGGGCGGCGCACACGCCGTGGTCTCAATAAATATGTGCCGGATGCCCCATCGGTTGGGCCAACGCAATGCAACCGAATACGTTTATGCTTTCTGCACACGAGCTGCGCGGGCGGCACGAGCCCCAGCATTATTTTCCAGCGTGTTTTTGTTTGGTTTCGGCACATTCCTACGGGAAATGGCAGTGCAGTTTTTGTTTTTGTTCCATCCGTTCCTTGTTTGTTCTATCGAGCCTTTTCTCTTTCGCTCCATTTTCGGCCCGCTTTTCGATTGTTGTTATTTTTATGTGTGAATCCATTAAAACACTCTCCACGGTTCGTCGGGGAGTAACTGGTGCGGCTGGAGGGGAGGGGGGTGCGAGTCCTTTTGGGCAACACACTCCCCGAAATCAACCCCACCAAAGTCGGCGCATTATTTTTTACCGCTTCACTCATTCACCCGTTCGAGGGTTTTGTTTCAATCCACAGCACATTTATTGATCCCCTCACCATTGGACCACCCCACCTCTTTTGTGCACTTGTATTTGTGTGTGTGTGTGTGTGTGTGTGTGTATTTGTTCACCCCGATCGATGATGGATGATTATTGAGTTGATCGGACCCACCTCCGAGGTTAACCCCGGAGCGATAATCCATCGCATCGGTGGTGCTTTTTCAATTAAAAGCAGCCATGTTACGTAATTTGCTCGGTGAAAATGACCACCTTGTGTTCCACTTATTGTTTATTCTATTGATATCCTATTGATGCCGATCTGTTCTCTGTTTTCCTCTGATGTTGTGTCATACGTTTCAATCTAACTTCCAACTCGTTTAATGTCTATACTTAAAGATTTGTTATTTTGAATGCAAATGAACAAGGATAAAACGTACGACAGCGGTGAAAACGAGCATCAGAATGATTTCCCTCGATGTTCCTTTGACCAACCTTCTGTTGTGTCGCTATTTGATTGGTTTCTAACCAAGTTTCTTGAGAATAGATCCTTTTGCTATTGATTGATTTATCTGTTCTCGTTACCACAGACTCGTTACACTTCATCAACCTTGCAATGCTATACAAAGGAAGTTACTGCTCAACAGCAGCATAGATTGTCGGTTGTCATTGGTAACCAACCATAAGGTTGAAATTGAACATCAAAAGCAACCGTAGGGGGTTTTGCGGTCGGAACGGAATTTTGCCGATTGCCTGTTGCCGTCTACAAAGCTACTTAACATTTTACAAATCGAGCTGGAATACCAGAACCCCAGCTTCAAGAGAAGATCTCAACTTGGAATTAATCAAGAAGTAACAATTTCAGGCCCATTTTTGCAATTCTAAATGGTTCCGAAGAACGGCGGCTTAGAAAGGATGTGTGTGTGTGTGTGTGGCTTGTGTTCACCAAAGTTTCCCACCGATGTAGGGAAAAGCAATTTTCCCCACCCGAGCGCAGGCAGGAAAAGTGTGTGTGTGTGGGGATAAATTATCGATTTCTACCATAGACAATCACACACACACGAACCCTGGTACACATTTCCACACGAATGCGATAGGACTCTCGACAGGCAGTCACCACATTTCGACACTCGCTTCCCGGCGCTTTCCCATAATGGCGCTCCACAAGTTTTCCGACCACCTTCGCCCATCGTGTTCGTCGCGTGATTATCGCGTTGCGTTTTCCATTCCCCCGGAGGCAACGGGATCCGGGAAAGCGGTTGGGAACGTGCGAGAACTGAATCGATCGCCGAAGCCCAAAACCGTTACTCATGGTGAGCTGCGGTGGTAACGAGTGCGAGTCGCTTGTAATATGTAAGCACGGCCGCTTCACCACACTCTTTTAGCATCCCTCCCACCGTCCAGGGCGAAAGCCGGTGTGTCATTATATCGTTCCTGTGGCGTCGCTTCAATCGGCGGCTAATGGGCGAGACATAAACGTAATGAACGGCTGTCGCATGTGGCAATAGCGGAAGGCGATGCTTGTTTGGGTTCCGATTTTGGGGGTGCGAACGAAAACCAATTGTGTATGGTAGGAATTTTGTCTGTCTGTGAAATGAATGATGCTATAATCTTCCAAGAATGTGTGCATAACACATTTTCTTCATGATTATTACAATAATTCCCTCCAATTTAGAAGCTTCCACTCACTCCAAGAAAATTACTTTCAGAATGTTCGGTTTGAAACCTCCGCCCGTCCTATCAAGCCACACTTATGTCCGGGAAAACCCGTGACCCCAGGGTCGAGTGTCGATTGCCAATGGATTAGCGAAAAGCTTGACCCCGACAACTGGTGGTGAAAATCTGATTAAACTCTACAAGGGAATCTGAAAATTGAAATTCAACCGCACCGAAGAATCGTAATCGGAAGCCTTCGGCCAGCTCCGGATGCCAACGACAGGGCACAGGTTACTGCCGATGAAATGTAAAATTTAATTGAACCATACCAATCGTCAGCAACGTTCCGTTCCAGGGCCAAAATTTGGTGGCCCCAACCGATGGAACGATCGCTTCGCTGCCGGGTTGGATCGGTTTTTCCGAAGGTGAAAATGTTCAGCCCAAAACCTACCGTATGCGCTTGATCCGGAGCATCCGGGAAAGGCACTCATCGAGCCGGTAGCGACTAACGCAGCTGACGATGCCACACGGTAAGCCATCGATGGTTCGCAAATCGAATCTAACGCCAGAAGTGGCAGCACAGGAACCGCCGAAGGATCGAAGGATCGCATAAACATTGGTCATGTGTTCGATTTTCGACCGATGCCGCAACGATAGTCACCGCACCGGTTTCACTTCCAGGAAAGCAGAGAATGCTGTATGCCTTGGGCTAAATTACTGGAGCTCTTCCTGTGATGTACAGCTGTCGAAATGTTTCTATTATAATACAATGGGGTAACATTCAAAAGGACACTCCAGCCTTTGAACGTGGCTAGAAAGACTTTTGGTAAGGATTTACTTACATACTAGGAACATTTAAAGTGTAAGCTTGAAGAGACAGAATTTTGGAGAAAAAACCTTAATTTTTTAGAAGAATCATATCGTCAGTCCTTCTATGGAAACGCACTAAGCAAACACCATGAGGAATTATTTTAAATAAAACATTACTAACGTTCGGTTCGGGTCCATGAATTAGTCAGTAATTGGTTCAAAACATTGTCAATTTGAGCTTGTTTTTTTTTTATTAAATCTCTATTCAAACTCGGTTCTTTCCTGCGAGACCGTAGCAATTATGCGCCAGGGAGTTTGCCGGGTTAATTCAATTGAGCTCCAAACGCAAACAAACCCGATCGCGATACACAGTGTCACATTAAATTATGAGCAAATGCAATTACGACCGTGCGAGGACTCACGAGTGGGCCCATTACTACGCCGGCAATGCGCGAAACAATCCGAACCCCCGTATGGCGAGAGGCGGGAAATTTAATAAACCAAACATCACGTACCATCCCCCACCCCTCCCCATCGGGGTTTGTCGACTTCTAAACCGAAACCAGAAATGAAGATGGCATAGAATAAAAACCAGATAATCACTCACCAAGAAGCTGCAACATCTTCCCGTGCGAGACGGTTGGAGTGTGAAGGGAGAGGGGGTGTGGAAGAGTATTGTTAAGCTCACCCCGGAAAACCTTAACCTCATTCGGCACAGACAACTGTGGTACAAATCTCTCGGTCCGTGATCGAGGTGGAAGATGATTTGCTAGCTCAACTGGATGTAGCAGAAAGCGAACGCCACCAGAACCGGGCCTCGGGAAATTGGACCATAGATAATATGCTACTACTACTACTACTTCCCGGCTGTTGCTGGCTCCGCTGTTCGGCGTCGGTGTATAAATTATGCATGAACGATCTTCGCTCGTGTTGCCGGGAAAAACGGAACCGAAAACCGAGCTTCCGAGCGGTGGCAAGGAAACGTTTCGCAAGGAACCATATTTCCGGCAAGACGAATGGAAAATATTTTGGAATGTTTGTGTGTGTGCGGAAGCAAGCAGCAGCCCTCCGAGCGATTGGTTCCTGAGTATCCTATACAGCTTGGGTAGCGTTTTGGTCCGGAATGCCGGTGGCGATATGCTGCTGTTGTGATAGAATAAAATATTTTATTCATACGATCGAGTGGCCAAACGCTTGGGTGGGATGGTGGTGCAGATGGCCGGGTTGTACGTTTTCTAGGTAACATTTACATTCGGGACGGCAGCGCCTGCAGCAACTTCGCTGAAGGAGTAAAGTATGTTTAACCTTTCTCATCGGTTTCTTACGCTCGCCCATGAAGGTTATCCATGAAGCGGACAAAGGAATGTACTCTTTTGTTTCATAATTATACATAGGTAGGAGTTATGTTGCACCCAAAAGAAAGGCAACTATTTTAGAGTTCCTTAGAAAATTGATAGAAGAAACATTGTTGTATTTAAAAATAAAATTAAATTCGATCTGTTTTAACTTACCATTCCTATCAGATATCAAATATAAGAAGAAAGCTTGACCAATAAACCTTACGAAAACCTGTTACATTGCTTCCTAAATTCCATTTGACCCAAAAAATTGCGTCAATTTTCCTCGTTCGACCGGACGGGTGGGTTGTTAGCATGGAGCTTACTGTACGAGCGAGAAGGAGAGTGGAAAAGAAGAGAGAAAAACGGATGGTCCCTACATGGGGGACCGTAAATCAAGCCGAGCCCCAAAATCATGGCCTTTTAACAGTCTCACTCTCGTTGGCAATATTGTTCCTGCCCGCGTCTTCTTCCCCGTGGCGTCCCGCAACCCGGCAGGACTGTGGTGTACCGCTCCTTCTCCGCATTCCCCGCTGGTGCCACAAGTTAACGGACCCAAAACACTGCGCAGGACTTTGAACGAAGGGTCCCATAAAATCCCTCGCAAGTCAACGATACCTTTCCCCCAAGCACCGTCCCAGCTTCTCCATCCCCAGCGAAATGGTTGTATGCGCACGGTAACGGGGGCTAATAAATTATGCATTAAAGTCATTACCGCTAAGCTCCTCGAGGGGTTGATGAATATGCCGTTTTATGACAAATTGTGAGAGGCAAATGAACGCACGGCAACAATCGCCCGTTCGTTCGCAGAGCATGGTCGTAGCTAAAAACGACGGAAGGTCGCTGAAAATCGCCACTAAGGACAATGAAACTTTTCGTAAGTACAACTTGACCGGTTAACACTAAACGGGCTAGTGTTCGTTGGATTCTATCGGGTAAAACAATATCAGTTAAACGTAAAGCATTGATACTTTTGGTGCTTTGGAAGTTGTTTGTCAAGTTGTTTTGTAAACTCTATTCATTACTTCTATCAATGTTTCATCTACCCCATGTCATTGCAGATGTTTCCATTACCAACTTAGAGTAGTAATCCTGCTTGGTAATTGGTCGTTTCGATTATCGAAGGAAAAGCAAAACCAACAAATTTCGAACATCACTTAACTGCCCAACGAGAAACCCCCCATTTTCCCAATTCACTTGGGACCAGTTTCGATTTCAAGCAATTTTTCAATTCAATGAATCCTTCCCGTTCCCCAAGGACTCGGTTTGCAGCGTGGTGTGGTGAAATTGGTCCCCCTCTTGGGAGCTCGAAAGCACATCGAACACTCATCGGGCGGCCGAGAGCAAATAAACATGCTTTCGTGGGGACAAAAGCTAAATGAAAATGGAAATGCAAGATGCGGCCATGAGTGAAAAGTGGAGAGAAAGCGAACAGCACGACGAATAGTAGCAAAGATCCGAATGGAGAAGATGTGCACAAAGTTGAAACACAATCGAGGCAAAGGTCGGTGAGTTTCGGGTGATTTGTTTTTGTTCCCTTCTTTTCCATTTGACAACCGTTACGATTCCCTTTGTGGCTTCAAGAAGCGTCTCCAGGGAATATGTTTTTGGAAGCAGACCTCAAAAACCGCACACGAACGGTTTTCCCAGGACGTCCGGATCGATATGGACCCGAACGGTCCGAGCACGCTAGTCGCTCACCACAAACTTTCGATGTTTCTCTCGTTACGCCACCGTTAATCTAACGTTGCCAACAGGATTTTCCGGAGATGTTTCGTTCGAAAGTTGTCCTTACGACAAAGACTGAAAGTGGAACCGTCCGATTTCGTGTCTCGGGAATTCAAACACATATGGAGCACAATGATACAATGTGGCCTAATCGACGATACGATTGAGACAGAAAGGATATTTTCTTCGAGAGTTCGCGTGAGTTTACACTGCGCCTGCAGTTATGCAACCATCTTAGCACATTCACATTTTTGGTAAAATCTATAAAAGACTTATTTTCATTCGGCGCAGCTACAAAACCAAAAGAGAAACCGGTAGAGTATTTGAGTGTGGAAGTTTAAAATTTAAAAAAATTAAATTAAACAGGTTAACTTAGATCAATCGAGCAACGATCAAAATATTATCAAATTTGTTTACAAATAACGATAAAAAAGCCCTTTTTTGTATACTCCTTCTGTGCTGGAAAGATGCTGGGAAATGGTTACCCCGTCGACTATTTGAAATCGATCTAGGGCAACAAATAGTGTTGTTATTTTGCCTCTAAACTGCACAAACAAACGTCACTCGGAAAACTTGAGGTAAATGGCAACAGACAAGTGCTTCTCGGATATCGCTGCTACAATGGAGAGCGTTGGATTATTCCTCCTTCCCTGGTGTACAACATTACAAAGTGGGGATGAAAACTTGAAAGCACGGTGATAACTAGACGAGGAAATCCGACCGGATACAGTCAAGTGAGAAGACGAAGAAAAGTTAAGTGATTTTCTTTTCTGTTATTTCATTAAAGTTTTTCACTCCCTCCCGTTGGGGACCGTCGGCACTTCACCGTCCGACGTTCATAGGGCTTCGGAAAAGTCAGACAAACAGCAGTGTCGGGCACGGATGACCAGCAGTAACGAACTGTGCCTGTGTGCGAACGATTTGTATCCCATGCCGGAAGGAGACTCCGGTTTTCTCCGGAGCGGATAGACGAAAGCGGGCTCGCAGCTCTGCATGCGAAAGATCTGGCACAAGGAAGCACCGGAGAAGCGGCAAAAGTACCGTCACTTCAGCATGATTGAGTTGGGATAAATGATCCTGAGTGTGGACGGCGAAATGGACAATCGATGAACGTGTTGCAACTTCCTGGGTTCCCTTAGGGAGGAAAGCGGACGACCGCACCGGCGACAGCACTTGCGGACAAAACGACCTGGAGCGATAGGAAGATACCCTGCAATACCATTGAACGGAATCGGAAGCGTTACTTTAGCATCAACGACTTACGAAGCGCAGTAAACGTGTCGAGTGCCTTCTTTTGTTGGGTAGGAAAGCAGCTTGTTCGTCCGGGAAACGAGAAGCTCGCCCGACGACGAGGGACGATGGGTAAAGGCTGGGTTGGCTGATTTCTAATGCAACCTCAGTCCTTCGTTATTCTTGTGCCATGTTTGTCTTTGAAATCAACTTGCCTGTGCAACGCTTTCTAAAGCGATTTGCAACGACAAACTTTTATAACCTCCTAAACCGCATCCTGAAACCTTACTGGAAGCACAACAAAAAACAAAAAAATGCTACAGTATTCGCTTGGTTTAAGTGTTCAATCCATTAGCTACCCTTTCTTGTGTAAGACTTTGCATATGGATGTCATAATTCAAGATATTTTTTTCACTTATCCAAACAAATATACAAAGTATCCAACATCTTCATGAAAACTAAACTTTTTCCTGCTCGGATGTCTGTTTCTTGGAAGTTCTGTGAAAACCATAGGGTTTGAAATACTTTTCATATTTGCATAGCACACCACACATTTTATCCGTCAAAGTGTCACTCGGGATGTCAATTGAACGAAATTGAAATGAGAATTTGTAAAAGAAATCTAACGAGCTGAGAAAAAAACAACCCCAGCGTCGAAAACTCATACCTAGTCGGATATGCTTGACACATCAGTTCCTTTGGGATTAAATTAAACATTTATATGTTATGTTACTTAGATATCCTTGGTATCAGCGCGTGGAAAACAACCCGAGATCACGATGTGAAAAATTGATAAGATTGATTGAAAACCAGTGAACGAATTTCTATTCGAAACACTCAAATTCAGACAAATATATCATATTTTCCCAGAATATGTACGACAACATCCAAAACCTGTCAAAATAGATTAAAAGCGAACTAAATTCGATTCGAACAACGAAAACTGCCCTACTCCTGTGGCTAGCGTATAGGAAAGGAATAAATTCAAAGCATACGCAGCCATAACTCGTGCCTCGCCGGGTGCAAGGAAACCAATTGGGAGTTGACCATGCTACTGCCGGCCATGAATGGTGAGCTAGACATATTTTTTTTTGTCTTACTTCAACCGAAAGGACTTCAATTTTGGAAAACTCAATTCCCATTTGCCAGTCACGGCTGACTGGACGACCAACTCGCCAGAAGCAGCCAATCGTGGGCTCCAGCGCTTTCATTGTAGTCTTCGATTTTCTTCCAATACTGTTCTCCCTGCTTTCCTCACATGATTTTTCCTTCCCCCCTTCCACCGCATTCATCGGCAAACCGGTGATTTATGTGTGGCAGTGTGTGAAGTTTTATTACGCCGTTCCTGGCGCAGTCTTGAATCGGTACGAGGTAGGTGAGAGTCCTGTCGATTTTTTTTCCTCTAAATTCTATACCCACACTTTTGCGCCAGCTGTCAGTGTGTCTTATGGCTCGTTCAGTGGACGGAGCCAACGGTCCGGAACGTGAAAACGTGAAAATTCAACCCCACACAGGAAGATATTGATTCAGGTTAAAAGTTTTCAACATTTATCCATATTCTTGTGGGAAGAAAATATGCGAGCAGTATGGATGCCCAGTTGATTTATGGAACCTAAGTGAAAGATTTGATACCAACCCTGTGGTAGAGAAAACCACTACGGTAGTTTTGTTACTAGCATTATCATTAAATTTCTCCACACAATACGAAAACAAGTTATGCCCATTTTCTATGGAATATATTTTTATTTTAGATGAAAATGATTCGTCATAAAAGCATTCCATTTTGCGAGAATTGTATTTTTATCCAAAAGAGCTTTGCGTCTCACTGGAATTGTTTATCATTATGTTAAAATATCCCTACCATACTTGGTCGCTTGATAGTACGAGGCAACACCGGCAGCAATTCCGCTGAAGTAAAAACACCTCATTCATTATGCATTGATGTGAAAACAAAACATTACTTCCAGCGGGTCTTCTTCCAAGAATCTAACAAAAACCCTCTATTCCCCGAACACAGCACACCTACCACCAGCGGAGCCCGCGAAGCCATTACATGACTTTAAACTGGCGTGAGTTAATATGTCGCGTTGTGAGCGAATATTCCTGCCCGCGTTTTATTTTCTTTCCTTATCGCAACAACTTCAAACGCGAGACACCACGCTGTTAGCCTTCCCATGGAGAGGCAATTTTCTTCCACACAACCATATGAGATAAAGTTTCCCCCGCGTGTCACGTTTCTTTACGGCTGCTGAAAGGTCACGCATTTGTTTTCACGCATTTTTCCACGCATCCGACATGATGAAGCTCGCGAGCTGAGGTGGAATTTGGGTTTTACGCAAGGCTTAACGGGAACTAAATTACAAGCAAATTGAATGTTGCACATCAACCAAATTACGGTGAAAAATGTAATCCTGGTAGAGGATGTCAGCTTTAGTTATAACATTTACAGGCAAGAAACCGGTCTCTAAAACCACATAAGATTTAGAACATTATGTATTATTATAATTGATCCATATTAAATTTGAGGAAGATAAAAACATCATAAAATTAATTAGGAATTATGCAGGATAAAAATCGCCGGTGAAACAATATTTAACAATTATCATTTGTTGCTAGCAAACGCAGAACACTATTGCATAACAAATAACGTGACTGAAGTTTCCCAATTAAATAAAAAATTTCCTCACCATACAAAACAGAAGTGAAAGGATTAAAAATACGAATTAATGCAATCTCCACTGTTCAACTTCGTCGACTCAAACGCTCGAGCGCAATCCAACCGAGCGTAATTATTTGCCATTAGTGGTGTGTAACCATTGTCGTTCGGTTGATGAGTTCATCTGCTCGCTGGAATTGCCATCCCGATTGCACGGGACACCGCGCGGATGCCGGGGAACGGTCTGGGCAACTTCGGGGCCGGAAAAGTCGACAAAAGTCTTCCGTCTACGAGCTCGGACCGGGGAAGTGGGAAAACCATCGGGTCCGAGAGATAGCTAATGGTTGCTGCGAAAGCAGTCCGTACGGGGACGAATGATAATAGAGCAGAAGTTGAAATAATTAAGCACTCAACCGAGCATCGGGAAGGGGACCATCCTAGCACGAGAAAAATCAAAGGATTTCGGTTGGCTGGCAATTTGGATGCGAAAGATCTGTGATTTGCGGTGACGAACGAATGGCGTAAAACTTTTCACCAAGTGGCGAAGTTAATGATAGTTAATGCGGGTTGTAAAACTTTGTAAGTTTGTTTCAACGGGTATTGGATTGTGCGGCTTAGATAAAGCGCTCGCCTCCGTGACATCAACTTGTTGACTTGTTGAATATTTTAAGGCCTTTATTGCTAGCAATTCGTTTCAAAATGGTGGATCCAAATCTGATGAATGTGACCCAGCTAGGTCATACACTGCTGGCATGCTTGCCTGTATCGACCAAATCGGTTTCACTAACGAAAACAATCCACAGCCAAACCAGAATGGGTGAAAACATGCAAGAATCACATTAAAATTCCACACTTTCACTCAATCGGGGAAAAGGTGACGGGAAAGAAAAATAATCGTGCATCCTATTTATTAACATATTCAGGTTAAAATAAACCCAGTGCCAAATGGTGGTTTATCAAGTACTAGAATGGTACATGGAAATACCAACCACGATTCAACAGATGAAGGCTATCCTTTACACACCCTCCTTCGTCGGGTAATTATTTAATTTCGGTTCTTGAATGGCAACAAAGCCAACGGACGGATGAAAACGTTCCCTTAATGTTCCCGATAAGCAAACGAACTGCCCGACACGCCATCGAGCACTCGTGTGATAAGGGATTTGCCGAAAAGAAAAGGACGCTTTCCGTGGAAAGGCTCGCCAGACCGTGCCGAAGCGGTGGCATGTGGTGGAGAAATATTAACCACCGAGTGAAATCTACTCCGTCAACGCGGGGGGTTTTCGTGCTTAAAATAGCTTCTAATTTATTCGATCCCTTATCCTTCACGAACGCAAGGGAAGGAAAACGAGAGTTTTTATTGTTTTATTTATGACCCGGAGCAAAAAATGAAGCTGAAATTGACTGTTGGCCACCGTTTGGCACGCCCGTTTTACGACATTCCGACGGAGCTCCCGCTAACGACCCGTTGGTTTTCTCGATCGCATTTTCCCCGCGCCGAAGTGGGACGAAATTTGCGAAGGAAAAACCTTGCGCAAAGGTATCGGTCGTTCTAATTGAGTACCACTCATCTTGCCGGCACACGAATTCGTAATGCTCGATTCATGTAACGAAACCGGGAATTAACCGTAGATCGATTGACCTTCCCGTCAGAAATGTTTTGCGGGATTTTGCTAAATAATGTTGATTACCATAACGACCTTATGGCTTCACCGGGTGGTAAATTAATGCCGCCTGCTTTCGGCGTTGATTGAACGGAACTTTTCGTGTCCGATCAAAGTAAGTGATCGCTCCACATCTCCCGGAGGGAACCGTCAATTACAACCAAACGCATTTACATAGGAGCACGGAAAGGTTTTATGAAAAGGATCGAAAGTGAGCTGACTGGTAAGCGTTTACTCCAATCCAGCAACAAAGGCGCCAATCCAACCGAAATGGCATAAGAAATCATTTGCAGTCCAATGAAAATTCTCTACCAATTAGCATTTCGTTCGGCACAAGCAACTCCTTCGGTCGGAATGTAATTTTAGTCCGTTCCCATCAGATATGTTACTCATTATTTTGGAAATAAATTGAAACGCCATCAAATAATTACTCAACACGAACCGGCGAACGAACAGTTTTCCATACAACAGCAGCATAGTTAAATTATGCTTTGGATTGTCGGACTTAAAATAATAAAGCTAAAAGAGCACGGTGAAAACGGGGTCGGAAAATAGCAGCGATCATGATTTCATGTTTAATGATTTATGCTATTGACGGGCGTAAGCTCTATTCCTCCGTTTGCTGGGCGCTTGATTAACGCAGAATTATTTTATCGAAGTGTCCGCTTTCCCGCCACGCCAGCTGATTTTCACCACACCGGGCACGTACGGTCATGCAAACATAGCAAAATAAATGCACAGCGAAGGGAGCGATGTATTAAAAATCAATTTCACCCGATCAGACAGCTCGCGCTGGTTCATGTATGCAGGGCGAAGTTTTACCAACCCCTCGCAAAACGCATCACTCGTATCACTTTCCTGTCATGTTTGTGTTTCCCTACTCACACAGAGAAAGGGCCCCAAGTGTGCAGGTGTGGAAAGAGAGTGACAAAAAAATAAACAGGTAAACCATATATTTATATATGTATAGCAAAAATACCAAAAGAAAAACTGCCATCCACTTCACATCCACAGTCGGTTCCGTTCCACAAAGCTCAGCGGAGCGTAAAATTGCTGACTTTAATTTATGCAGATCCGTACAGCATTTAAAAAACAAACTCGGGACGAGAGAGGGAAAAAATATCCAGCCACGTTACCGGCTTGGTGAAGGTGCGGGCGGTAGCTGCCAGCGCTCTGTCGAGCCGTTCTCGAGTTCACTTCCGGTGCTTAAACCCAAGCACCCGTACGCCATTATACGATGACGATGATCAGGGTTAACGAAAAGGTGAATCTCGACTTTTCTCGCCCGCCAAAAACACGCCACACACAGCCTCACCCGTCGACTGACGCAAGGGGTGTTTTCCCTCTCCCAGAGTGAGGGTTTTCTGGGGCAGAGGGAGGGGTCTTTGGATTGTCGTATTTTTCCAGCATTTTTACGAATGCTTCGTGCCGGCAGGAAGAAGGTGTTGTTGATTTTCCCGCACAGCCTTCTCCGTTTTGTGTGACATATCTACGGCATCATTTCGTCTGAGTGTGCTAATGGAGGATCACCGGGAGCCGGGCGACGACGGGTGTCAGCACACACAAAAACAGGAAAAGCCGGGAAAAATATCTGCCGCCTGGGGCAACGGGTGTGCATGTGTTTTCCGAAGTTCGTCTGACGGTGTGGCGAGGGCGATGGCGAGGGATGAAGCACCGTCCTGAAAAGTGCGCATTTTGATTTCTTTTTTCCCGAACGAGTTTTTCTTTTTGCGCTCTTTTCCCGACTTTTCAGATCATCGAGATAGGGCAGCTTTTCACCCTCCGGTAGTACCGAAAGTACCCGGCCAGACCTCTTGCTATCGATTTTTCTTTTGCCATCATGAATGAACCGAATTGCAGTGTTGGGTCAGGTTGGGGCAAAAAAATACGAAATGCTGCGAACAACGGCAATATATGGCGTCATCTTTTGAAACATGACTTGCAGACGAACAGGGGTTGTAATACTGTGCATCGATGGAAACGTTTGATCCCCAAGAACGAGTGATTTTTATAAACTTTCACCACTTGAGTAGATTAATTTCCCTTTGCGAAAATACACGAACTATTTCCGTATATAAGGATTTTCAAAATATGTTTACTAGTATCTTTTCCCGGAACGTTGCGGAACCTCCTGGCGTATGTGGGGAGTAAAACAGCCTCCCTTATTTTTAATTACTGGCCAACATGTATGGAAAACTTTCAAATGATTGAATAAACCATGTAAAGCGAACTCTAAAGTGCTTCGATAAATCACTGATCCAACGTAAATTGTTACACTTAAAAGTTCACCGGAGCGTATGTAAGGATCGGCCAAAAAAAATGAATGAAAAACAAACGGCCAATATCAATCATTTAGCCATTTTCCTCCCGAACCTGCTCCGTGGACGGAGAGAAAGTTTTCCATTAAAATCGAGTAGCATAAATTACTCCACAACGTGATTGCGCCGCGCGTACCAAAGGCCGGGCGGTTCCCATTTTTCCTACGGTAGTAAGGGTGACCCACCAGTTGGGTGGACTAGGACGACCCAAAGGAAGTAACACCGTGCGGGCGGCGGAACGCTTCCGAATTTTAACGCTCCCATGTGAGCCCGAACCGGTATGAAAGCCATCCCGGAAGCAGGCACAATGCTACTAGAACGCGGGAGGTTTGACTGCGCGGAGACGTACGTAGGATATTATTTAAATTTTCCACGCCCTTCGCGACCCCTTTCGAACGGGCGAGCGCGTTCCGATCGATCGACGATTAAGCGCGCGGCATAGATCGGCTCGGGCCAATCGGGTTTTCCATCGGTAGCGGTTTTAGGCCGGCATCGTTTGCCTTCATGCATATTTTACCCCTTCCTTTGCAGAGGGTGGAAGGAGGGGGAGGGAGATTGATGTGTCCAAATTAGGGAACACCTTCGCTCTACGTTACGATCCGATGGGGGGTCTGGTGGAAGTGCGGGAGGAAGATTGATATTCTTTTGCCAGCTCGGAATCCATTTGACGATGGGTTGTTGTTTTTTTATTCTATTTGCTCTATACAAGCTCGCCATACCAATCAATATTGAATGAAACTGCTCATGCATTACGTAGTGCTGAGAAGCAGAGCGCTTTTCGGAGTCCAATTGGGAAAATCGAGTACTCCATTCTTAATCGAACACGCCCGCCAGCGATCCGACAATCGGGATGCGCTTTTCCGGTTGATCATTCGAGTCGATTGTTCAATTGTTCGAGCCGGCTCGATGTGATGTGTGCGCGACAAATTTGACTTTCAACCAGCGGGCCAACGGACCAGTTGGAAAAGGAAAATTAACAATATGCGCGAAAGATTTGATTCCACTGAACCGTGTCATTTGTGTGCCCAACTCGGCGTGAACACATTCCATAAGCACGTTGGCATGCATGCTTTTCTGTGGACCTGAACCTTCCCTTACGCGAACGTTAAACTCCATTAAGATAAATCAAGGTTCTAAAGTTGCTACTTTACCACCGAATTATCATCGCATTGCAAGGGAGTAGAATCATGCAAGCATTTTTAAACGGTAGGGCACAATTATAGGTTAACCTGCCCTGACGCAACATTGAACCTAACCTTACCTTTTTCCTGTTGCTGGAAGAGCAAACAACTGCACCCCTATTTTACCAACGCGATAAACACGGAAGCGGAACGGAAGTCATGTTCGGTAAATTACCCACGGTGCACTGAACCACTCCGCCCCGCAGTAGAGCAATGGCAGTTTACAATGGTGAAAAACGGAAATGGAGGAAAACGTGTTGTAGGAAGAAAACAAAAAAGAAAAAAACAACAGCAAAATGTCCAACAATACAACACACCCTTTCCGGTCGCGAAGCTCGTATGACCGACGTACATGTATGTGCCCATCAGTTGCGTCGCCGTGCATCAACATTGTGCCGATCATGGCGCGTGGAACGGCTGGCCGCCATTTTGTACGTTTGACGTTTCTCGCGATCGCAGCGCCAGAACGCAACCAAAACAAAAAGAACAAGTCGCCCTTGTGGCGCTTTGAAATGGATGTTCTCTACTGCGTTCTATGCGATTGTTTGCAGCTTATCATCTTGCCGACATTTTCCCCCACCCGTACCCTTTCCAATCACCCTTCACGCTTTTCCTCCTTTCTGTTGTTCTGTCATTACGGTTGTCTCATTACGGTCGTTACTGCGCAACACTTTTACAGTGGGCTGTTTTTCTATTGCAATCTAAGCGCCCGATCGGTCATCGCCGGGTCGCCGGCATGGCGTTTTGTTTTCAGATCCATTGCGAATCGGGCGAGGGAGGGATGAAAAAGTGTTTTCAACAACTTACACAATCGATCACGTTGCATCGGGTATTGTGCTACTGGACATGTGACAATAACTCACCTGAAACGAGAAGGAAGAAAAACAGAATGAGAATGATTTGTAGCACATCTCCAAAAGGGTTTGAATTATGATTGATAGAAAACATAAACTTTACACAAATACTGATATTCGCATGTGGGCTCTAACAATACGGCAACGTCCGTATAATATTAAATAAATACTGATATTCGAACTAAAATGAATATGTTTCGTTTATCCAACTTAAAACGATTCGTAACTAAACAAATGATCTTCCATCGATTTGTGGCAACATTTATCACTAGTATAAAATATGTCTTATAATTTTATTGAAATCGTTTTATTTAAACAGCTGTTAAAAAGGTTTTACCTCGCTGTTTTTTTCTCAACAAAACAAGTTCACTTTTTAACAAAAACAATAAAATTTTTTATTACTTTATGCCGAATAAGCTCTATAAATAAAAGGTGGAGGGAACCAAAATCAATGAAAATTAGTTTTGAAATTCGAAAATTCCATGCAATGAAAAAGTTTATTGAGGTTCTTTTTTTAACCCATCATTTTAAACATGTAAGGGGGAAATATTCGTCATGTTTTAGTTTTCACTTCGGAGTACTGAACCCGCTGCAATATTAACTCATATGGCAACGATATTTACGTGTAAAAAGGAAAACTAACAAGCCGAAGTTGATCATTGGTCAGCCTGGGACGAAATCGATCAATTTTTCAATCGCTTCGAAAAGCTTATGGAAAATGCCCACACATGTTTTTGCCGGACTTGATTAAAATAGAGCCGGCGAGTTGCCGAATTTTCACCATGTGTGTACGGTAGCTGGCAAACGATATATTAATTCCCCAGCGGGACATGAAAAGCGTTCGCGTGCGTGTGTGTTTGTATGTTTTTTCCACTCCTATTAAAAGGAATGAAAAAAAAACATGGCATCCAGCAGAACTAATTTGAATAATGTTAACTACTGGCCCAACCCAAGGCTCACGATTGGGCGGACATAGTTGTGCATGTGTGCCATCGCGATGGATGGAAAAGCCACCAAATTGTGTGGTCGAAGGGGATCGGAAGCTTACGGCTGGCGGGAAACGTCCCGATGAAACGAATAGCTAAAAGCAATTTCATTTGATGAACATCCAAGCCCCGTAATGTCAACCGGAATCACGGTTCGCTCGCGCGATCCGTTTTGGATCCAGATACGCAAAACGGGTATGATGTGCGTGCCCATGACGCGTATGTACACGTACGCTGGGTTGGGGACGCAATTTTGGTGCGCCATGATGACGATTACCGTTGAAAAGTGTCTCGACTGATCCGGAACCGGCAACTACGGCAAGAACTGTTTCGTTGGTTCGGATGGAAAATGAATGGTTTTACTTGCACAAGCAAACAGATTTGCTCATCATGTATGGTTCTTGGAGTTGGTTTTAATAACGTGACCTTTTAAGGGAATATTTGGTGGCACTGACGACTCAGTTCTACCACTCCCACAAAAAAAATCCCCCGTTCGGTTCGACGATGATGATCCAATCCAATGCTTACATCATCCAGAATTGACAAGTTGTCGATCGTTTGATCACACAGGATGATGGTTTCCGGCAATGCCAGCAATCTCCGACGCCAAGTCCTCTGAGTTGAGCTTCGTTTACTCTTTCCCTTCTTTTCGCCGAGCAGCATCTAATTAAATAAACCGAGATCAACAGGATTGTGATTCCGAGGCGCTGAGGATGCACATACAAAATGGATGAGCTCATCAGCCTCGTCACCCGACCGCATGGCGTAATGGAAGAAAATCGATCAAGAACCCTACCGTGCGCCTCGGTGGGTGTCTTACGACCCCTCCCTTACGGCGTTTTCCGAGAAGTCAATGGCCCCGGCGTTCCGTGACAGACCACCGCCCGTGGCGTTGGTTGATAAACCACAAACGCACGGGCACACACACACACACACAATCTCGCGTGTGCGATAATTTCCCGTGGGAAGCGGCGTTGATTAGCTTAACCACCGTGAGCGCTAATTGGATGAGCGCTGACAGGGCGTGCAAGCGACAGGACGTGGCGAAGGATGTGGAAAAGCCCGGTGGAAAAGCGTTGCGAGCTAAAAACTTGGTTCAGCATTGTTACCACCACACCGTTACAACTTCCACCTTCCCTTCGGGGAGGGCGATCATTTATCATGTAAAATCCCATTGCAGTGAACAGAAACACAAACGCACACACATTCGCCAGTGATATCATCCTCGAGAAGTGCATGGTGCAGTGGGAACTCGTTGTCCTTGCCGCCGCGTGTGTCGTGTGCAGCGAGCCGGAAAGTTCACACCCGGTTCAGCAGCACACCGAAAGTGTATCGTTCATCTCGTGCTAATGACCCACCTCCCCCCTTCTCTCCACCAAAACGACTCGTAATCACATCCCGTTTGGCACGATCATAACGGTGACTAATTTCCGAGTTCAAACGCAGTCCCAACGGGTTCGAAGTGTCACGTACGCCGGAGACTCCGAAGCGCCACTTCCAACAAAGTGTTCCACTCGAACGCAGTGCTCTCCGACACTATTTGTTTCATAGTTAAAAGTCGAAAAGTGCGCGTGCGGGAGCGCGAAAATTACGGAAAAGTTTGTCGATACAAACAACTTTTTCAAAACCCGGCCAAACTTACTCTGCCCGGCGAACGCAGAAGCCGCATCTACTGGCGCTCTTTTTTTTCCTGTTTCGTTTCGCGACGCAGAACTCACTGTTTGGGGCAAAGTTTGCGAACAGCAAAAGTTTCCCGATCGCAAGCGTTCGGGTGGAAATGTTTGTGCCGAAATCACTCACCGTTCGTTGATTCGTCGAACAGGTCGAACGATGCAATAAACAAATCAGGTAGCAAAACTTCCCGTCACTTTTCATGGAAAACAATCTTTAAAGGGTTTTATCGTTTTTAAATAATTCTACATTTGAAGAGAATAATATTAACTCGTTTCCTTTGGCTGTAATGTTCTATTTTCCATCAAGTTTGCTGACATTTATTTTTGTTGCACGATATCGTTTATCTTCCCAATCGACGTGTGCAGTATTTTACTGAAGGTAGATATATTTTTAAAGAGAAAAACAATCCACAAAACATCAAAGGCATTGTCTCGATCGCACGGGAAAACATTTGCCACGGTGAGCCACACCGAAACGCCTTTCTCGTGTAGAAGCCCATCGATTTAGAACCTTTCGCAAATTCGTTTTCGTTCTCTGGTTAAAGTTTGACGGAGCGTGTCGGAAATCGGGGCTACGAACAAAATAAAAAAATTGTATATATAAATGCCCCACAACCGAACAAGCGCTGACAAAGAAAATACGGATGCGGAAGAAAAGTGCTCACCGCAGTGAATTCATTACCGAAGAAAATGGCCTCAAGATGGTTTTTTTTCCCCCGTTCCGACAACCGGCCCTAGCGATGGCTCAGGTGTTTGTGGGACTGCTGCCTCAGAGCGGGGTGTAGTGGGGAGGAAAGAACACAACCCCGTAACCGAATGTATTTTCGGTTTTGATACATGGCTCAGCCGACCGGTTCTGGTTTCAAAGCTGCGCCAAAGCATGGCACCGGAATGGATTTTCGTAACAGATTCCAGCCTCGAGGCCTCGAGCGACCCACCTCCTATCCTCGGCCCACCACCGTCGGTAACGTACGGAAACCCCGTAGGGTTTGAAAATGTGTACTTCCCTTTCTTCTTGCTTCTTTGCGACACTTCCGAGTACGGGTATGTTGGTGCCGTCGGCTCGATGCAGCCAACCGTGCAGCCAAGTCCAACCCGCACGCCGGCTAGAACCTGGCAGGTTACGGTTGCCTGGCTCGCACACAGCCCAAGTGGCCCAACGGCGGTAGCTACGGCCACCACTAGCAGGGCGCTGCCGTTGGTTCCGGTTGGCCGCCCATGCGGAGCATAAACAGAGTCATCAAAAAAAAAGGGCAGCGGCTCAAGTTAGCAGAACCACGCTCTATCGCAAACGAGACGGGGAAAGGTGAAGCTACCGAGGGGACGTAGGCAGCAAATGCGCACATTCCAGCGCACACCGGAGCCGTTCCGATCGGCCGGGAAGGCAAGAACACGGTCGGCAACCAGACATCTACGTCACGCACATCTGGCAAGCCTCATTGCAAACTACAAGATTGTGCTGGATCAAGAAATGGGAAAACGCTCCGTATGAAAGTGGAAACAAGGTGGTTTTAATTCAACGAGCCTTTGTACAAGAAAAGGAACTTGATTGCCGTTTCAACACCAATTGAAACATGTTACCACAAGATGAATTGAATCACGTGCAGGATTCAGTCAGCAACTCAATTTATCTTCTAGCAGTTATCAGTGCATACAGTTCGCTGTTAAGCTTTAGCGAGGATAATTTCTCATGATACATCCATTTATTTTCTCACTTTCATGATTATGCTTTGTGAAAGCAAACTCGCGTTCTAACTAATTCGCAACGGATAACGACTTTTCTCATTTGACTAAAACGGCATAATCATCGTCCCAGTGTTTACGGCACGTCTAACGCAAAATGGCGTTGAAAAATAAGTCTAACAAAGATGAAAATAAAATAAAAATAAACTACAGCGCAAAAGTTTCCATAAAGCAAACGAACGGTGGCTACCGAACGCGAAACATGATTCGAAAAGTTGTTTTTCCAGCATTGCGACTTTCATCTCGCAAATACGATACAGTTTTATAGAATGACAATTTGCTATTTACCTCAACTCTATCAAATCAGGATTAAAAAGAGAAACCTTGGATGGAAACAATTTAAATCAACTTAAAACAATTGTCGAATCCTATGTGTATATGATGGAATAAAAAATTAATTTTTTTTTTCATGCCAATGCGATTTTTTATACTAAATATGAGTTTTACGTAAAACAAGCCTCATATATTCTCCATATACTCGAAATACAGTTTTTGGTCAATTGATTTTCTGTTGCCTTTCGTGGAACCAGAATGGTATAATGAATAAACAAACACAGGTTCAATGTCGATAGAGACATAACAACAACATGAAAGGATTATTACCAACTCGTTCATACGAACAAAACAATCAAACAATAATCAAGTTTCATTATATTCAACAAATAACCGTTGCATAATTTAAAGCAGTTTACGGTACGAAATATTGCTTTGCCGGATTTAACTTATAAACTTAAATAAAAAATCTCCATCGCCAACCTTCTGTGGTAAGTCATGCTTTTGTTGCAAAATTGTACAATATCGTTTTTAAAATAGCTACAAATGCTTCACCCACTCACGAGCCCCGTTGCGATCATGATTTGTGTTTTAAATGGTTTTTGTCTAAAGACTATTGAACTGTCAATGAAAAGCAATCACATTCCAGATTGTGACGAGTGACCACCAAAACACATTTATTTGTCCGGGGCCCCGATTTGTAAGCTTCAAGGGAAACAACCTGAAACATCTATTATTAAAAAGCCGCACTTTTCATCAAACACCCCAAATCGAATTTGGGAAACCTCAACAAACGCCGATCGGGCAACATGTTTGGTGGGCGACGAGTGCAAACGCACTAACTACTGTGGCGACAAAGCTTCAACCGAATTCATCGCCCGCCCAACACTAATGGGGAGCTTACTTCAAAAGCCCACAAACGCGCCAGATGAAAGCTGCCAACCGTCAATTAATTAGAGCGATTGCGAAGCGACGCAACGGGTAGAGGTCGGAACAGGGTGGACAACGGTGAGGACATTTAAATTGAATGTGGGATTGCGCACACCTGCCTGAGCCAATGCGTGCGTGTGCATGTGGCTAGGCTGTTTGATTGCTTTTTATCCTTACCCGGACCAATATGGTGGCCGAGCACACGGGGAACATGGACGGTCATAATCATCCATATCCGTTAATCTATCCTTGTTTTAACTCCTTCCGCTCTATAGTTGGCGTGTCTATATCGGTTTTCACTCTGCTTGAGCTCCCGTTTGCAATTGTCCAGGAATGGGGGGTCATATGTTAACAAACGGTTTTGAGCCACGGTGCACCATCGTTCGTGAGTGAAACGGGCTGTAAGTTTTATCTTTCGATTTTAAGCTTTTAACGACCGGGTAGCCATCGAACGGTGATGACGACAGCTCATAGCAAACTGCACCATCCCATCACCTAACCTTTATCCTCGGACTTCAATACGATCCAACCCAATATCCGTGGGTGGGTTGGAAAATTGAATATACCTCCCCGGGTGGACAGACAAAGGGACGTGGGTGCTGGGGGTACAACCGGAAACACCTGCACCTCTACCCCCTTCAAACAGGCAGCAAGGATCGCAGTAGAGCGTCGATAATCTCTCTCATTAATCAATGCCTCCGATGGACAGACAGTGCGCGCGGGTGACGTATTCAAACGAACGAGTACTCCGGGTGAGTCCGGGACGGGCTCTTCCACCACGAACACAATGGAGGTGAGAAAAGTAACGTTTGCTACAGTTTTCAATTACCATTACGTCGCCTGTAAGGAAACACACGGCATTTTACTGGGGCATTATTATTTTCCCCGTCCGGGACTATTCGTGACTAATCGGGACGGGTCGGTCCACCAAATTGGCGGGACGCCTTTGGCGAGAACATAAAAGGTGATGTACGGTGAAAAAAAAAGAGAATCAATTCAGAAAAGAACACCAGACATCAGGGCGGGTTGTTTTCTATGGAAAATGGACGGCCGAGGACAGACGATGGAGTCATCCATCCAACCATCGTCGACAGGAAGTGGGGTATAACTAGCGATAGGGGGTGGAATCAGACCCACACACTGGCGCGACTGTGTAGGGCCTGCTAGGTCCGATCAGTTAATTGACCGGAAAATCGATTTCCCGGTCGCTTCGTTCCATCGAGCCGGAGCGCAGAAGAGACCGGTTCCGAACACATCCAGAAGAGGTGCGTCATGGTGATGTCGCTGGTGAGCTCTCTAGAAAGGCCCTCTAGGAACTAGCATCTGCACGAAATTGAACAACTCTCATCTCGATCGAACCGATAATTTCGGGGTTGATCGTGATCGAATCTTGAGCGCATCGAGAGAAGAAAAGCGCACGTTTATCGAACCCACACCGGATGTGTTCAGGGCGGGCCCTTCCGTGCTCTGGGGAATCGCATTTCCGGCCCTTTACAGCCGATGGTTTCTTTCTGACGTTGCGACGTACCGTGATTGACGGATGGATTGTCATCCAGCAGCTTCCATGCGCTCGAACCGTCAATGGGCAGCTAAATGACATCCTCCGATCACATCCGGTGCCCAACCCAGCACGGCAAGCGATCGGAAGTTTACCATGACAATTAGGCATGTGTGGCAACTCCGGACCGCTCCAGTTTCTCGATCCCTTTCTCCCGCTGCCCTCCTGGATGGGCCGTTCCGCTTCGTTCCGTTTCGGCGAATGTAAACCACAATTAAACAATCCCCTCGAGGTACGCACAACCACACAAACCGGGCCCGGCACGAGGCCCGCAAAACCACAGGCGTGTACCGCACGAAACCGCACAACGATGAGGTCCACCGGCTTGGTGCATGTGTCCGTCCATCGAGGCGTAACCCCCCGCCCCATTTCGGGGAGTAAACGGCAAACCCTTGCTCTTGGTATCACTGACTTGGTTTGAGGAATCCGTGCCACCACCTCGCTTGGCCTCGCATCCGGGGGAAGATTCTAATCTTATTAATAATAACTTCCCGGAGGACGAGCGAAGCGCTCGCCACAAACGGCGACTGTAGACTGCAAATTGTTCGAGTTCAGTACCGACGATGGTTACGCACCCGCAACGCAGAAAAGCAACTGAATTCCAAGATGCTACGCAGTGACGTAGGATGTTCGCTTCGGGGTAATTTGGCATCAAGCAGGTTCCTACATCGCAACATCCGAATATGCATACATAAAAGGGTAGCAATTGCACCGAGCCAACGGAAGAGAATGGTCTGGAAGGTTGACGTTGCGCAAGCACAATTCTCATTCCAGATTCCTTTTAACCCAGTGGGCCTTTCTAATGTCCTCTTTTGAGACGATTGCATGTGAGCTGATGCATCCCAGCGTGTCACTGTCAGTAGCTCGAATGGAGAGCTAAGGTTTCGAATTGCATCCAACCCAAGCAACAAAGTTTCATAATATCGGATTAAGCAAAACAAAGTATTTGGAAAAATGTCACGATGATGAGCTGGTTTGAAATGTGAGCGTGAAACCTAACACGTTTAGTGTTCCCTTCCGAATGCCAAAGGTAAGCCGAAACGCCATCTTTTTTCTTTGAAAGGTATTCAACATACGAACCCCTTGTGCTTTCGCCCTTTGATGTGTACGCGGCTTTTCATCGAATTTCCGAATCGTTTGCAAATCAGCATTCATCCATTTTACGACAATATGCCCCGGGAATGGCCGGTTTACGAGAAGCAGTCAATTGTTTTATTTCACAAATGGGGCACGATCAAGGATCGATAAAAACTGAACCTCTTTCAGAAAACTATAGCACCGATTGTCAACACACTCGGCCATCGTTTCGCCGGTGTCACTAAGCCCTCCGATGGCTGTCGGTTGGATAAAAGGAGTCATAAAAATCATTACAACTTACGACCGCACCCCCGTTTCATGCCACCTCCGTTGCGAGTCTCGCCAGATCCCACACTCACCTGGAAATAAAAAAAAACGGAGAGAAAAGAGAGCCTTTGATAAACAATGTACCGTCGGTTGGAACAATCAGTAAAATGGGCTATTTTATGAAATATATTTTATGTGTGCCCAGTGCAATTCATGTCCGATCGTGTGCCCTGCCGCGAAGGGGTGGATGGCAGGAAGCGGACCGCTTGGTTCCTCCAAAAAAGCTCTCAAAAATGCCCACCTTTCTGGGAAGGGAAAGCAGCGTTTTGGGGAGCTCGTTAATACCCTCGGCGTTGGCCCAGCTGGGGCCACGCTGGGGCCCTTCTGGGCGATAAACTTTGTGACCCATCAACAATATCCAGCCTTTTCATCGATAGCACGAGCCCCCGTCGGCCGGGTGGATGTTTATTCAAATGGTGCTGGCCGAACATGCCTTCGACAGCGGGTTTGCCCTCGCCCCTTACGCAACGCGGTTAACGAGCTACAGAATATGTCTGACCTCGCACCGGAAGGCGAGCGACGGAGGCGAGCGTGTTGGCAAAAGGGAAATGGTGGCAGGACATTATCCGGCGAACTCGCACGTGAACTCCCGCCTGTCCCGCCGTTGCCTGTGTGCTAAATATGGAAGGCGGAGTGAAGCGAAAATAAAAAAAAAAATGGAAGGAAAAACGAAAACTACACATCATCAAACGACGACACAAAAGGGAAGCGCGAAGGGGACCGACCGGACGGGTGGGGGAAAATCAATCGACATGCAATAAAAGCGTAAAAAAGAATCTCTCGCCGACAGCCACTCCCAGGGCGCGCTCGGAATCGCGTGGACCACGGGGCCACACAAACAACCCCCCCAGAGTTGGAAATGCGCCCATCGCACGAACATACGCGTCCTTTGAGACCTAAAAGGGAGCGCGCACGGGGAAAACGGGGATAGAGTACCGGGGCACGGGAGGACATCCGAAGGACAAATGGCACATTCTGCGCGAGATTCCGAACCAGATCGTCGGGTTTCAAGAGCAAGAGATTTCGAGGGCTTACGACATTTGAATAAACCCGTTCCTAACATCGACTTACTTTAAGCGATTACCATTCGAACGGTTATCAATGGACGAAGGGAGCTTTGCCGGTGAATTTCAACTGTTATAATCACAACTGTGTTCCTCTTTTGGCTGGAGGATTACAATAAACTAACTCACACAAACTGTACGAGTGCTTCGATTGCATCTTAATGTTGTCAACTCCACAATGACAGTCTAGTAACCCTTGGAAACGGTTGTAAAATGTTTAGCAAGAAAAGAAGGATAAATGCTTTAAATAGGAAGTGTCTGTAGGGATTGAGCCGAGCTAGATTAATATATAGAATAATAATAATAATGAACGAATTGATAAACGAATGAATTTTGAATGCGAGGCAACGAAAAATTTATAATGAAATCAATCGCAAGATAGTTGGCAATGAAGATTGGAAGAGCGATGGCCTACTACTGAACCGCGGAAAACGGTTCATTGGACATTGGAAACAATCCGTAGACATTTGAAAACGAAAAGGACTGAACCATCAGTCTTGTGAATGAATTTGACGAGAGTGGATAGTGAAATGAAACAAGTAGTAAAATTTGGAAGTTGAAATATATTGAAATAGAGAAATAATCCGTGAGTGACGACAGTGTCCACTAGGCATTCGTAGTTAAGTACACTGTTATTTTCTTGTAAATCATGTTAGATAATTTAAGAGATGGCAAGCAAAGAAGTGACATTCATCGACAATCATTTGCCTTTAAAACATGAGTGTAGTTAAAAATATAAATATAATTTTTTTTTTCAAATAAGAATTTTGTATTGAGCTCTTTAAAAATGAGTTCACGTTACATGTTTCTGCTTGGAATGATTGAACCACACCAAATTTATGAGCACCTTTCGTTCGAGTGGCCGCTTTGATCCATAACCTATGCGGCATAAATTATCGAGCGGAATCCATGCCTTTCAACAATGGTTCATTTCGCCAACGTTTAATCTGCCCGCCGCTGACCACCTCGGCGGGTTGGAATAAATTTTGCAAATAAAACCACTACCGGGCACGCTCGGAGGCCCCGGTGGGATCCCGGTGGTTCGCCATCGAACACCATCAAACACCGCATGATATTCCATTATCACCTCGTTCGGGTCTGGTCGTCTGCTTTTCGCAGGCTTACGTAACCTCGAACCTGACAACAACTTGCTCCACTGCGTTGCCGGACGTCCATCGTCATCGGCCTACGCTCGGAAAACTCCCATCGACCCTTCACTGCGTATTTTTCGCGACACTTTTTCTCCCACCCCTACTCCGTGTGGGAGCGGGGAGGGGCCACGTGGGTGAACGGGATTGTGTTCGCGTCTCCTATTGGACACTGTTGCATTTCAAAAATCCTCCACCGACGCGCTGATTACGGCACGTTTAGGTGGAGGTGGTGATGGCGATGGCAGAAAAAAAAACCGGCAACAAACTGAAATTACAAGCAAAAACTTAAAACGGGCTCCACCAGGGCGTCCATCGAAAACATCGGCCCAGAGCCAGGGCTGGGCCGGTTCGGTCGAATGCCATTGTCACCGTTGGGTCGGCAATAAAATGGCCACAACCTGCCCAACCAACGCCGCCGCCCATGAGGTTCGTTGTTTGTTGCTGTTCTTTTTATTTTTGTTGCCCCCTCTCACCGAAGAGAACATCATGGAGGGAAGCTTCGGATGCGGAAGGGCAAAACGTTACACAACCGGGCACGAAATGAACGAAATAACAGAAATTATTGCCCATTGTTTTCCTGCCCACCCCGTGGCTCGGATGGCGCTCCCCTCCCTCCTTTCCCACCGGCCCGTGGCCAAGTGGACGTGGCTGATTTTAAAGCCTCGTAAATGACCGACAAATAGAACTTTTGTCACATGGCGCTGTGGTGAAAACCGCGCTGGGAAAGCTGAACGGCGTTCGGATGTGGTGGCCCACGCGGCAGCAATAAAAGCCATCGGTCTTTCGAATAGTCGTTCGAGACTAATTGCCGTGGGGGGGGAGGCGACGAAGCTGGCCGGGCGGTCAACTTTGACAATGTAAAATAGAATAGATCAACCAGGCATTTGTGGGCCACGAACCGGCGATGGCGAACACTTTCAAATTTGATTCCAAAACGTTGAAACGTTTTGCGAAAGACACATTAGGCGATTGGCAGCTCGAGTTAAGATTAATTTCCATCCTATTACGCAATGCGAAATTATAACTGACAAGCGTAGGATAAAAGAATCCATTAAAACCTACCGATCGATTCCGATTGTGATAGATTGTACCGGAAGTGCCATTTGATTGTGCTCAAAAGTTACATCACTTGGCCGTTCAAGGTGTTACACAAACTGCCATTTCGGTCGTTTGCTCATTTCGTTAGCATTTCAAACTTGTTGAAAGGGGTCGCTATTTGTGGTCACTAAAATATTGCACCCACACCGAAGTTGTCTTCCGTCTTTGGTATCATTAGCGGGTTTCACAACAAAGTGGAGCCATTTTGAGACACATTAAATTAAATTACAAAACATACCACCAAGCGTATCGATTTCGGTCGCCAACAAAAATACTGTTAGAGTAGAAAGTTTTAAAACATACAAAAAATAGTGATATGCAACACAAGTCACCACTATTCGTACGGTTCTCGTTCAATTTTCTAGTGCGAAATAATCAGAAATTGATGAAAATTGGGGTTTGGTTATGAAATTGCACGGGAAGGAGCAAAAAGAAACACAATCAGTGCGTTTTTTGACGTTAAATTTTTAAAATATTTTAAAAGAGTTTCTTAACTTCTTCCGAAACGTCGATAAACTCCAGAAAACTCAATTTTCCAACACCAACAAAGCATCCCGAATGGAAGCTGAATGTAAACACATTCTTTTCCGGGAAGAAAAAACGGAACCGAAAAGCTTTACCTCTTCATCCAGCATCTTCATACCGCCGGAATGCAGCGATCGTATCTCGTCTCGTCGCACGTTCCTTCCCCTTCTCGATGCTGCAGTGGAAAACACACCATCACCGGAAGCGAACAACCCCCGAACCCACCCCCGGATGAACTCCGGCGAAACACTCTTCCAAAACAATCTTCCATTCCCTCCATCCCGCCGCCTCACGGACGTCCTCGCGATCGAGTTTTCTGCCGACGGCGAAGGAAACGGTGTTGAAAAGTCCTCGATCGAACCCGCCCAAACCGGAAGGGGACAAACTTAAAGTCACCGGCAGCCACGGAAGCGGGGCGTGGAGTAACTCGTTGCGAAGAGTTAACTGCGAAAACTTCCCGTTTGCCCGTGTTCGTGTCGCTGCCGGGTATATAGTTATCCTGCGCCGCGTGGCGAAGTTTGCGAGGTCCCTGCGTATCCCTCATGCATCGCCGGGCATCGTTTACTTCGTGCGCAGCGACGAGCATGGGGAAGAGTTTTCCGACCGAATGGGAGAAACCAAAAGCTCCCTCAATCACCCCCGGTTTCCGTGATGCTGCAGTGCATAGACAAGTTTCCGAACATTCCCTGGATTCCCGGTTGTCAAAGTTCTTCGGAGGGGAGAGCGAGAGGGCGTGAACAAAAATACAACAAGAAGGTGGCAAGCAAAATGGCATCCGCCAGACTAGCTCATAATCGTCACCACTTTCCGCGCCCTCCCGAGGAACTCAGGTCGGCCATTTCCCGAACGCGACGGTTTAAGCGCCACTGCGGTAAACGACAGTAACTGATGGTTTAATAATGACAAAATAAATGGGTTGCTCATTTTCATGCAAATTTCCACACTGCACTTGGCCGCCATCCTACCCCCCTTTCCGCCCTACCACGCGTTGTGGTCGCCCACAGTGGTGGGCAGTGTCGTGGTCAGGCAAGTTTTTAAGCACGAATTTTCACCTTTCTATCCCTCCTTGGTTCGAAAAACTTCCCTCCCGAACACTTACCACTTCCCAGCGCGGGGAGAGGTTTAGTGACGAGATGAAATATGCAATTTCTTACCGACCAAACCCCTGCCCCGCAAGAGGGTCAGTTTGGGCAAGAAAATTCCGGAGCTTAAAACCGAGATTGGACCGAGTGTGGTTTGGCGGGAGCTTTCTACTACGGTGTTTTCTTTTCCATTCTTTTGCATTTCACTTTTTCGTTACAACCAGTTATGATAAATGACACTACAGTGACCCACAGGAATTTTTACCGTACCCTCGTCCAAGCTAGTGGTGCATTTTCTAATGGAGTTTAGTGGAAAGAGTACATAGTGACATTTTGCGGCGTCATAGTGTTCTGGCGCTGGTTTGCTTGTCTCCCGTGTCCACTGTTTTTCAATCCAAAGCTGTTGAATCGGCGGTAAATCTTGATTGATTATGTTGCCAAAGTGAAATAGTGAGCATATCACTAACGTAATGGCACTTGTAACTAAAGAATGTTCAGTTTTCCCATTCAGAAGATTAAAATTACATCAGTATTTTACGTAATACCATGTAAACATGTCTTGCCCCATAAGTAATAAACTGTCAGGTCCCTTAAAGAGTTATAATGATACTTAACTGTGATGAACTAAAGCTAACAAAGAAGTTTTCGTATATTGTTCCGAATTTCCCTTAAAAGATCCACATGTCTTAAATTTGGCAGTTATATAAGTTTTGCAAACGTTCGCCTACCTTCTGGCATTGACATCTTTGTGGGGTGAATAACTTTTTCTATCACCTGTCATGTACATCGTTGCCATATTCTCATAGTGTGTTCGTTTCTTTCTTGAAAGTTCATTTCATTTCTCTGGCTTTTACGATAGCAAAAGTATTTTTTGTTATTACAACACAACTTTCATCGCACCATCGGCACCTACTGACAGCGTCGGATGACTCGCGCCGGTATTGAAACTTTTGGAATTATAATTAAGTACCGTCAACTCTATCTATAGGTTTTGGTGACTCTGGTGATACGATGTTATCAAACTTCATCATTAATTTCTCCTTATTGAATATCTAATAAGTATTTTCTATTCTTTTATCACACTCAAGAAGATTAACCAACAACTAAACATGCATAAATTTGTTTTTACTGTTGCACAAATAACGATACATCTTAAAGGTCCATCAAGGTTGAGTCAAAGCATTTAAAATACTGTTGCAAATAGTAACCAGGAAAACAGATTTCCACTTACTTTCGCGGTTCTTGCCGATGGGGAAAGTTTTCCCGTCAGGCAAATGAACTCGACACCTTGGGCAGGTACTTTTGCGAAATTACCGAATGGATCCAATTAGACGACGCCGTACCAGCTCTTCCTTCTACGAGCCCGAACCTTTCGTTTCGATGAAAATCGTTCAATCTTCGCTTCATTACTCAATTAACGGTCGCAGGTCGTTACTGCGTGACCCGCGCGAGTGCCGATGGAAATGAGGATCCTTCCAACCCACACTTTTGCCAACTTGCCTACTGGTATGTCCCATGGCGTCGGCTAGGGTTGCTACCGTCGGACGTTTCATCCTTGTCAAAGAATTTATATTAATTGACTTCAAGGCGACCGGGAGAAAGAAAAAGATGGTGCAAACGTTTGGCTTCATAAGCTTTTATGGTTATTACCGTCGAAAGCCTGAGAGCGAATTTCGCAGATTACAAAGATTAACAATCTACCTCCCGGATGTTTTTCTATCAAAATGAAATTGAAAAGAATTGTTCGATTACAAACATCGTTTTCAAACCGTATCATCTGTTCGATCTGTGAGTTGTGAGCTGAGAAAATATGACATATTTTGAATTGACGTCCAAAATGATATATTTGAGATTAAAGATATAATCTCGCTATCAATCGAACTTAATAGATACATACATAGAAGGAAAATTAAATTCAATTTTGATGGCAATAAAATGTTTAGTAAATTTTCGTTTCTTTTTTTTATTCTAATTCTTTCATCAGATGTTAAATTTTAATTTCCCTAACCTTACCTAGAAGTATGCGAGACAATATTTAAAGCAAAATATCAGCATTCTTACAGATTACAAATTCTATAAGACCATCCAAAGATTGCATCAATTTCGAATGCAAGGGTAAAGTTAAAACAGTCTAAGAATGGGTTGGATGAAGAAATCTTTAAATCGGCTATTGATTCTTAAAACGTTCGCTCCTTTTAGAACGGTGGTGGTCATAAAAATGGCGCCACAAAGGCGCCCTCCCACAATATGCATAGATTCTCCTGCGCGCAAGCGACCGGAGCATTCCGATAAATTGCAATGACCTCGTTCAACGTGGCTCCGGTGCGGACGAGGTGCAACATGCGCTTGTGCTGCAGTGTAACAAAGTTGCATCACGTACATCCTAGGTGCCGGCTAAAGATTCGGGCGGGCTTTCGGGGCTTTTACGTTGAAATATTCATCGTTCGAAACCATAAATTTTCAATAAACACATCGAAAGCAACAGCAACAACAACAACTACCACCACAGTTTGAAGTCCAGCCCCCGGCAACGGATGCCCGTGGATGGGCCGGAGCGTAACGAAGCACCTCCCGCGGGACATGAATATGTGCCTTCGACCCTGGAATCGGTCTGCTCTCTACGGCAACGCGGATAATAAATATTTAATCGCAGCCATGAGAGTGAAAAAAAAAACACTATAGAAGACGCGAAAAACAACGTCTCGAGGAAAATGCCAACGTCGAAGGTTACAACACTCTCGGTGCTCTGCAACTGAATCGGTTAGGGTTTGATGCATTTTAGCAAGCACAAAAGTTGTACGCTAAGGTACACCCTTGAAAAGGGTAAGGCGTGACGTTGTTGCACGCGAAAGACGTTAATTTTTCATCCATTTTCCCACTAGCTTTTGGGTGAAACTGCTCCGTAAGATTTATGAAAAAAAAAATCCCAAGAACTTTTTCTGCAAAAGTGCGAAAGTCACAAGAATCCTTGCGTAAAGTCTCAGCAAAAAAGTAGCTTTTAATAGAACCGTGACTATCCCTTCAACAGATCGCTGGGGCGTTCGCGAAATCCTTCCCCAAGCAATAAACGACCCAACACGAGATAGGCGGAAATGTTTCCTGTCTACAAGGAAAAAAGAAAATGAAAGAACTCCGGAACGGAAGTCTTCCGCCATGACCGAAAGATTCACCATTGGATCCCGCCCTGGGAGAGTAAAATTGAAACACATGAAAAACAATGAGATATCGTTTGCCAAATTTGCGCTAATCCTCGGAGAGTCATGAAAAATCCCTTTCACTGGCAACGGTTCCCTCGGTTTTTTTTTTTACTTTTGTTATCTCTTAGCGTCCATGATACGAAGAAAAGCCAGGGCTAAGGAAAAACCTATCTCGCACCCGGAGGTGAAAAGTGCCCGACATTGTTGGCGATCCGGTTGTTTGGCTCTTGCTTTTCCTCTCATTTTCTTTCATCGTGCCTTGGGAACGGGCGTGGTGTGCATGTCGTTGCTTTTTCCCTCCCCCCTCCAACACATCCCGAAAGATGTAGATGAGCTCTGGGATTGTTGCACACATTCGATCGGATGTATCGCAGGACGTCGGGCAGAAAAACACAGCCATACCGACCGCCACAAACAACGACCGGCTCACCGACCGCCAAGACCGATTTTCCCGAGGGAGTGAAGCTGACGTTCGAGAAAATATACAACACCTTTTAACGGCAATCAAAATTTAATACCTCATCATACACCGAAGCGTCGCAAGCTGGGAAGCGGTTTCGAACCGGGGCGATCCGAGTTTTCCCCAGTCGCCCTGCACGGCGTGGGAGGGTTTCTTTTCACTCTAAGCCATCGCGTCCCGCTTCGACGTAAAGGGAATTTATATTGTGTGCAGTGTTGGGCTAGGAAAGTGAGTGAAATTTTCATACGAGTTTTCCCTCTTGCAGGATACAAATTGCATTAGTTTTAGCCGCCGAAGACTTTGGGGTTTTCCCGCCGGTGAAGGATACTTTGAAGACTCGGAGTGCAGCCAAGCTAAGGGAAAATTAATCAACTTTCATCGTCGTTGCTTTGAAAGACTAATCAAACGATTTTCCATCCATACGTATGCATTAAAATGTAATAAAAACGTCCCTTCGATGCCCGTGCTAGCAAGCACGCATATAAGAAGCTTTGTAACTGATCCTTTGAAATTGGAAAATTTCATTCCTGTTCTGTCAAATGATTAATCTATGTGTATAATGAAAAGAAATATTTTGCTCATTTTCAATCTACAACTCATCCCAGAAACTCAACCCGGCACAAACTTACTCTTGTTTTTCCTACCAAATTTTTCCCATTGATCCATAAACTTAGTTTATGTTAACCCCTTCCGTACTTTCATCCAAGTCGATCGCTCTTTGTCGGTCAACCTGCTGGCTGAGTTATCGTACCCGAGCCATGTTTTTTCTTCTTTATCTCTTCTTTTTATAGTATGCGTGTGTGTGTGTGGCTTTGTCATCAATCGACCCGGTCACAATAGCTCGGAGTTAAAACCATGAAACCGAAAGACTGGAAACTTGCGTTGAAAACCGGCGACAGCCTGACGACTGGGCTTCGGAAGTGGTGAAAAAAGTTGCTGGCCATAATTTTTCCCGCACCCACCCCGAACACTTTAGCCGGATATGGTTCGATACGAAAGTGTGTACATGTGTGTGAGGGAAATATTTTTGGGAAGTTTAGCCAACACCGCAAGCTTTGTTGCTTCAACTCTGGTCAACAGCTTGAGACGGTGCCAGATGGAAAATGTCATAACTTTCGAAACCAAAATCGTGAAAAGGAAAACTTTTGTGCCGATAAAAGGGGAAACACTTTGCTGATATATCGGAGCGGAGTTTTATTGCAGACGACAAACACTTTAAAGTTGGTTAGCAGTGGATTGTTGTGGCGCACTTAGCCCGGTCCGTACGATCAGGTCGATCGTTTGGATTAGGGTTGATTGTGTTTCGCTTAGTACATCTCTCCGTGAAGCTTGTTGGAACACTTATTTCGTTAGGTAGCCATGGTAACCCGTCTCCCTGCAAATCACGCATTACAAGTCCGCCATGGAAACGGAACCGAAAATTTACTCCCACGAAACGTTTCACACCCTTTTCCGACACAAAAGTCACTTTCTTTGCTCGTTCGGCAACAGATTCGTTGCCGGAAAAAAAAACAGAAAACAACCCAAACGGTAGTCTAACCTCGTTAGGAAATCTGGGTCCGATTCCGTGTCGGTTTCGTTGCGACGAACGACGACACGAAACTATACTCAAGCAGCGTATTTTTTCCCGCCCCAGCACTCGACTAAAGATGAATCACTTCACACTCAAGGACTAATCCAAGCCCGTACCTTTACACCGGCTCTGGTTTTCGTCGCCTTTTTCTTCGGGTGTAGATCCTCGAAACGCGTTCGACAATCCCTACCGATACGAAAGCGGCCTACTCTTACAATATGCCGTCCCTTCTCGCATGGTACCGGACCCCGGTACGATTCGTTTCGTATTTCGCAGTAAACCAATCACACTTGAGCGAACTTTTCGTGCCCGGTTTCGTCCGGGAAAACACAAGAACACTTCAGGAGCAGAACATTCCTCACCCACTGGAACCTTCCTTTCCATGGTGACGTCGGTAATTGTAGAACCTTCACGCTTCCCACCCCGGTCGCCAATTTATCAAATCCTTTCGACAAATCCTACGACATTAGTTGAGGATTTATTAGTCAGGACAACAATACCGGCTTGGATGCGACAGTTGGCGGAATGAGGGCCCTTCTGTTTTGCGTTCGTTTTATGCAGACAAGCCTCTACAGGTTTAGTATCCTGTTCTTCGTGACGCTCATAATGTAAAATGGAAAACTTCGGGACACTGGACGATTTAAACTATTTTATTTAGAAGTGAGTTTGGATTCCATTTTTACCTGAGAAAAATATTGTTCTAAACTAAATCTTAGTGAAATAACCTACAACATTAACGTACTGAAGATCATGATAGACATCAGTTTTGAGAAGTTAATTAAACAACATTTCGAAAATCTACACCGACCTAAATATTACTTCGTCAAACGAAGCACCATGCGCCTCCATCGGAAAAGTTTTCCTTTTCCTGCTCGCCGCTGATACTCGTTAACGGCTCCTAAAATTCCGTCGGATAGTACTAATTAAGAAACTGAATTCCTGCAGCCTCTCGGACGTCGGACGTCAAGGGTTTTTATTTTTATTTGCTGCCGAACGACCGCTCCTCCCCCCCTTTCCTCTCCCCACGCATTACCCACCGCGCTAACGATGACGTGATGGCGACGGCCACCGTGCCGATGCCGTTTACCATCCTTTCACAGCGAATTAATTGCAGGCCACTTTATCACTTCGTGGATCGTTTGCGAAAGCGAAGAGCAACACCAACGCGCGAAGTCCAGGAGGGAACCAAAAAAAAGAATGATTGCATAAAAGAAAGCTCATAAAACGCCTGGTAAAATATCAACGAGAATTGCTTTCATTAGCTCGGTTTGTGGGTGTGGGTTTGTGCACGTGCTTTTGTGTGTGTCGATGGTTATAGGTTGGTAAAAAAAAGTGCCATAAAAGATGGACCAGAAGTTTCCTAAACCTTTTTACACTTCCTCCCCCAAAAACAAGAAAAAAACAGTAGCAACGGCCATCTCAAACCCGAGGCTGCTTGAAAAACTCCGGAAGTTGATGGGTTTTATTTGATTTCGTCCCTTCGCCTCGTACTTTTGTGTGTGCTCGTGCGATACTTTCATGTCCAATGCCCACACCAGGCAGCCCGTTTTTCAACCCAAACAGAGAGAGAGATAGAGCACCGCCTGATAAAAGTTCCGCCAGATGCTGCCCCTCGATAATTTGATGACTAATGTTGTTCAAACGGAAGTCCTCGAAATCATCACTCCCCTTTTGCCCGAGCCGCTGTTTTTGCCGTCCGACGCGACGAAACTGAAACCGATTCCGGGAACACCTAAAGGAATGCTGGGATGGATCGAGACACAGACAAACACAAGGAAAAGAAATGTAAAATATTCACACTGCAGCAAAACTGTGCGCTGACCGTGGAAAAGCGAACCGGTTCAAGCCCGTGCCGGGTTTGTTTAAAGAGCTGTATTTACACGGGAAAGATTCTGCGCGGCTGCTGGTGCCTTTTTATTCCGCATGAAACATGAAGCAATTAGATTTGCCTTATTTAATATTGCACGGAAGTTTTGACGATGTTATAAAACCCTTTCTAATGTTTCTCTGTCATCGTTGGAACATTTGTCCAGGGTAATTTCTTTCCCAAACGAAGGTGTTCGAAAAATGTCTTCGTTGTTTTCAAATGAAAGTCGTTAACGTATTTGTACGATATTGCGACGCCTAAAGGTAGGCCACAGAACTCTACAAGGTTCTGAACAGTTAGGAATTTTGAATTTAACGAAACCCTACAAGTACCAGTTTATGATAACCTGCTGTTCAAAAATAACGGTTAATTGATAACAGTGTCACCGGTCTTAGACATCGCTAGCACAACATTTGTGACGTAACTAAAGGCGTTCAGGAAATCAAATAAACCCAACTTGAGAAAAAACCACTGGTGTTTGTTAGGTTCTATCCCCAACATACCTAGCAGTATAATCCACAGAAAGTCCCTGGCGGGTAGCGATCTGTGGACACTATATTGCGTTCTCTGGTACCGTTTGGACAAACCCAGATTTTTGAAACCGTTTTCTTCTTTGTTCTATCCACCTGTATTAAACAAGTTCCGGAGTAGGCCGTACCCTACATTTTGGTCCTTCGAACCGGATCGGCGCAACGAACCTATCGTGCGCAGATTATTTCAAACATTCGTCGTCGAAAGAGGAACTTTCGTCAACCGGACGGGTTGATTGAACATCGGTGGCAGACCACGGACACCACACGAGGCCGATCCAGTGCGCATCGGTGCCTCAAGGGAAGAGAACCCAATTCGGGAGTTCTCTTCAGTGGATCAGTCCAGCGCTTCGTGCCCAGCGTTTGTTCAACCCAGTGTCTACAGGAAACGTGTATCAACCGGACGGGTTGATTTTCCATCGGTGGCAGACCACGGACACCACACGAGGCCGATCCAGTGCGCATCGGGGCCTCACGGGAAGATAACTCAAGGTGTGAGTTTCCTTCGGTGGTACCGTCCAGCGTCTCATCGCCACGAGAAGTTTACTCAGCGTGATTGTGAGTACCAGTCCAGAGTGTCGTAGCAGTCGACGCTGACAAAACAGTGAAGTGAAAAAGTGAAAAGTGCAACAGACTAACTAATAGTCACAATGAACACTCGCAGTAAAGTGATGCATACCCCGCCACCAGGGAGTGACAATTCAGACGAAGCGGCTACGGAAGCCACGGTGGAACAGTGCGCGAGTGACCACGTGACGGAAACAACCCCACAGCACGTGTCACCAAAACCGTCGACGTCATCGCCAGGGGATCGCGAGTTGGCCGTGTTGCGGGCCAAAATGAAGCTGGCATATCGTCAACTTATGCAGCTTCAGCCGGACATCACCAACAACAAACTCCCTCCGGCCACTGCGCGGGTGCACTTACGCACATTACGGGAACTTCAAGGCACCCACGGCAGGATTATGCAGCACATCATAGATCTCCTGCCAGATGACCTCGAAGTCGACATGGACGCCGACGATGCCTTCCGGAAGATCCACACCACCTGCACAGCCATTCTGGAGGCACAGCTGGACGAAACACCAACAACGTCAGAAGCTCCGGTAACTTCGGCAGCGCATCACCTCAGTGTCCCGATGCCAACCTTTGACGGACGCTACGAAGAGTGGCCCAAATTCAAGGCCATGTTCCTCGACATCATGGGAAGGACACCTGTTTCGGATGCAGCAAAGTTACACCACCTGAACAAGGCACTCACCGGAAAGGCAGCAGGGATAATTAACGCAGCAATGGTGAGCAGCAACAACTACAAGAGTGCCTGGGAGGTGCTAGAAAAGCGGTTCGCGAACCCGAGAGCAATCGTCGACAAGCACATTGCTGGGTTACTGCAACTTAAACCCGTGCAACGCGAATCAGCCAGCGAACTTCGATCACTAGTAGAAACGTGTAAGGGTCACGTTGATGGGTTGCAGTTCTTAGAGAAGAACATTGATGAAACCAGCAACCTCATCATCACCCACATCCTCGCGTCGTGTATGGACTCCAGCACTCGTAAGGCATGGGAGCTTACATTGCAGCACGGCGAGTTTCCGGATTTGTTCCGTACGTTCGACTACATCACGCGACAATGTGAAGTGTTGGAGAGCTGCGCAGCAGGCAATACGGACAAACCATCTCGTCCAAAGCCGGCTCCTACTAAAGCATTCACGTCGACCGTTACGCCGTCACCGACCGCAACATGTGTCATGTGCCAGGACAACCATATGCTCAGCAAGTGCGCGGATTTCATAGCACTGTCGCTACCAGACAAACGGGACAAGCTCCGAAGTTGGAAACGTTGTTTCAACTGTTTCGGAGCTGGTCATCTCAACAAAAGGTGCCCGTCGAAGTGGACGTGTCGCCGATGCCAGCAGAAACATCACACCTTGCTCCACGACGAAGGGACTAGTGCCGCCAGCGAGATCCGTCACGAACAGCCAACATCTGCAGCAGAACACCGTACAGCTACAATATCGCTTCACACGGCGATACCATCGACAGTGTTGCTGTCAACCGTCATGTTGTACATCACTGACAGCGCAGGGAAGAACCATGCTGCAAGGGCTCTCTTGGACAGTGGAGCACAGTCCAACTTCATTACGGGAAGGTTGGCGCAATTCTTAAACCTACCTCGGAAGTCGGTGAGCATTCCGCTGTCGGGGATTGGTGGCAGCCAAGCGACGAACGTAAAGTCATCAGTACGAGCCACCATCCAGTCACGCTGTTCATCATTTTCGACGTCGCTGGAGATGCTGGTACTGCCCAAGCTGTCAGCAGATGTGCCAGCCCATCGTATACACCACAGCCAGTGGACGATTCCAGCAACCTGCGTCTTGGCTGACCCAACATTCCACAAGCCTGGTGGAATCGATATCATCCTGGGTGCGGCGTGCTTCTACGAGCTTTTAAAAACCGGACGCATCTCACTTGGAGAAGGTATGCCGTCACTCCAAGAAACAGCATTTGGGTGGGTTGTAAGTGGCACAGCCCAGATAGCAGAGCAGTCGCTGCCAGTGGTGTGTTCAGTCGCCGTACACACCAACGAGCTGACTACGATGATGCGGAAATTCTTCACAATAGAAGACGTAGGCAGTCTCCCTAGTTGGAGTATCGAGGAGAGAGCCTGTGAGGACCACTACGCGGCCACTACAAGCAGAGACGAAGCCGGCCGATATGTCGTCCGACTTCCGAGAAAGTCTGACATGATCGGGAAACTAGGTGACTCGCGGACGATCGCCCTCCATCGGTTTCTGGCTATCGAGAGACGTATGCAGCGAGAACCCGAAACAAAAAAGGCATACGTGGAGTTCATGGCCGAATACCTCCGCTTAGGCCACATGACAAAGGTGGCAGCAGCAGTTGATAGTCGGGAAACATTCTACCTCCCACACCATCCTGTTTTTAAGGCCGACAGCACCACCACGAAGTGTCGGGTTGTGTTCGACGCATCCAGCAAGTCATCGACAGGAGTGTCGTTGAATGATACGCTGATGATCGGACCAACAATTCAACAAGATGCTACATCGATCCTGATGCGATTCAGAACTCATCAAATTGCACTGACAGGAGATGTGGCAAAAATGTACCGCCAAGTATGGGTACATCCCAGCGATCGCGCCCTACAGCGCATTCTGTGGCGAGCTTCGCCCCATGATCCCATCGAAGAATATGAGCTGAATACTGTAACTTATGGCACCGCATCTGCACCATTCCTTGCGGTGAGATCTCTGCAACAAACAGTATTGGATCATGGAAGGGACTTTCCAATAGCAGCAGCTCGGTTCGCTGACTTTTACGTGGATGACTTTGTGTCTGGAGCTGATTCACCCGAGGCTGCTCAAACCTTGCAACAGCAAACCGAACAACTGTTTGCCAAAGGTGGATTTGAGCTGCGGAAATGGGCATCAAACGAGGAAGCGGTGTTGCATCATGTGGACCAACAAAGCCGAGCATCCAGCCCATATCCCAACGACGATGACGACGGATCGTTGGCAACACTTGGAATCATATGGGATACGTCAGCGGACACTCTGCGCTTCAAAGTCCAAGCCCCGGATGTCATCGAAGATGCAACCAAACGCAAGGTATTGTCCACCATTGGAAAGATCTACGATCCGGTGGGGTTTGTTGACCCAGTGAAGGCGGTTGCCAAGCAACTTCTTCAACGGGTGTGGAACCTGAAACACGTCAACCAACAACCCTGGGGATGGGATGCTGAACTTCCGCCGCAGCTACGAACGGAATGGCTCAACTTTCTTGAGCAAATGCAATACCTTCACAACATCAGCATTCCGCGAGTCGCCATTAGATCTTCAGTGACCACCATCCAATACCACGTCTTCTGCGATGCTTCGGAGAAAGGATATGGAGCATGCTGCTACATCCGTAGTTGCGATGCCCAGGGACATGGCACAATGGAGCTCTTCGCCTCAAAAACCAAAGTGACGCCCCTCAATAGCAAGCACTCTATCGCTCGGCTTGAACTGTGCGCAGCACAGTTGGCCAGCTTGCTATTCGACCGAGTAAGAACTGCGGTAAACCCAGGCTCTCTGGCAGTCTTCTGGACAGACTCCATGACTGTGGTACATTGGCTGCGAGCATCACCGAACTCCTGGAAGCCATATGTTGCCAACCGGGTATCGCAGGTGCAACAACTAACGGAGGGTTGCACGTGGCGTCACATCGCAGGAGTCGACAACCCTGCTGACCTTGCTTCCCGAGGATGTTTGGGCAAAGATCTCCTCTCCAGTACCCTATGGTGGCAGGGTCCTTCCTGGATGAGCCTGCCAGAAGATCAATGGCCTCCACCACTGCTTGCGACACCAGATCCTTCAGTGCAAGCAGAGCAGCGAGTAGCAGTTGTGGCATGCGCTGCCATTGAGCTGCCAGCTCACCACATATTTACGCTCTTTTCATCGTATTCTAAGCTGAGACGGATGACAGCATACTGGGTTCAGTATTGGAACCGATGCACCAAACGCCGGTCGTACGAGAACCCTGGCCTGACGACGAAGGACTTGACGGATGCAGAAGAAGTGCTGTGCCGCTTGGCTCAACGAGACCACCTGCAGCAAGAAATCAAGGCCTTGCAGCAGAAGAAACCCGTTCCTGCGTCGTCCCCGCTTAGATGGTTGCATCCGCAACTAGGAGCTGACGGAATCATCCGAGTTGGAGGACGTTTGTCCAATTCACCGCTAGCGGAGGATGTTAAGCACCCACTAGTTGTTCCGGCCAGCCATCCATTCGCTCGTCTGCTGATGGAACATTTTCATAAACAGTTACTTCACGCGGGACCGACTCTGATGCTAAACACGTGCAGACAACGCTTCTGGATTACAAGTGGCCGAAATCTCGCCCGGAAGGTATTTCACCAGTGCCACACATGCTTCCGCGCCCGACCATCATCGTCAGCAACTATAATGGCTGACCTGCCGGCTGTCCGAGTAACACCGGCCCCTCCTTTTTCGATCACCGGTGTTGACTACTGTGGTCCAGTGTTCCTGAAAGGTGGCCACCGACGGGCGGCGCCCGTGAAGGCATACGTCGCCATATTTGTATGCTTCACCACCCGTGCCGTACACATCGAGCTGGTGTCAAACCTGACAACGGAAGCATTTATAGCAGCATTACGACGGTTTGTGTCTCGTCGTGGTTTGCCATTGGAGTTACACTCGGACAACGCGACGAACTTCAAGGGAGCAGCAAACAAGCTGAACGAGTTGTACAAGCTGTTGCGTACAACTGAGCACCAGCAGAGCATTCAAGCTTGGACACTAGAACGCAAAATTTCATGGAAGTTCATCCCACCAAGAGCTCCTCACTTCGGTGGACTGTGGGAAGCCGCCGTCAAAACCATGAAGTACCACCTAGTGCGCGTTTTAGGAACGACATCACTTTCGTATGAGGACATGTCTACGCTGCTGGACGAGATAGAATGCTGTGTCAACTCCCGACCTATAACATCGATGTCAGATGACCCACACGATATGACAGCCCTCACTCCTGGACATTTCCTGGTTGGAACGAACCTACAGCTTGTTCCGGACCACTGCTTGCTGTACGAAGCCGAAAACCGGTTGAACCACTGGCGTCATGTTCAACAACTTCGCCAGCACTTTTGGAACCGTTGGCAGAAGGAGTATTTACAACAACTGCAGGCGCGTTCTAAATGGACAAAGGAAGGTACAACCACTGTAACGCCAGGAACGTTAGTTATAATTAAGGAAGATAATGTGCCTTCGGCGTGTTGGCCATTAGCACGCGTAACCGAGGAGCATCGTGGAAAGGATGGCAAAGCGCGTGTCTTTACATTGCGTACAACTAAGGGAAGTACAGTGACTAGGCCATTGGTAAAGCTGTGTGTATTACCAAAAGCAAACAGTTAAAATTATTCAATTTTAAGGTGGCAGAATGTACGATATTGCGACGCCTAAAGGTAGGCCACAGAACTCTACAAGGTTCTGAACAGTTAGGAATTTTGAATTTAACGAAACCCTACAAGTACCAGTTTATGATAACCTGCTGTTCAAAAATAACGGTTAATTGATAACAGTGTCACCGGTCTTAGACATCGCTAGCACAACATTTGTGACGTAACTAAAGGCGTTCAGGAAATCAAATAAACCCAACTTGAGAAAAAACCACTGGTGTTTGTTAGGTTCTATCCCCAACATACCTAGCAGTATAATCCACAGAAAGTCCCTGGCGGGTAGCGATCTGTGGACACTATATTGCGTTCTCTGGTACCGTTTGGACAAACCCAGATTTTTGAAACCGTTTTCTTCTTTGTTCTATCCACCTGTATTAAACAAGTTCCGGAGTAGGCCGTACCCTACAGTATTTAAATTCTATAGTATTTTTCCCACGCATTTGATTGTTTGGGGTGGAAGGAATGCTTCTCAAAGCGAATCATCCAACCACAAGACACACTCTGCAAATGTTTTCTTGGTTTATCAACTCGGAAGGGCTCAGCAAGACTTAACAGACCGAGTGTCCAGTCTTAGCCCTTAGAAAGGGAGGAAAAGCGTAGATACGAACTGATCCCATTTCTAAGCATTTCACAATGCCCGACCACCAATCCTGCTTTCTCCCGGCCCTCACTCCCCGGTGCAACAATGCACCATCGTCGTTGAAACAGAGCATGCCGAGCGCTATTGATTGCAATTGCTGCTGATAAGTTTTCCCCCAAGTGCACCGGAACGGAACGTAACTGTATCTCGGGCAAGCACAAACACACACATAAGAGCGTGTAGCTGTGGAAAACTGGTCAAAAGTGTGGGACGGCGCCAGAGTGGTCAAGACGGACGAACCTTCGCGTGCACACAAACGCAGTATCAATACGTAGAGAGAAAACACTCCGCCTAAGGATGGCGACTAGGTGTTTGTGTTTGCCGCTGCTGCTGCTGCTGCAGTGAGAAAACTATTGCCGCAACAACAGAGAACGAGGGGCGGACAGGATCAGAACAACAGTTTTCTAACCCATCCCCACCCTGGTGGAACGGAGGTACAAACATTCGCCCAGATAAATAAACAAACAAGCAAACATACAAACTATGGCCATTTTACCTCCACCCTTCTCCGTCTGCTGGGTCGTGCTTTCTCAAGACTGTGACACCACCATCGGACGCTCGGTTTGAGGAAAGGAAGATTCGAAGCGAGGGTTCAGCCGCCTCTGCAACCGTAGGGATGTGGAGTGACCGGCGTGGTCCAGTATTATCTTTCTACACAACTCACATTCCGCTCCGAACAGTTTCCGAACCCACCTGCTGCCCACCGTAAGAAACTCTTTCCTTCGGGGATCGTTTTCCACCAACGCCCCGGCGGAACACACAATCTTTACCGGGTCCGTGTTGAGACTTCGGGAGGAAGAAAACCGGACCAGGATGTTAGATACTGACACATTGAAATGCATACTCGTACGTTACACTATCTGCCATCACCCGAGCGTTGCGTCTGTACCAAACTCAACCCTAAGGGCGGCCTGCATTTTCGCACCGAACGAAAGGTAAATTTCCCTTGCCCCTCCCAACTGGTTTCTTTTATCTCGAAAAACAGTTTGACCCGAAATGCAATCTTTCACAAATGAGTGAGCTAAGGTTCAAACTACCGAATGAAATGTGCTGGGCGAGAGACTATCTGTCGCCGGTAGATAATTCTGAGGAAGTGCATCCAAAGGCAAACAAAAGTTTTCGTAAATGTTTTCGCTGGAAGTTTGCCTAACAACTGCATAAGACGAGGTTGAAGTTTTATTGTGATCATTTTTAGAACGTCCAATATGGTCCAGGATCTTGAAGTGTTAGGATAAGTTAGATCATTCTCATCGTAGAGCAGTAGAAGAATTTCTATGACTTGGATGCATGTTGAATTTGTTGGGATTAAAATGCTTGAACAACAATTTACCATTTTGCAATTGATTTTGTATTTCACAAGACATCTTTGTCTTTGGATTAAGTCCGGAACCTATGATTCTTTACGGAACTACAAACAACAGACTAAAACTATTTCCTGGATCAAACAATAATGTAGAAGGAAACCTATTTGATCTCGTTGAATATCCAGCAGAGTGTACTACACTACAGGAGCAACTGTCGCCCGACGACCGAGGCATAATTTGCAACATGTTTGCCAACTCGACCGAGCCAATCCGAAACCATCTGCAGCGAACCTCAGCAACGGGTAAAAAGCTCATACTTCAACTCTTCCTCGGCTCGTTTGTGCACAAAAACAAACGACTCAAGCATCGAACGAGCTCCAAGTTCTCTTCAAGACATCGCCCGGCCCAGAAGATGTCTCCAACGGGGAGACTGCGTCAGAGGCACGTGGGAGTCCTTTCGCAAACGCGACCTGCGACCGAAACGGGAAGGCGACACAATCAGTCTTGGAGCGATCAAACACACCGCAACCCGAACGCGGTACCAGCGAACCTCCCCCCCCATCCCGTGCCGAAAGTTCCTAAAGCAACATAAACGTCATCATTAAACATGTATCAAATAATTAACAGCATATGTCCGACGGCAGGGGCGCCCTCTGGAGCTTGCTTTCCACAAACGGTTTCGGTCTGCTTCCAGCCGTTTTGCCGGGCAGACGTGCGCATGCCGAATCTTCCCGCAAATGGCAGAAAGTGGGTTGACGCCGCCGCCCGGTGTGGGTGGGTGGGAAATATTATCTTCCGATGTGCCGCAATGTTGGTGGAGTATTATGGACTCGGGCATATTGCTGTGGCTGCTGTTGCCATCGTTTCGGTACGCTTCATGCATTTTATAGCGACTCGGAAGCGGTTCTGAAACGGTTTCGATCAAAACTACCCACAGTTTTGCTACCGGTTAAAGGGAACGATGTAATGGAACTAGTGCAGGGGTGGGCATGATCATAAGCATGGATAACATTATTCGAGGTTTTTCTTATTGATAAGTTTTGCTTCAGTTTCATACGGTAGATTACGGAATTTTCATGAAGAAAGAAAAATAATTTAAATGATCAAAGTAGTTTCAGATTTTTAACATCTCTACTTCAGTTTCTCAATGGTATTTATTCTAATATTTTTAGGAGTTGAGGCTCCCAACCCCTGGAAAAAGAAATAATACCAACTTCCTGATCAAGACGATACAAACTTCAGCGAATCTGAAGTAACATAATTTGACTGACTTTCGATGTACAGTACCTTCTATTGTGCTGGAATCTGTCATGCAATTGTATTTGACTCACACAGAAATGAACCCGAGGATACGATCAGTTTGGTAACTCAATATTGGCAAATGATTTCGAAAGAACAATTCGCTTATGAATGTCCAGCGGAAGGTTCTTATCGTTCCAAAAGCCGTCTGAATCGGGACGAATCAGCCGACGGCTACAACCGTGCATCAATGAATGATTGAAACATGTTTACAGCAATTACCCTGTGTCCTTCCTTCCCCGGCGTTCACCTTTCCCCGTTCCCATTGATTGCGTGTTATGTTGATCCCTGTTCGGTGACTATCGGTGAACGGAAGGAACGGATTTTACGGAACCAGATACCAGTTACCCGGAGATGGTCAGAATTTATGACGATGAGGATGCAAACAGGGCTGCAAACGTATCATTCTGTCGACGAACATCGTCCCGGACTTTTCGGGGGAAAGGGGTTGACGGTGGAGTCGTAAGCCGGGGGTGAGTGGGGGGTTTATATTCTAAGCACATAAAATAAGCAAGTGCGCTCAACCGACGTTAAAGCCAGCCGCAGCCGGTATGATCGTAGCCGCAGCTGTCGCAATCAAACATGATGGGTGAACTCGCCAACCCCACTTCACTCGCCCCCTGTGCCTCCCTCCACTCCGATTCCTTCTCTTCGCACCCACGCATGGCTAGCGTTTTGGTTGGAGAGTTCATAAAATTTGCATTCCCTCCTTTTATTCCCTCCCACCCGCTCCCTCCCACCACACCTCGGACAAACTTTGATGGATGGCTTTCGGTGGATGATGAATGTGATCAGCTTTTTATTGGCCACCCTTACCGCTCGGCCCTTTCTTGTTGGACACCCGCGCTCGAAGAAGCGACGAAAATGTCGGGGTAAATGGCCAGAAAACGGGATGCGATGAACGAAGGATTCATCACGCCCCAAGAAAGGGGTGCGAAGGGATGTAACCGCATGTTTTTGCAATCCACCAACCGTCCACCACCCTTGCCCTCACTGTTGGCCGGTGCAGATGCAAGAGCGTCGAGAAGAACACGCGAGTGTGCGCGCCGGTGGAAAACCTCATTCATATTACATTGGATTTTATTTGCCCACTTTATGGAGATGGGAAGTTGGAAGTCAAGGATAATGTACGCGCTCTCCATCTCGATCCTGGGGTCGGTCATGGTAGCGAGCGTTTAATGGATTTGCGAGGTGATGCCCGGTGCGGGAAACACGGATCTGCTTTAACCGCAGTACTTCATGGGCATTGCTTCACTTGCACTGGGAAGAACACTACACCTTCATCCCGAAAAAGGAGGGCTAATGTGATGACGCAAGGCTGACGCTTTGTCCAACATCCTTGCGATAGTCCTGCGCGTCTCGTAGGCACAAGTTCGAGGGCCGAATTACTTTCACGCGTTGCTTCATCATGGTTATGGTGAGTGCTTTCTTCGTTCACTGCAATCAAGTGCCGCAGCGGTTTGCGCGGTAGCACGCTCGAAAAAGCTTAAGGAACCGCATGGAAACCTAAGGACGAACATGTGGGAGAGTGGCTTGTTACATTTTACAACCAACTTACTTCTCCAACTAGCACGGAGAAAAGGACTTTGTACGCCGGCTGCTCACGAAATAAAAGGAGTATTTTAAGGTCCACGCGTCCAATTAAAATGCAAATGTCGTTAACCGATACGACCGTTGTCTTTAATATTTCGCTATAACGTTCAAATTATTCTTTCTTGCCGTTTTTCCTCCACTGCACTAAAACTAAAAGCAACCTCCTTCCAGCTGTGACATAAATCTTACCCACCGGAAATTAGTTACAACTTCACTTTAAATTAAGTTGTACCGATGATTAATATCGCGTACAATAAAGTTTGGTGTCTTTTTCTATAAAATTGCTCTCAGCAGCAAGATTTGTTTCCAGTTTAGACCTCAGGGAGTGAAGGAGAGAGAAGTAATTTAGCGAAACAAAGTACCGTAACTGCACGATGTAAATCATCAACGAGCGGATCTTGTAAAAAACGAAACCAAATGGGACTTTCTGGTGGTGTTTGAAGATGTTGACGATACTGCGCTCCAGAAAGCAAGATTTTGGTCTATGATTAATGGGAGTGCGTTGCGTATCTTATTTTTGTGTTGGCAAAAGATTCTTTCCACCGATGATTTACAACTCCCCCGAAAGATTGTCGAGCGAAACTGTATCTAGTTGAATTAAATTTAGTTACTCTTGAACAGGATAGAAGTCACACTTTATAGAGGTCATCATATTAGAGGTGTGATTATTTTGTCAACAGCAGTGCCATCAAATAAGGGCATAATTTTATTCCAAGACATCGGGACAGATAAATTAGTTCAATAAAAAAAGTTGAACCTCGAGACGTTGCTTCGAAATTGACAGGAATCGGTCGGGCATAAACTTGATTTATATAAATATTCGCAATCGAACGGGTTGATACAATGTTGATCTCACTTTGGAAGAGAACATTCGGACAACTTCAATCGAAGAACCGCGATCGAACAGGAACACGACGCACCAGGCCACAGTTGCCATAGCCGCTTCAAAAGATCCAAGCATAAATCAGACGGTCCAGTTGCTGCATCGACGTATGTACAAATCCATTCGGTCGTAGTACATGTACGAAAAAAAAACAGGGAGTTAAAGCTAGTGCGTAGATTTTGCTTCACGTCATGTAAATTAATTAATCTATGCCTCGCATGCCCGTCACGATCAATATTGACGACAAAATTAGAGATGTGATGCTCTAAAACCAAACAGCAAATATCGCTCGGCGAGACCGTTCCGTCGCGGGAGCTCCTGTTTGGAGTTAATCTTTCGCAATTACTCATCCAATCAAATCGATCGAAAACGATTACCTCTTGACGGATTGGTACTACCTCCAAGGCTGCGTCCTCTTGACTGGTTCTGTTGTTGGAAGGATACATCTGTTCTCACCCAGGAAAGTGTTTGTTAAAGTAAACAGTACAGCGAATCTCCAGGAAAATAATTAAAACTCCTGAACGATTGCTCAAAGCTACCAACTTGAAACGTTGATTTGTGAGGACATGACATGCAATCCCCAGTAGAGATGAGATTGCCACCGCAATCCCCACATGTTAGAATTCATACCCGCTTGAACTTGATCATCTCTCCGGGCAGCTGTGAGGGACAGTTACATATAGATCCGCAGAAAGTAGAAACCGCATGGAAATGTCAAATGTTTCGCACGCTCCCAACATCGCCCGTCATTTTTCGGTAGCATGGTTAGTCGACGTGTAACTGAATATTACACGTCACATCACCTCAAACCTACGGAGGTGTACAGGCGGGTTCGGTCATACCTGCAACCGGAGCTCCCAAACGCTATCGCCTTTCCGAGCCACAGGAAAACTGAGAAGTTCGCCATTGAACAAGGTAAGCAGTGACGCGATTTATAATTAGTCAACTAGCAAACGGACAGTGCTCAGAGCGTCTTCCTTCTTGGATCACCGGACTCAAATATCATACCATTTGCCCAGCGAGGTGGATCGAGGTGGTGCATCACTGACTCAAACTGACCGGTATCATCTTCCCCACTGCAGCCTGGGTGAGTATCGATCATTGCTTTTTCCTGGTGTGAGTGCTCATATTCTTGGACTTGGTTGCGGTAATTCTACACGCAAGCGCCCATCACACCCAAGGGCTGACACTCAGAAATGCCAAACACACAAACAAATCGCAGCGGCTCGCGAAAAGGTGCTTAAACCCCTTCCGACGGTAAGGTGCACCGTCGTTACTTTCGCACGGAAATTGACTGATCTTGCCCGCCCCGTCTAATCGAACCACCGGGTGGAATGCATTTCGGAGGTGGGAGGGCGAGCGCATGCTGGGAGGCCGGGGGGACCGATGCGCGTAACCCAAACACCACTCGAGACCGTAACGATCGCGAAACACTGGGAAGCGATGAAATGGAAGGACACAGCATTTTCTAAAATTACAGACATTCGGCTTCGCCCTAAGCCAAACACGACGCGTCTGTGGAACAATTTTTCAATCTTTCAGTGCGACCGCCCTTCGTCCACCCATCGCTCCCTCTAATCCGGGGAGGGACTGGTTGGCCAGCACTTCGCGTTATTACCCATATTGCCGCCAATATTTATAGTCGATTGTGAACGACGCGGATGGATCTTTTTTAAAAATAGGATTGAATTACACGTCGGCCGAAGCGCGGTGCGCAATTCAACGCCATGTCCCATAATCGTCACCATAATGCCAACGCGCGTCGGCCCAACGTCGGCGAACTGCACCCGAAAGGTCTCCGTCTCGTTGGAAGCGAAGGAACTTCTGTGTCTTTCACGGTGGACAGCGTGAAGGAAGGACGATAAATTGGACGTTGCATGAAAGGTGAGACTGCGTACCGATACCCGAAGTGTTAGGTATCACTTGTACCACAATTATCCGTAAACTGAACTAATAATCAAAGTACTCCACAGTGATCCTCTATCGCCAACGTTGATCGGGAGGTCAGATCTTCAGGTGTTCTTCTGTAACTCCCACGTCCTTTAATCAGATTTGTTTTTCTAGCTAAAATATTCTTGATTGTCAGTCCCAGTGTTGACAAGAGTTGGCAATGTTCGAGGTGTCTCTCCAGGTTTTGTGATAGTCCCATTACACCCTTGTAGGTCTCCCGCCATTCAATCTAGTTTTGTTTTAGGACATCTGTAGTTCGTCGAAAACGAAATGTCCACACCGATTCCGCGTCAGTAATGCAATGATCCACACCCTGCACCTACCTCTTCTTCGTTGCTGGCCGTGTTGACGGAGTCCATGCTCTGCGAGAGGGCCAACGGGGCCATCGGGGTCATCTGTCCCATGGAGCTGTCCATCTTGAGGTTGCCGGTGGCCGACTGACCGCCCTGTCCGAGTCCGGTGTGGTTGTTGTTGTTGGCCGCGTTGACGGCGTTCACGCTGAGCGCTCCGTTCAGCGACGGGCTGCTCACGACGGCGTTCGACTGCGCTACGACCGGCGAGCTGAACATCGGCGGCTGCCCAACGCCTCCCGCGACGGTTGTGCCGGTGGTGCCGGCTACGGATGGCCCGGTGCTGCCGGCGTTCGCTCCAAGCGGCTGGCTGAGTGCGGTCACCGGAGTTGGCTGCGGCGAGAGTGACTGCTGGTGGTGCTGCTGCTGCCCTTGTACGTCAGCTACAGCCTGTGCTTGCTGGTGATGCAGATGTTGCTGTAGGTGTTGTTGCTGCTGCTGCTGCTGTTGTTGCTGCTGTTGCTGTTGCTGATGGTGGTGATGCTGGTGGATCTGGTGCTGCAGCAGGGCGGCTGCGGCGGCGGCAGCGGCAGCGGCCGAGGCTGAGGGGTGCGCCGGGACGAGGCAGTTGCCGAGGGCCGGAAGGGCAGCCGCCGCTACGCCGGGCAGCGCGGTCGTGCGGAGTCGCTTCGGCGATAGGACCTGCGGGCCGCTCGCTACCGTAATTTGCGGCGCTGGCCTACGTTTCACCACGGTCGACGAAATGGTGACGGAATTTACTGACGCGCTACTGAATCGAACACCATGTGTCGATCCTGCAAATGGGGAGAAATGGGAAGAAAGATGCGAAAAGAAATATGTTAATTTAGTTGATCACGATAAATTTAAACCCATTCCAACCCGGTTGCATAACTTTAGGCGTATTTACTTTGGCAGCGCTCTGTGAACAGTCCAACAAACACGACAAACACGACATTGTTCGAAGGGTGCTCTGCGACTTGTCGTGAAGAACTGTCACTTTCCCAGCAGCAAGGTAGCAGAATAAACAAGGTATATACTGTTTCTCCGTGGGATACAGCCCTGCACGACAAAATCAAACTGTTTTGTTCTGTGTCGTGTTTGTCTGACATGTTCGATGCAGGTTGACAGAGCACCTCCATACGATTGCTTGGGTTTGATCGTTTTTTTTTTGTCGTGTTTGTCGTGTTTGTCTTGTTCGATAGCTGACAGAGCGCTGCCTTTAGGCAGCGCTCTGTGAACAGTCCAACAAACACGACAAACACGACATTGTTCGAAGGGTGCTCTGCGACTTGTCGTGAAGAACTGTCACTTTCCCAGCAGCAAGGTAGCAGAATAAACAAGGTATATACTGTTTCTCCGTGGGATACAGCCCTGCACGACAAAATCAAACTGTTTTGTTCTGTGTCGTGTTTGTCTGACATGTTCGATGCAGGTTGACAGAGCACCTCCATACGATTGCTTGGGTTTGATCGTTTTTTTTTTGTCGTGTTTGTCGTGTTTGTCTTGTTCGATAGCTGACAGAGCGCTGCCTTATTCTCAACGATAATTATGGTTCTTCAGGAAAGCGAAACCATTTGGTATCTTTTCGATAACAACTAAGAATGCAAATCACAACCAACCAACCAATCAACGAACCGACGGTGATAAACACGAACTGCGGTATTTCCCACAAATCTCACCCGAACCACAAAAAAACCGCCCAGGAACCAGGCTGCCAGTAAAGTGGGTCAACAGCTTGCGGTCGAACATCACTGATTGCAATTGCAGGTCCGTGATTAAGATCTGTATAATTAATTCGAAACTCGCACGAACACGTGGAGCTGGTCGGAAACCCTTTTTCGGTTCGGCAAGGATTTTCCAGCACTCCAGCACTGGCTGGTAGTTGGAGAGCGGGGGAGTGGGAAATCATTTTCGCGTCGGTTAAAAGGCAACACAAATTGAGCGGAACAGCCCACCCAAAACCCAACAGACAGAAGGGGAGGAGGCCTGCCCAAGTGCATCCATGTGTGCGTTCGCATAACTCTTCGAATAATTAATGGCAGTTGTGATGCGAAGACGCAACATAAAGGTGAAAAATAATTTCACCACTGCACAACGCCGAATGCCGTATTCGGGTGGACAACGGTGGCGCCAAGCGAGGGCGACGCGTGGCGTGGGTGCGACATAAAATCCCCCGAATGGGGCCGATAATGTGGGACGATCAATCACGGATGCGTTTCCATGTGGTGGACGCTGGCGAATGGGAACCACTCTGCATAAATTGAGATCGAATTAAAAATGCAATCTGTGAACGAACGAAACATGCGAGGGACAATGATATCGATTGTTGTTTCGATGGTCAGGTGGAAGGGTATCGGATGTACAACGGCTGTACAACAGCAACATAAGTACAATGTAGAGTGCGTTTTCCAGCTCGTTGAGAACATGGTTTTTATGCTCTTTGGTGAGGAATCGTTGCTGAAGATTCATTTATTATGACAATGTTGGAAATTTCATCACCAACGTTCAGTTTTGAATGTTGTATATCTCTAATTTATATTGAAAAATTGAGAGATTTCTTGCAGCTAGTCGACTTGAAGTTTTCCCTCAGCGAACAATACGAACAATTTGTTTCCAAACTCCTCTGCAAGTCCAGTAAACGTTGCAGTTAAATATAATGGCCCATCATTCTACCCCCCGGAGAAATCAGGCACAATATTTCTGAACGGTTATCTGAAACGGTTGTCCAAAAATCTGACTCATTTTTCGCCACGGTGATCACAAGCATCATAAACATTCCGAAGAATGGCAAACGACACCCCCGAGAAACCTGTTGCCCGAAAATCTTAACCATATTTCATGCCCTAACGATGGCCTTCGCCCTTCCGGTGCCTGGACGACTTTTCCTCCCTCCCCCGTTTTTTCCAGGAAACCGTTCGCGAGTTTTCCACTTCGCGAACTTGACGCTCCCCGGTCGCGACCGGGTCAGCCTATTTTCGCGCGAAAACGACGACGAAGACGCCGTCCCAGTCCGCGGACGAATTATGCTCCCGTGCACACAACAACAACAACAACAACAACAGCACTACCAGCAAGCCCACTGCGGAACTCCCGTGGACGATTTATTATTAGCGAGCAGTTAGCGCTTGGCGAGCCGGCCGACGTTCACGTTCACGTCCACGCTGGGCTGGCTCGGTAACGATCGGCACAGGTGTTGTCAGCGCGTTGTGATGCGTCAAAAACCGAACACCGAACCTCAATAAAATTGGAACCCCGGGAACCGCGGGTGACGGGTGGAGTACTGGGTGCTGGAAGGTGGCGGGGGGGAGTGCTCTGTCGCGTTTGAATTTTCTTTCCCAACGGCAGCGTTCTCAACGACGAGCAAACCAAGGAGTGGGACAGCGGAGGGACGGAGATGGAGACGAGGGGGGGAGGGTTAGGAATAACGTAACGAACGTAACACGATGCGCGACCCGCTCTCATCGGCGGCACCGAGTTTCGAAGTGCAATGCAATCGATCATCGGTGCAGTTGCAAATGCACCAACGCTGCCGGCGCTGCGGAAAAGTGGACCCGATGCTGGATGAACGTTGGTGTTCATTGCAAACGCGGGCGACGTAACCCCCATCCCCCATCCCGCTCCCATTGCCAACGCGCCACCCTTTTCGCACACTTATTTGTAACTTGTTTTTGAACTGATTGGATTGACTAGTTTTGGAATTTAAAAAGTAAAAATTAAATATTATTATACTGGCCACTTAAAGGAAGCCTCGTATGCGTATTATTATTCATATACAAACAATTTCAACAATGTGTCACGATTGTTGTCACCTCTAAACACTTATTGATTGATCAAATTACAAATATAAAACATCAACAAACGCGAAAAACGTATGTTTTTTTTATTGAACACTCCACGAAATCCAGATTCAGATTACTAATTAAATTTTAAATCCTATCATTTTTTATTTAATTTAATTTAATATAATTGCCTACTACTTTTAAACATTGTAAGTCGATCTAATTGGGATAGCCAACTTAAGTATGTCTAAATAAAACTATAAATGGCTCCACAGGCGAGTTAAGCGTTCTAAAGGCAGCTACAAGTTGTAGGCCGCAAAACATGCAATGCTTTCACCATTCAATTATTTATTTCCATATTTTTAAATTTATTTTTAGATTAAACCACACACTTTTAAGGAACCAAATTAACATTAAATCACAGTTTTATCAATGTTATTTCATTGCAACGTTTTCAAAGCCTTATTCCATGCAAAACCATCAATAATTTTAATTTTCAATGAACCAAATTGAAGAGTAATTTATTTTATACTATTTAATTCATTTTTTTATTCGATTTGACATAGTTGATCTTGAAATGTTTGAAAAAGATAAAAGTGAAAAGAAAAACTTCATTTGCAAATGTGCAGGACATTACTTTTGCTAATCCATGTCCATTATCCTCAAAACTAATTTGATAAAACAAGCCCGTAGCAGCTGCTTAGTTTGATTACCTTGTAATGCGCCACTGGATGGCACAAGATTTGAACTCAAAAATCATAAATATTTACAGAAAAAGAACTCAAAATGTGCCGGAAGGCATACAAACAATTATTTGTACGAAAATTTAATAAGCGAAGTTTTCAAAAAATTGCTCGCTGAAGACATTTTTTCATTTCAACAACGTGCTTCAACTGTTGTGAGATCAAAATGGGAAAAAATATGAGGCGAATCTATAATTTAAACACGTCATCCCACGAACGTTTGGAAGTCGCACCCGTTACGCTGCAGTTTGCGTGTGGGGGTCCATTCTAGTTCCCTTCCAAGGTGTGCTACCGCCCTCCGAGCTTTGCAACTTCGGAAGGTTAGGTGGATCGGTGTAACGGTAGGAATAAAGAAAAATAAATATATACAGCACGAGCGACCCGATTGTGGCCGGCAAGGTTAAGTGTGGGAATGCTGCGCCAATTGCCACCCCGCGGAACAGACAAAGAATGGGGTCTGCATGTGCGTGCCTGGCAGAATCAAACGTTCGTTTGTCTGGTTCGAAGCGATCACTCGAATGTTAGGGATATATTTTTCATTCTACACCCTTCGCAAAAGTAACTCAAACCTTTTTTCGCTGTTGATTGATGTCTGAGGTAGAGACAGTTTTCTAGATAGTGTTAGTGCTAGTGCTTCTTGGATTTTGCTGCGAGTAAGGCTATGCATTACACTAGACAAGATCGAAAACTGTTTTTACTGCGCGATCATTTTCCCCGACTGGAACGATGCCAAGGTTGGGCCGGTGGTTTTGTAATTAATTGAACGCTTACACGAAGGGACACCCAAATTTAAAATTCCCCACCGTCTGGGCCTGCATATGCCACCCAATTTTTTTTTTTGTTTTCTCTCTCGTCTCTTCTTGCCATTCGATACCGAACGTGGCTAAATTATGTCACGGAATATAGTCACAACCAAACGCAGACGCTGGCGATGGCTAGTGCATCGTCCCAACTCCCTTGCCATCGCCCTGTTTCAGTATGGATTACAGGTTTTCCCCTGGGAAAATTGCACATTGCCATGGCCTTTTCACAGATCCGAAGCGCAGCCGATCGGTCGATTCATCGAAGATGAAATATTGACCGCCTGACGTGGGATAGAGAACCTGTTCGGAAGGGGGTCGGGAGACCACCAAATCGAAACGATTTCGACGCTGTTTCCATTAATCATCGCTGGGCTTAAACAAGACGTTAGGGGCAGGTTGAAAATTGCTATAAATCCCGATGCTAGCATCTCGATGATATGGAATTATAATGTTGATTAATGTTCACCTTTCGCAACATGCAACCGAATGCAGCAAAAGACGCTGGACTGTCGGATTGCGCCGTTTTTCAAGATGGCAAACAGCTTCATTGGACCGGGTAGAGGATCAAATTTCCCGAAAACCGTATCAATCTTCATTTGAGATTTCAGTGTAAAATACTTCCCTCTTGTTGGGTATCGTTAGCGTCCAAAATCAAGAGTTAAATATACAGTCATGAATCTATTAAAACTAGATGCCAAAAGTTGCATTTTGTATGCTGCGAACACACCATACCTCAACGTCATCCGTAATCACGTTCTATCGCTTTGTGCATTTTTATTTAATCTCACATCCGATCTGGCTCGGTTTCGCTGCATAAAGTGTGGAGCATGAATCCTTGCCGCATTCCGGCGGGAGTGCGGAGTTAAAAAATTATGGTTCTCCACCCTGCACGACGCCCGCCCTATCCGACGCTGCTCTTTGCTAAAGAGATGCAAAAATTAATTAACTGGCAAGCTGTTGCCGAAAAACCATCGTGCGTCGCTAGTTCCGCCCAGCTTGTTTCCCAGTGCTTGAAGGAGAGTGGAATACGAAAGGGGAAGCGGAAAAAAAAGCTCGAAAACACTGAACCGTCCACCAGCGTTTATTAAAATATATTTCTCCCCGAAAACCCTGCGTTGACGGAGTGCACTTCCCGGGGTTCAACGTCAACTGAGAAGCGCACCGACCGCCGCAGTGCTTCCGGACTTTATGACTTCGCCGCCAAGCCGGTGCCCGGCTGGCAACAAACACCGTGGAAGGAAACTTTCCCAAACAGAACCGGAACTGGTTTGCACTTCAGATTCTTTTTTTTCGCTCGATTTTGTTAGCTTTTTTGTTCGTCACACACAAGCATACCATTATGCTAAAGAAAAACGGAACCAAGCCAGTGCCTGAGGAAGAGCTGCAGCAGACACGCGCAAAAAATACCGTCCACCATAATCGGTGAATCACGGCAGTGCGGGACCGAAATTATCCCTCGGTTGTCTAACTTTATGTGTCTATTGTTTTTTTTTCTTTTGCTGCTTAAACTTCACTGTACCATTGCTGCATTATGATGTTACTGTTTTAAGCAAATGAAAAAAACTCTCCGAACAAAAAAAGAAGCAAAATGAGCATCGACATACAGTCTACGTTTGAGAAAGGATACAGAAGAACACACTGACACTGCTGGCTCGTGCAGTGAAATGTGAATAAAACTTTATCACCTCTTTGTTGGTCGATAGTTTTAGCAACGTAAAGGCAAGGATTTGAAAAGAAGCCTTCAATTTATGGTCGAAAACATAATAAAAAAAAAAACCCTTTCAATGGAAACCAGAATAAACTTCACACTCACAAAATGGACTGAACAAATTTGTGTAAAATAAGATATTATAAGAAACTTTATTCACAAATAATTGCCAGTGAGGTGTACAATAAACTGTTTTAGATAATTTTACGAGCAGCTTGGAGCGCATAGTTTCACTACTTTTTTACTTTAACAAATAATAATAACAAACAACAATTAACAAGTAACAATGTAAGAAACGTATGAAATGTGTTCCTGAAAAGAAAAATCTTGCGTAACGCAAAACATGTACACTTCTTATTGTACCAATGTTGCATGGTCCCCACACAGCTTAACTAACTTTACAAGTTCTGATTACTTCTAACGTACCGGTTTAAACTTCCTAAACGCACCGGTAACCACAGTACAGCCCTATGTGTCGCATTGGAAAATTCGATTGAATTCGATTCGATTCAATACGGCGAAAACCCACCGGACACTCGCCCGACGAACGGAGGAGGCCCACGATTTCCCATGTAGGTAATTGGAAGCCAAAAGTCTAACGAATCAAACTTCAACATCCGTTGCCCTTCGGCTGCGGCAGCTGTAATTAAACGTGAAATCAACCGGTACCGGGAAAACGAGCGCCGAAGCCAGCCACCTTAAAATGGCTCCGGGAAGCTTTATCCACTGCGAAAAAGCCGATCGTCATGTGGAAATCGAATCGGGACGAGAACATCGGGAGGTGGTCAAGCCAAGCGCAGTTAACACTGGATGGTTCGCTGACTTCAGTTGACCAGAAAATAGGTTTCCCTTCAATTAAATCTTCAATCGAACTTGATTGTGCTTAAAACCGATCTGATTCCCTCTGTCTGTCCTGGTACGGTACCATAGGGTGTGTGTAAGGCGCTCTATGTTTTCCTTCTTCCGGCCCATTAGATCGATGGCAGGTTGATGCGATTTAATTTACTTCGGGTGAAGAAAAACGAACAAAACATGCGTTTTGTCAGTCGTCGCAAGTTTGTCCGGTGATGATTGAATCAATTGTTACAAGTCGCGAAAACTATTGAGGGAATTCATAGATAAATCACTGAACAAATAAGTGATAATTAACAGTTTGAGAGCAATTTATATTCGCCATTCTGGTGTAACATTATTGTATATTTTGCAGTTATAGAAAATAGTATCAAACTCAATGCAATTTTTAAACATACCAAATAAAATCCCCATAGCGCCATTATTGTCATGACACACTCAAAGAAAGGAAGGTATAAACCGTTTCACACCAACGACCACGCTTAGTCGAGAGGACGTTCCACTTTAACGCTCGAAAAGTTTTATCCGCCTAAGTGCGTGTAATAACCAGTGCAGGACCTCGTAAGCCGATTAGCAGCTACAGTAGTGCTTTCCCATTTCCATTGCGCTCAGCCCAGCGGCGTTGGCTTTCCCTTACGTGACGCTTACACACCGGGAGCGGCATTAAGTTTTACCTTCGCCAAACCTCACCGACCCGAACCCCGAGGGCTATGAATCTTTTCTTCCTGCCGGGATCGTCCCTAAAGTCTGACGGAATTGCGAACTGGTAGCACGTCTGCGATGGTGAGGGAGGGAGGCTTCGGGCGGGGACAAATGTGCGCAGAAAGAAAATTAAACTACCACTTCAATTCTTCGCTCGCACCTACCACTTGCCCTGCCTTGGGAGGGTCGGCATTCCTTCACGAAGCAGCTATTCTTTGCCCTTAATTAGGGATGAATTATTTCCATTATACTCCCCTATCACCGACCATCCATCGCGGAGCGTCGGAACTCCGCCCAACGTCCGGTGTCCATCCGAGCTTCCGGGTTCGGTTGCGACACAAGGAATCAACGGTTTGGGGGAAAGTGCGGGGAGAGAAAAAATCTCTGCACCACTCTGCCAGAGCCTTTCATCGCAGCATTCTTGATGCTTTCCCAGCTGCCCGATCTGGCCGTGCACGCTAGCCAAAGGAATGCCACCGGGTTCCGGTACGCGCGCGTTGGATTTGCGTGCCCACTTTGCGACACTCGAACGCGTATAATCGGGCTTACGGGGCGTTACCGGGGGAAAAGCGCGGGCGACACGGACTGGGAACACATTTCGGAATGGTTCTCGCGGGTGAAAATGCGTTGTCGGACAGAAATGCCCTCGGAAATGTTTCCCTCTGCCCCAGCGTGACGAGATATTACGTTCCACTGGAAAGCTAATTAAACCTGGCATGTGAAGAGAGGAAACAGCATCGACGACGATGAAGAAGAAGAAGATATAAAACATCATTCTCCGTGGGGCAACCTCCTGGTATCCCGACTACGGTTGCATTCTTCACTCGAACCAAAACCACTGCGAGCGTGCACCGGAAGGGCAGCTTTCAAGAGGTTCCAAATTCGGTCTGCACCGCTGCTCCGGAAGCACCATCCGATTGCAATAGGACGACTGATTGTTGGTCCAGTCCGGGTCCGGGTGTTGGTGTATCATCATCGTCCGATCATCCGGTATCATCGTTTCACTCCCATCCGGTACAGTAACCCAAAACCGTCCTGCTAAACAACGCACTCTCACGCTGAATGACGTTGGATGATAATACGGCGCTTAAAAGAAGGTATCAACTCCGACCTCCCAACCCACTCCCAAGTTCGCTGACCATGAGGTCCTTCTATCACTCACTCTACTTGCAACCTCGTTCATAGCTTTGATTTCTCTCCGGGGTTTGGATGAATACATAAAGCCGTATACCAACTAGTGATAAGAACTTCGCAATGGATTCGCGAATCCACAACGACTCCATCTTCCTAAAACCGCATCCGAATCCGAAAGAATACTGGATTCGACTTCGGATGCTCCGGTTGAATCCAGATGGATCCGAATGAATCCATATTGATTCGGTTGAATCCGGATGGATCCAGTTGAATATAGATGGATCCAGTTGAATCCGATCGATCCGGTTGAATCCGGCTGGATCTGGTTGAATTCAGATGGTTCCGGTTGAATCCGAATGGCTCCGGTTGAATCCGGATGGCTCCGGTTGAATCCGGATGGCTCCGATTGAATCCGGATGGCTCGGGTTAAAGACGGATTGCTCCAGTTGAATCCGCATGGATCGGGTTGAATCCGGATGGATACCGTTGAATCCAGATAGACCCGGTTGAATCCGGATGGCTCCGGTTGAATCCTGAAGGCTCCGGTTGAATCCGGATGGCTCCGGTTGAATCCGGATTGCTCCGGTTGAATCCGGATGACTCCAGTTGAGTCCAGAATACAGAACACGAGAGATACCAACCGAACCCCCAACGCTCAAACGGACTTTCATTCAACATTAAACTGCCGGCTACTCGGAAAACCCAAATCTACGGTGTTATGCACCGAGACGAATGACGGACCACTGTCATTCCCCCTTCTCCCAGAAGAGGAGAGTGGAGGAGGGTGGGTAGAGAATAAAGTCTCCGAACACAACAGCTCGGACACGATTAAGCTTTATTTATTGTACCTCGGCACAAAGCATTCCGTCTCATCCTCCACCCTCGATGGTCACAAATCTCTCGTGCAAGAGAGTGTTTTCCACCAAACCACCTTTGCTGAGCGAGAATTCCCATACCGTTTTCCCGGGGACAGAAAGGAGCGCAGTGAGTGGGGAACGGACCCTGAGGGCACCGGTCATCATCCAAGGAGCCTCGAACCGCCGGGTCCCGTGGTGCGGTGGACACATCATCATACGCTTGATGGATTTCATCAACAGACAGTCGGCATCACCATCACCGGCTGGCACATCCGAATGTGCGCGCGATTTTCATCCCGAGTGTTTGAGAATGTGACCACGGTGTCCAGTTCAAGCAGCAAACCACGGTAGACCACGAAACTAGAATATCGAAATATGGATGCAGTGGTGCGTTTCTTCGTCCCGGATTGTTTAGGAGTGTTTTGTTCTGAAACTTTCTGTTTTTTTCCCATTCCATCGGGAAATTTATGTTCCGAGACAAATTGTCAATCTGAATAACAGCCAGTTTCTCGTTTAGCATAAATTACACTCCTGATACCTCATTGCTTTGAACTATCCAAGGACTTATCTTTAGAAATTGACAAACAAAACCATCCTCCGCAAACTTCAAACTAAAACCATCCAAATAGTATAACAGAAACTTTTCCATCCCACCAGGTTGAATAAAACAATTATGCCCACAACTCGAGCGATTCATTCCCAGCGTTTCGCGAACGCGACAACCGAATCGCAGGTGAACATCACCGGACGGCGTACCATTTTGATCCGTATTCAATTGGGTCGTGATTGATGAGAGCGTGTGATTCTGGCATCGTTGTACGTCACTATTGAACCGGCCGGATTATTGAGCCATTGTGTGCCGAGTTGACGGATCTACTTTTTTGTTGTGCTTCACTCTCCTCCCAGCATTCCCATTTCCCCATACTATCGAAAGCCTGATTCACGCCAGCTATTATGAACTACCGAACATCACAAACACCTCAACCCCTGGTATTGCGCAATCCTGCCCGACGACGAAAACCCCCAAAAATCAAAACAAAATTAACCAACAGCAGAAGGTCCTTGCACTTGCCAGGAGTTATGTGAAGAGAGCGAGAGCGACCAAAGTGGAAAGAAGGGTGGGGAACGTGATCCACCAGACAGCATAACTGACAGATTGATATCGTGTCACTCTCGAGGACGGAGTGAGTCAGCGAACCTCTCCGATCGGTGTGCGCAAGGTGTGACGATTGAGATGCGAACAAACCGAGATTGACAAATGGAGTCGACGTGAAGTGCAGGTCGATGAGGGGATAGAAGAAAAGCAGATTTTCCGTAGCCGGATCGGTTTACAGGCAGCCTCAGGCTCAGGAAGGGCAAAGCGCGGGGATAATCAATGACACCGAAAGGTACGCCCCGGGGGAGGTAAAAAGCGGCTCGTCATCGGGATCGTAAGGTGTTGAGACGCCCCGATGCCGATGGTGTGAGTAATTGTCCTGTGCCTTATTCGTATTTGTGGCTGCGATTGACAAATGTGATCCTAATGGTGTCGGTGAATGGAGAGCGATGATGTCCCTTATCGTCAAACCGGGACAAGTACGTTATGGTTGGAGGGAAGAAACATCTTGAAACTAGGATACGTTTGATGAGGTATTTAAAGTCCTTTGAGAACCCCCTTCGAACTAATCGATACCAACCACTCGATCTACAAGTGACTTATTTATTCTTTTTTACATACAATTGCCGAACTTGTTCACTCTTTGCACCCTGCAAAGTGCTTTTGTCTGCTTCGAAAAGCGACGGGAAGCCAAACATCTCTTAAAAAACTACACAAACCCCCCGACTTTTAGCCTTCGCTTCGTTTATCTTGTGTGGTGCACGGCTTATAAACACCTCATCCACAGCGTAGATTGAGTTAATTAATTTATTCCCTTCCTCACTCGCCTACGTCCGCTTGCTTACACTCTCTTTCGGGTGCGATTAATTGAACCGACCCCGAGAACGCGTTGCGCTGGAGCATAACATTAAATTTTATTGTTCACTCATCCACCGGCCGCGACCCCGCGACGTGCGCACGTTTCTGAATCCGGATCCGCGTCCGATTCCGATTCGGTGCAGCTGGAATTGAATTTAGTTTCCTTTTCGTTTCCATCCAAACTCGATCCGTTCTTCCCGGCATTTTTTTTCTCAACGTAATGCGCGGCCCGAAAGCCGAATCAACAATCGAAGGCGATTGTTTGGCTCTTGCAACTGTTTGCGTTGGCTAACGATGTTCGTCCATCCCCCCTTCCTTTCCCACCTTCACTAAAGTTGATCTTCGATGATCTTTCAATTGCATTTGATTGATAAATATTGTTCCATCGATAGCGAACGGTTCGCGAATGCTGCGGCTACGGCTCGATTCGGTGACCCACGGGGGCAAACGTTGAATTACGGCCGAGTTATTTGCTCTAACTCAATTAAATGGGACACCATCCATAATACCACCACATACACACAGGGAGAGTGAAAAAATACACACCAACTGGGAAGTCTACTGAAGAACTAAGAAGCTCCAGCCAGGAGTTTGCCGATGCGACTTGGGAATCGGAACAACTCCCGGAGCAGATGTCCAGCCGTTCTGCGCCGACTGCGTACGTGAGTTTGAAGCTACCGGACCGGTTGCCACAAGGGACTGCCACTATTTACTCAGTTACGTGCAGAGTTTTCTGCGCCGGATCGCGCACACCAGCGAAAGGTGTATTTATATTCTGCCCGTGGTTTCGTGGTGCCCAACCCAAAACAAAAAAAAAACACCCCGGCAAATATACTGACAAGTAGACCATCTCCCCCGGACTGCTCTCCGTTGCTAGGAACATTAACCTTTTTTTCGGACCAAAAGGAAGGGGTGGAAATATGGTGTAGCAAGGGCCAGCTATGTAGTGGCGCAACAAGCGGTCCTATGGTTCGAGCTTCCCATCCCGGTCCCTAGAGCTTTTCCCCTTTTGGATGCTTTCCCGCCAAGGGTGTGGTCGACGGTATTTGGGTCCTTTTTGGAAATGGCGTGCGTGCGTGCTTGTGCGTGCGTGCACGGGCAGGATTTGTTTGCCTCCGACCGGAAAGTCGACGCACAAGTCAGCTTCACCGTGCACCGTCGTTGGACACAAGACGTGGGTAGTAAACATTTGACAACTTTTGCCCGGCTTCGGGTAGAACGCTGCGTGCGATGGGTTTTTTTGGCCGGCACTTGTCTATTTGCTGAAACAATTTTCCGAAGGCTCTCCGGTAGGTCCACACGCACCTAGCGCCCGGTGTGGGGCGGAGGGGGGGGGGGGGGGTTTCCCGTGATGAGAAAGTATTCTTGCTGACCACGCATACGGCGACCACCAGAAGGACAAACACCGGACACCGATAAGAGAAAGGCGCCCGCACTTCAAGCAACAGCAACCCGGTCTGCCCATTCGTTGGTAGGTCATTCATGTTTGGTCAAGTGTAAGGGAAAACATGCGAGGACGCATCGCAAACTGCTGAGTTAATGCAAACAGCGACATCACCAACGTAGCCATTTTGAAACTGTCACCGAAACCCGGCGCGTCTGTTTGTGTGTGCGTTAGTGGACCCCCGGCAGGGTTTTCCACCCCGGGCCGGTTCGTTTTGGAAAATGGATGATGAAGTAACAAAATATTAATGATGACCATGCATCGAATTCTGGGCTCGGTTCTCGGACGGTGCACGACGCCGCTAGCGTGCCATACGTTCATCACCATCAACATCACTCTCGCCCGGGACCATCGGTTCGTTCCCGGCGTTGATTAATGTCCTTTTGGCCATCGGAAAACAAACACATACCCAAGATCCCAAAGAACCCCAGGACGAGACCGAGCGAGAGAAAAAAACGACTCCATATGCCCATCTCATCTCATAATGCATAAATAACTGAACTTTTTTCTCCATCCTACCTTTCTCGGGATGGTACGGACGCCGTTCGTTCTACGTGTAGGTTCTATGCCCGTATGCCAAAGCTTCTCTTTACCTCCGTTTCTCCCTAGCGCCAAACCATCGTGCACCGAGCGTAAACTGATGGACAAACGTCCTTAATTAAGACTTAGACTCGTGAAGCATACCGTGCGCCGGTAAAGCCCACCACCCGGTGACACGGAGAAAGGTTAATGAATTTGTGCACCACCGTGAAACGGACAAACGGGTGTCTGAAGTGGGTGTGTGTGTGTCTCGGGGCTTGGTGTTTGCTTGAAGGACGACCCATTGCGATAATTATCAAAAGTAAATCATGCACACACGAACAGAACGAGCGACTCTTTGGCGTGGCTCCGGAGCCGGAGGAAAATATTATTCGCATCCCCTGTTGCTAGCCGGTTGGAAAAAGTGTTTGCCATGGTGGAAAACGGTGAGTGACAGTGGGGAAAACAGTTTGGGGTCAGTTTTGCGTACAGAAATGGACATTTTCCGTCGTGCATAACCCAAGTGAAGAAATGAAGAGGAGGTTGTTTGGAGCTCATCAAAATTCTGTGAAAGCTTTTGGTTTCTTTGCATTTCGATTAAAATTTTCCTACTTTTCCCGTACCGAAAAGCGTTCCAAATAAAATACCACCGATGATGCAATAAGACAAGTACCTTTCCTTCATTCATTAGACAACAAACTCTTCTCCATTCTCGCCCGAATGGGACTTACCCACCCATAATTGCTGAAAGGAGACTTTCCCTTATACGCGTTCCTTTTTCGCATCCACGATACGCTGAACGGCACGCGAGGAAAAACAGCGAAAGAAAATGGAAAATGAACGACACTGATTGAAAACCGTTCCAATCGTAGGTTTACCCGTTCCTCCCGCGCTAACTGTGGATCCCCACGCGAACCGGTCGCTCGAAAGTCGCTCCTTTCGGTGCACGGGGGGGTTTTCCCAACCCCGACCGACGAAAAGTGCCGATCGTCCATCCCATCCTCGACATGCCGTGACGTTTTGATCGGGATCAATCGCACCGGTACGCGCTTCGTTGCCTGCATACGCCCCTCTCGTTAACGCGCTAGAACCCGTGTTCCCCCCGCTCCACACTCCGTACCGTAAAGGAGCTTCGCGGTTCAAGCCATTCGGGGAAAAATTGTAGAGAAAACGGTCGAAGAAAACCGGTCGGGGGGTGGAAAATGTTTCACCGCAACCTGACGTTTCTTCATTACTGGCAGGCAACGTATCGAAAAATCATGCTGCACACACCGGCTCGTGTTTTAAGGTGGGTGATTTTCCGTCCCCAGCTTTTCCGACCAACCGCCATCCCCTCGCTACGTTGTCTTTGTTCCGTAAGTTTTCTTCGATTTTCATCACACACCATTGCACGTCCATTTTGCTTGTCTTTTCAATCTCTGGAGGAATATTGATTAGACAGTCGCACAATGGGGCAGAGAAAAGCTCTCAATCCGATCATTCACCCCACCGCTCCCCGCGAACACCCCTGGAGCTTTCCACCGTACCGTTGAACGAAGCCCGTACCTTTTCCTTTACCTGATGAATGCAACACAGACCCGATGGAATTACTTTCGATCGCGTTTTTCAATCGCGATGGCGGAATAAGTGGAACACAAGGTTTGGAGGGGCATGATTGGCGGACGGCCACGCGTCCACAAAATTCATTCACTTCGTGCGCTGTACCCTCCCCGACGTCCCTCCTTCGCACACGGTACCCTTTTGGAACCCCCGTATTTCCCGCACGGGCACTATCGATCAATCACTTTTTGATTGGGAAAACTACCGCGCTTTGGCGGAAGAATGAGGATGGGAAAATACCTTCACATGGCGCTCACGGTGGACCACCGAACCCGAATACGCTGGGTGAACCCAGGTACCCAGGTGTACACTTTTTAGCCCCTCAGAAGAGAACCCGCCATAGGGACGATTCGATTCTAAACCCTAATCCAGGCACTATTGCCTCATTGGATTTCCCCCATTTTCAGCCGTTCGCCGAGCTAGCCCAGTGAAAACCTTTTGACCCAGTGTGCGCTCGAATGGACGAACCTCATCCACCGGCGCCGGCGAAAACAAGGAAAAATGGACTCCAAACACGGGTAGGGTACTTTTTCCACGCAAAGGCCGTCCCCCGCTTTTCCACGCGCCGTTCGGTGGATTTACGTTCCCATTTTTCACGACCACCATGTACGAGAAGCAACGACAACCGGGAACCCACCACCTTGGTGTACGTTTATTTTTATATAGGTATTTATTCCTTGCTGGTGGGTGTAATTTTTCCGCACTATCTCGCCCCGGTTCGTGGGCGACCTTATTTTGTTTCCGTTTGGACCTTCCTTTCCATTCGCCCACACTTTAAAGTGCATTAGTGCTGCGCTTTTGGCCACGATCAAACAAACTGGCGAATGTTTCAAAAAGTGAATACATCGGTTTTTTTATGTGGGTTTGTTTGAAAATGGCATCATATTTCGAAGGTGCAATTGTGTACCTTTTTTAAAGCGAAAAACGAACCATCGTCGTTCGGCTGACGCAGCGGAACGGAATTGAAAAACCAACAGCAAATCAACGGCCAAACCTTCCCCCCAACCCTTCCCCTCCGCCTCTCCCAAAAAGAGTGGCATGTTGGACTGGGGATGCTGGTCTGGGAAAGCAATATTTCAAATTTAACCAGTCTCAACGTGGGCCTCGGTTGGATTTTTGGAAAACGAACCGCAGTTCGGTGGGACAGAATGCAGCTGAAAGAGAGAGAGAGAGAGAGAGTGATGGCCATGGATGAAGGATGCAGCGAACAGGACGCGCCTGGGAATCACGATAGCAGTGCAGTCCGAATGCGGATGGATTCACTTTTCACTCTCACAGACACACCGGGCTTCGGCTGCCTCTGCACAAATCAACTCTGCAGTGGGTTTTCCCGTGAATCCTTCCCTCGCTTAACTTTTGTTTTGCTTTGTACTTTTTGTCTGGCCAGTTTTCCTCGTCGTCCCTACAGCTTTTACGGCGTTTTATGGAACGAATTGCCCCCCTCCAAGGATTGGTTTCCCGGCCCGGCAAAGGCCAATGCATCAAGAATGAAAAACCGGGCTGCCCCGAGTCGTCATCATAATGCGGATTTACGGATGGGCCAAATGGATTGCGAAAGCTCGAACGGCCGGCAGCTAGATGCGGGCTTGCCGGGGTTTCGCTTACAAATCTCGTGGACGAAAAACAGCGAACTAAATCCTGGCGCGACGAGGGGGAAACTCCACGGTTGCTAGGACGTGCTGGAAAATGAGACTCCTTAGAGCATGCTGTAATGGCTCTGTTTACCCAAAATGATGTTGCGCCCGAGTCTTGAGTTGAACGCCACCACGTCTGGATTGCTTTCCCATTTCGGAGTTTGATGCCCCAAAGTTGCCGTCGGCGGGAAAAACTTTAATAATCATGCAAGATAATGCTTACAATGGGAAACTTTCCTCATTTATTGTAGGTCGCGCACGGCCGGTCCGTTCGGTAAGGTGCACAGGCTTTTCGATTGGTTGCACCGAGCGAAAATATTCATTACGAGTGAATTTCGCTGTTAGAAACGGCTTGTTTTGTATAAATTTAATTAAAAAAACAGGAAAAAACAAACAATTTAAGTAATAACCAGTTTTAGGAACTTTGCATACTATATACTTCTGAAACAAATTGTTTTATTACATCGTAGTTATAATAATACTGTTTGTTGTAAAAATGTTGACAGCTAAATGCAAAGTCATGCTTAAGGAGTTGAAATTTACAATACAATGTATAACGCTTTTAATAACATCGGTTAAGAAAAGTAAAATTGTAGATTCAACATTTCGATCAAAATCATTTCTATTAAAACTGATGAAAATGGTAGAAGTCTTCAAAATAATGAACATTCTACATAACTGGAAGAAGAAAAAGTTTGAAATTAAACCAATTTCGGTCATGTTTGCAATATTTTGAACAATGGCTTTTTCTTGTTCTATGTTCATATTTCAACCTCATATTTGAATAGAAAATACTGAAAATAGTCAAACACAACCCTACGCAACACTTTAGATTGCAAATGTGTAAAGTTGTTTCTTTTCCTTATTTCCCTTTTATTGGGATTCAATTAACTTCAAGGATAAAACATGTTCCCCTACAATTGTGTAGTCCCGTAGGTTCATCTAACATGCGGAATGTTCCTGCAAGGCGTAACAAATTGAGTGATATCAATTAGTACAACACACATGGGCTGCACTAAACCACCCCAGGAGCTCCATTCTTGTTTTTTTATTCTTGTACCATGAACATTTTCACGTGATGAAGCGGGTTTTTGCTCTGTTGCCCTTTTTTGTTGCGCTGGCCGGTTTAACGCCAACACACAATTTGCTTTCGAACACATGATCAAACAACTCCCCAACTCGTTCTCGTTTGATTCGCGCGCACATGTTTGCCTCTTCCCAGCGCTCAGCTTAACCATGCTTACTTCTAAATACTGACCGACTGGATAAAGAGAGTTTGGTAGCCCCGTAAAGTGGATGTAAGATTTGCTTGTGGGCGATTCGAGGAAAACCGTTTTCCGGCTCAACATGTAAAGAACTTTCATCCCGCATCCGAGTGCATTTGGAGAAGAAATTATAGAGTGAGATCTAGCGATGCCACAAGAAACGATCCGAACCGACGGGTTAACCAACCATCCCCCCCCCCGAGCGGATGCCACCGGGAGAAGGATGCCCGGTTCCGTTCCGGTCCGTGGCCACCACGGCCACCGTATCCGGCGGACCGTAACGCCGGCTTCGGGCAACAATCAGCTCCGCACAACGCACGTTGCAAACATGGCGCGTTGGTTGTTGGAACGTTTTATGCTGCGTTCCGTTTTCGTTTTTTCCTTCCTTCGTTTTTTTTGCTCCTCTTCGCATCGTTTCACCGGCATTGCGGCTCGCTCGACAGTAAACAAATCGTTGGCTTTTCCTCCGCCCTTTCTCTCCCCGGCCGCTTACAAGTGTGGGTTGTTGAGCCCACCGCCCAAACCACCGGCTGACCTCCGAAACGTTACCGCCAGCAGCTTCGCAACATCGGTTTCGCGGTTTGCAACGATCGGACACTAAACTCCCAAACCCCCCCCCCCCCCTCCCTCGCCAAACGTCACTTAATGACAGTTCATCGACTTCAAAGCGGGTGAAGCAATTTTGCTTGCTGGAAAAATAAGCGATACTAAACAAAAAACCTAAAACCTGAAGTAACAACCGTTGAGCCATCTGTAGCCATCTCGGGGCCCTCTCCGCAATCAACACCGGCCGGCCACGGTCTGCTGCTCCGTTCGGACGAGATAGACGAAAACATCCGGGCGCATCCACACCCACACACCCCCCCCCCCCCCCCCCCCGAAAACATTGGGTCACGGTCAATCGAATTCACTGGAGCTCCGGTGCCGTTTTCGTAACCATTTTATTTTCTCTTTCGCATCCGAGTGAAATAGGAAACACTCGCCGAGGTTTGATTTCAATTAGCGATCGAAGACGGTCGGTCAACCGACCCGCGGGCCAGGTGTGGACCATGTCGGCCAAAGACGCCACCACATTCCACCGCGTCCCGTTCGGGAGGGAGGTACACAATAAACAAACGATACTTTTCCATCCGGCGCAATTCCAGCGGTTTTCGGTTCCGTTCGGAAAACTCATCCGCCGCATTGCCGCCGAGGGTGTCTGTGTGTGTGTGTGTGTTTGCGGGTAGTACAAACAATGAGGTGAGAAGAACAATTTCTTTGCGTGCATTATAAAAATAGAAAAGTGTTCCAACCTCCCCCCGCGCCCAAGGGGTGGAATTTCTTCGTGCGTTGTGCCGGGAAAGCAACGGAGCAACACAAAAGAGGTATGAAGGTATGGAAATAAATTGAATTTAAATCCTCCCAGCATCTCCCAGCTTCCCAGGCTTGGTGGAAGTCGGGAGCCGGGGATATTGCGCAAGAAATCTTTTCCTTTTGATTGGAAGAGGATCTTCCGTCCGCGATGGAAGGTGTTGAACGGTGCTCGTTGGCAAAGTGCGGACATGGAGAAGTTAACCGTGGCAAGCACGGGTTTCCATTTTCCTACACACCTACATTTTCCGAATCGATTGGTAGGGAAATAGAAAAAAAAAAACGCATACCACTTCCAAGTCCACATGCAACGGTAAGGAACGGTCCATTATGGGATGGATATTAATGGCTCAGAACACAATCGGCCGAGTAATTGGCATTTGGAAGCGATCGTTCGGTGGGACGTCGCATACCAAACCGCCATGCAACGACCGGAAGTGCGTGTCTCACTAACTACCTGTGTGTGTGTGTGTGTGTGTGTGGCTGTGTTTGGAAGGGCTCCATCACGTGCAATACCGTGTTTTACGTCAACCGCACGTCACCTCTCTCTCTTTTTACTTCACCTTAACGCGCGTGTCACTTGGAAGTGGAAAAGAATTACAGCCTGGCTTTCCAAGGGGTGTGGAGCCATATGCAACTGCGTGTCGCCCATGCCGAGGGGGGCGCAGAAGATGGTGGTTTCATGCCGGGTGGGCTGTTTGTACAGGTTCCAATCAACGTACCCCAGCCGTTGCACAAGATGCAGGTGTTCAAGGTGAACATCACGCGACAACTAGCGAGTAACGTTGTTACCGTTCCACTTCGCAACGCTGTTGGTTACTTTCGTTCAAATGATTCCCAAGAATTTTCTGCCGCTTTTACGTCCTAAGGTTTACTCACAAAGTGCTGGTAGCGTTTGAATTGTTGAGGTACGTACCTGGAAGGAAAGAAAAGAAACAAACTGTTAAAAATGGCTGTCTGAAAGATTTTACAGGTTGTGATAAATTCATCCCGTTAAAGCAAGTCCCAACGAAGGCCGGCTCACACAGTACCGCAACATCTGGTCACACATCAAGATCCGTAGCACTTTGCCAATCGACTAACATCCCAAACCGGACCCTTTCCGGAGGAGAGCGACAGACAACGTAATTTTTCAATTTTCCAATCCAATCCCCAAAACGCCAATATCACCCGATGGCCGGGGTCCGGTGTTGCCATGGCGTTAACGAGGAACCCGAACCGACTCCATCCTTTGGTGAACGGTGAAAAATCCCCTAAACTTCCATAAATAAATCGATACTCTTGGCTTCCGTCCACCGGTTTGGGCCTGCGTGCGTCCGAGATAGAGCTTATCTACCCGTGATATCTTTATCAAACCACCCTGGGACGGGCCTTACGGGGGGAGGGAAAAGGACGGTTCCTAGGGAGAGAAAACTGTTCCGCAACTAGGCAGCTCCCTTAATGGGAACCATGTTCAATTTAGCTCCGTCTGTTATCGATCTGTGTATCAAAGGCGAATGGGGGTGTGGGAAAAAAAGCCGACACGAATCGAACCGGGAGACACATTATCCAACCCATTCATACCTTCACACCGTCACGCGAACAAGGGTACACTATTCCCCTGGGGGCCGGGTAAAGGGATATTGCACCGGCACTAGGAGCTACGGCGATTATCGGGCGAGAACCAGTTGAGCTGGGCCGGCTGCGACACCGGTTCTCGGTTGAACCGACAAAGTCCCTTAAATCCGGAGACATCTGACAGCCACCGGAATTTGCCCAATATAACACTCCCGAGACCGATTGTCCAGTCCGGCTGATATGGGGTTCTTCAGACAGACGGTTAGTCTTTTGTACGCCTCTCGTGCCATTAATGTCGGCGCAACTTTGGGGGCATTAAATAAACTTCAAATCATCCGGTCGAGGACAACAACCTTAGTTCCTTACGGCTCCATGAGGACCGAAACTTGACTGCTCTTTTCGAGGCTAATTCCTCCGGTCCAAACGAGACGCGAGACGATCGAGAATCGGGAAACTTCTTAATCAAACCATCCCCATCACCCGAGCGGGCTCCCCAGAGTGCTTCCGGTCGGATGCAACAAGCCTCTTATCCCGAAGACGGATAGATGAATCATGGACGAGACGTCGTCTCTGTCTTAAGAGGAAAAAAGAATTGAAACCTTAAATTGAAACCTTTGACATCCGGGACCAGAAGATCCCACAAGACGACAGGATAAACTCTTACATTTACTAAATCAACGGAACAATTTAATTCAATTTCTCAAATGCAAACGACGTCTTCCACCGCAGCCGTCCTTGCGCCGTCTTTTCCTCTCATCGAAGCTTCCCCCATTGAACCAAGTTCACCATCGACCGTAATGGAACCACTTTTGCGATGACGAGCGAACAATGTATAAAATTAAGAGAATGTTCTGCTCAAACATGCCAACTGGCTGCCAAAGTAAGAAGGGTGAACAAAAAAGGGCCATCCGCAAAATGGGCTGCGGAACGGTGCAGACAATCGACGACAAGCACGGCCGGATCGCGAAAGAATTTCTTCTTGCTCACATGCCTTGTTCCGGTCGTGGCGCATTAGTTGAGCAGTTCGCTCTACACCCGGAACCGAGTCGGTTGTTTCCTTGCGTTCGTCTTCAGAATATCGATGCTGCTGCTGCCGTCGATGGAGCAGATGATGATGATGATGATGATGCTACTGCTGTTGCATCAATTGGAGTTTTCTTTGGCTCCAGCCAAAGCGAAGGGCAGGGGCAGGAATTCCACCGCCAAAAACCCGGGCAGAAGCAATCGGTAATGGAACTAATTAATTACGTTTTCGGTCGACGAAAAACACGTACTTTTCCTCGCCGGTTCAAGATTGCGCCGTCCGCCTTTGCCTCCGGTCTCTTGCAACCGGACGCGGATAATCGGGGAGGGAAAATGCAACAGCGAAAACGCTGAAGCAAGATTGTAGCGAAAACCGATTGCGCAAAGCGACGAAACGATTCAGGACATAATTTAGTTTTCAAACAGAAGCTTTGGAAAGCAGAAAAAAAGGAATGAAGGGTGGGTTAAAAAGGGGGCGGGTGGATCTCTTTGCGAGGCATTAAGGAACTACCGGCGATGGGATTTCGCCATAATTTACGCCAAACACTAACGAAAGCGAAAACCTGCTCGGAATCTGTTATTTTCTCACATTCCAGCCGGGAGTCTAATGAAGATTGGAAAAAAGGTGATTTTTCTTTCCCTCCGATGTACCGGAATGGGGGAGTTTTTGTTTTGTACAAATTGTATTGAGCTTTTGCTGAATAACAATTTAAAGTCAGTTTTATCAGTGAGAAAACAATCTCTTTCTTGACATAAATTGTTGATACGAATAGACAAAAAGAGGATAAAAAATAGAACAAAGCAATGAATCGAAACAAAACTAAGGCATATCTATCTTTGTCCATTCTCTTGTTGAAACTCCCAAAAGAAGAAGAACTTCAAGCGCCATCGTTTACATTCACTAACTCCTAACTTCAGTTTAATGAACCTAATGGTTACTTGTATTATTGATGAAACAGGAGGTCCACCGAATGTTCCCATCAGTCAGGCACGAACCAACGGCAGCTCAGAAAGAGGAGCCGCTCGTTTGCAAATGGTCAAGTGGGACCGAAGCCCTTGGTCCCGGGCGTTTCATGTTCGCAGGCGAATAGCCTGTATCGTATCGCTCTTTTTTCTTCTACAGTGCCACCCGGGACAAAGAAAGAAAATCCTCTCCAAGCGCCAGGGAAGAGTGAAAGCTGCCAAAGTGGTCGCAAATAAAGAGGGCAAGGAAAATGTATCCGCATCCGTATAGTATACACTCCGCAAACATTCGAACATCCATCTTAACTTCTTTTTACCTTTTTTTTCTCTTCTATTTTTTCCTTACACCAACATCCCACTGTCGGAGGCTATCACATTACTCATCTTTGTTGCTGGGGAGCAAAAAGTTGATCAAACATTTATGCATTCAATATACCGGGAGATCAGCATAACGAAGGTTTTTTCCTTTTCTCTGACGGAGCGAAGCGCCGGCGTTCGTCCTAATAGCCTTCGATTTGGGCGAGGGCAGTGGGGAGCAAAAAAAAATAAAAAGAGAAAAGCACACTGGGAAAGCTAGCCACCCCCCGAAGGGCACGCTTCGCTCCGCTGAAGCCTACAAACTCCTGAACTGAGACCAGATCCGTATGGCGAATCGTGCGACGAATTTGAGGATCTATTCTTCTGTCCAAACACTCCTGCCGACAAGGTGATGTATTCCTTTGGCTCTTCGGGAGAGGGGAATTGTGACGCACGGGAAGAACCGTGAGGGATGCTCGTGAGTAGAAACATGTCACGGTACATGCACAGGCGGGCCGTCGGTTCTTTGGGCTTTTTTAGATCGATGAACCGAAATTATGCCCACGGTTGCGCCTCGGGAGCAGAGCATAGCGTTCCCGAAAACTGCCTCCACGGTTTGTGGAACTCATCCAGAATACCGTAAGGCTGGGGCACAGTGGGTATTTGCTCTAGGAGAATGAAGGGCATTGTATTTCGTATCGTTTTGTACTGTAGTAACAAAAGCTTGCTTGAATCACAACCAAATTAAAAGTTCTATTCTGAAGGTAAATACTATTAAAAAAAAAATGGCATGTTGTCGTTTGCCTGAAGCATAGGCTCTAACAAATATTTGTGACTATGATTTTAAAATTTTTTGAAAAGATTTAACCAAATTTCTTGAAAATAAAACACATGAAAGCAAAAAGTTTGGATAACTGTTAAAAAAAAAGCTTGGAAAAAAAGTTTGGAAGTAAAAACTAATGTGTTCAATATTTGTGCTGGAGGGAAAAATTCAAAGGCAACGACTGTGACCTTACCACAGACCTTCCAGTTCAAGTAACACCAAGCAATCGAATCGGTAATACACTGTCCATGCATTATCCCACCGTGCCTTGGAGGGGGGTTGCAACTTTGTTGTTTGCCCCGTGGCGGCAACCTCAGGCCGGAAAAGTCCTCCTTCCAGCACTTCCTACAAGCAGGTGTACGAATCAATTCAGCAACTCGAACACATGCGTCCCGCCTGGTCCACCTTTTTCCGCTGCCTTCGTTCGTCATCCTTTCGGGGTAAACTCGAACTCTTGAACGAATTGCGATAAATAATGCATGCCATACAGAGCGAAACCAGAAGCCCTCCGACTGGTATTAACGTGGCCGATCGTACGAGGTACCCGGAGTGTGTGTGTGTTGTGACGCTTTTCATGCTGATCCTTTTGAGCCAGAACGAGAAGGATTGGCAAACACGGTTCACATCGGACAAGACTCGCTACCGGACGGAGTTTTCCTCCTCGAAAGGTGTTGGTGGCAACGGACAGCGCGCGCTGTTGCGCTGGTATTGGTAGAAACAAACTGCCTCGACACAACACACAAAAACACGATGGCCAGGAATGGCGGGTTTTGGGAGTGCGGTGCAGCATTATGCCGCTTCCCCATGGAAGCACCTTTTGTTGTTCGCTGCCTAAACCATGTTGCCATGGAAGCGACACTTGGCACACTTCGGTCGGTTTGGTTGTTTCCACCTGGGGCCTGGGTGGTGGTGTTGCTAGCAGCTCCAGGACGACCACCGTTGTTCGTTCGTTGGACGGGACAGTCTGACGCCACCTGCAACCGTGCTCCGCCAAAGCACACAATCGCCCGGCTCGAACGTCCTCCCGCGGACGGCATGGAATAATGTTACGTAAATATAAATCGAGCGAAATTTCCCACCGCATTCGATCCTCCGCATCAGCAAGAATCTATTGACGTAGGACAACGAACAACGTTATGCTTCGTGCATTCCGTAAACCCGACTAGATCCTTTACCGACGGATATGCTCAAGAAAATGTTCACAACTAAAAATAATATTCATGAAAAGCATTCTATCGATGGCTAAAGGTTCAAACCATGCCAACAATCAATATTATTCCCCACCCTCGCACAGCCTTCTTCGATCAAAATCTATCTTGCTCACCGACTCAGATCAAGCACCTTCGGCCTTATTTTGACAGCTTTTCTCGGAATTACGGTGGCATGCAAATGGCCACCGCCAGAAAAACCGATCGAGAAGCCACGCAAGAAACGGTAAACCAATCATTGCCAGGCCCACGAACCGATGGCCCACGCAATTCATTCACTTCATGCGGAGCCATTATGCCATTATGGCTGCCGAGAAAATGGCCTGCCGATTTTTGCCCAGCGAACCGGGGGATAAAAATGGAACACCGACGACGTTGGCACGGTGCGGGGAAACGACATTCCGGAAAATTCCACAAACCACCGGCAGCGGGAGTTCGGCGGAAAAAGGTGTTTAGGCTAGCCTTCGGAACCGTTCGCCCCGGGCGACTCGTAGGTTTTGCGGCAGTCAGTTGGTTCCATCTGGAAAATCTTTACATTTCAGCATGATTTCCCAACGTCAACCTACGTACCAACGCCCGTTGCGCGGTTTGGCATCCGCTGGCTGAAATCACAAACCTGCTGACGAGCAAAGAAAACCTCCTCGCTCGAGTTCCGTTTTCCTTTCTTGTTGTTCCACCATGGACCACGGTTCGGGAAAGGAAGAAACGTACAAAAAACCCTTTCCTATAGCCGCATTTTTAGCTTTCGTAACCTTTCGATATTTTTCCTTTCTTTTCACTAGAAAGAAAGCTCTCCCTTGGAGTCCATGTTTTCCCCGACCGCTACCGACGGGTTGCTTAACCCACCGGTGGAAATTCCAGCGGTACGCAACAATGCTAACACGGACACGATTCGTGTGGGTGTGTGTGTGTGTGTGCTGACCAGACCCTTCCCCGTCATCCTCCGTAGACCTCAGCGCTCGGTCGGGTATCTTTCGGGAACATTTATTTTTTGTCCATCCTCCAATTATTTTCGATAAAATATCCGATAACATGTCCAGGGGAGGTGCCCGGCCGGGTCCGGCTGACCGCACAACCGGAATCCCTAATGGAATCGATGGAAAATCGAACGAACTTTCCCGCAACGCCGCTTCAAACCCGGGCGAAGATAATACGGTTTGGTATATGATATTTCGTGGCGCAAAAAAGGGCTGCCGGTTTTTTCACTCGGGTTGCAGAAGGAAAACGAAGTCGTCAGTCGGAAGAGCGCTATCGATAACATAGGCGAGCTGGAGTTTCAATCGGCCGTTTTTTTTTCTCACGTTGGGAGGCAAGAATAAATGAGCACAAATGCTATCATTCGCTAATTGACGATAAATCGTCAGTTAATGAGATTGTGGCAGGAACGAGCTACAAAAGGAAGTTATGTTTATTTCCTATTTCTCACATCGAAATTAAAAATTACCAGTAGCTTAACTTGCACTTAAAAGACTCCTATAAAACGCGCATTTAAAAAGCAGCCTTTTATGGTGTCCCATTTGAAAACGATTGTCAAACGGATCAACCCACGTGTTACGCGCCATAAAATGGCGGTTCGAGAAACAGACAGCACAAATGTCAACCGTTGGACGATAAATATTGTTTCATAACAGAAGTAATTGCGCGACGGAAGCGCCATCCCGGACGGCATCAAGCCCACACCAAACTGCGTCGAAAGAGGAGAACCTAGCCGTACCCATCCATCCAAACGTCGACGTTCCATCGATGCACGCGACCGAAGCCAGCTATCTATGGCAATTCACCCACGCGACTGCATGTTTGTGTTTTTAACGTATGGTACGGGGGTTTGTTTCGGGAACTGAGCCTGCCATTTCGAAGTACAGGCCTTCTGCGGCTTGAACGCGAACTAGAAACGGGTGACATTCGGCCAGAATCGGTGCAATTGAAATGAAACGAGGAAGAATTGATCCTCCATCGGAGAACCGACATCAATCGCTTCCGTCAGGCATTTAGCTGGGAATGGCTTTTGTACACTCTCTCGTGTCGATCCGTTCAAACTTCCCGCATTGCGATGCATTTCACGGCACGCACTGGTTGCACCAGTTGCCGATGCATTTGTTTTAGCTAGCGGTTTTCAGTGTAGGATTAGCATGCCCTTCCTGAGAACACGACACCAAGCCAAACCATTCGCTTACCAGAGTCCCTTTGAAGTCCTACACATCGACGCGAGCCACGTCGGTTTACTTTAAATGCTACATGCTTCCCCATGCTTGGGGGTTGTGGAAAAAACCAGCCGTGACCGCTGGGATACCAGCTCGAAAAAGGTCCGGTGGGTGCGTCGTCATTTTATTATTCACCACCTTCTGTCGAAGAAGCCAGAGTGTGCAAAATCCGTGTAGGTTGCGTTGACTAGAAGAGCTGGGAATGGTAAATGCAAGTTCGCAAGTAAAGAAACTAGACTCAGGGTCGCAAGGTCTAACAAGCTATAGTGTATGGAGACACCATTGGTGAATAGTCTGTCCACACCAATTACTCTGGCATTCGACGCCGAGATTTAATGCACCCACATGTAGCAGCAAGATGGTTCAACTTTGGTAAGAAATCTCCGCAGAACCGTTTAATAAAATTGATCTTTCAAATTGAATGGCAAACTCATGCGTATGGACGGCCAGTAAACTTTGCCGGAAGTGATAAACTAATTCCCATCCCATCGCTGGAAAGAGAATCCCATCGTGGCAAGAAATACGGGACAATTTTTCAGCTTTATCCTCTCAAAACATTGCAGCGTTTCGCCTGGTCATAAAAGTTCCATAAGATTAAATCATTGCCATAAAACATCTTTTCCCACGTGAAGCGGGAAACTTTGGCAAATAACTTCGACGCGAATATCCCCCGAACGAGGAAGCGGATCGGGGAAATTTGGAAAGAAAAAGTCTCCGTCACCTTCAACCTCGGCTTGCGCGACATCTGACCCGGCTGGCCGAACGAGGAAAGCTTTAAGTAAATTTACTTCCTCGTCCTTGTTGGCGCCCCTTGGCAGGATACTCATCACGGCGTAACATCATTTATTTATTAGTTGTTTCGAATTTATGGAGTCCGGAATTTCGGGCGCACGGTTGCTTTCATTTTCATCAGCCATCACCGACCTCCGGAACCGCGGGTGGCTCATAAAAAAACAAATATAACCCAAGTGGATTCCTACCGCCACCGGTTTTCGCATTGCACCGTTCGACACGCTATCCGATACCGATCCTCGGGGAACGTGGTCAAGTTTCCTGGCAAAAGGGCACCAGCGTAACTACTACCATAAAGACTACCACCAACGAACTACAAAAAAAAAGCCTAAAAATACACACACAGTGTGGGGAAGGAAAAACTGATAAAAACTAAGCCTGAGTCCGAAAGTCAATTACGTAAGGCCCACACAGAACCGCCAGGGCGACAAGGGAGAGATATTTTATATCCTTCCGACATCGCTCGGGGAATAGTTTGCGCTAAAGTGAATCGAAATAAAGTTTGCGTCCGTCTAGAAAACGGCGAACGGCGATCGGAAAAAGAAGCACATCGGTACGAAAGGACGAGATTGGTCTAAAACAAACGATTAATGAGCAAACAATGGACAGTGTTCGAAGCGTATAAAATAGCTTTGACGGAGTGAGCGAATTAAAGAAATCAGTCACACAAGTCTAAAAACTAACTAACGATTCCATTGAACAAATTTAAAGAAAGGAAGAATAAAATGCGATTATACATTCTATTACTTACCAACGAAAAAAAGAAAAACAAAAGAGAAGCTCTCGAACAACAAAAAAACAACAAGCAAGCCACTCGAGGTATCGAAATCTAATATTCCTAATTTCTTTCGGGCCACCTTGTTTAGTGATGGAACAGCGTTCGGACGAAACCGCGACATGGTAATCGAATTTTCGTTATCGAACGAAGGCCAACTTTGCTCACGCTACGTCGAAGAACAAACGTGTCGAAAATGAAGCCGTGAGGTGTGCAAACATCCACCGACAAGGTCTCATTTCGGTAAAAGACTTAGAGTTCATTGAATCAACTTCGATTTATGGATTAGTACTGAAATTAAAAAAACTAATTAAACTTCATATCATCGGAAAAAACGGGGCTACAGTCCTCCAAGCAAAGAACCAGACGTTGTGGGAATATTGTTTACAATTGGTTTGAATTTTGTTTACCTGAAAGTAATTGAGACGTTCGGTATATATTCTGGAGGAAAGTACCACCGAGGAACACTATCGACTACTTGGAATATTATTTTGCAACAACTGGAACATTGAGATCCAGAATTCCCGATGACTTATTTTGTTTGAGAGATTGTTGCGATATGAATAGTGCAAGCATGTTTGTAAACACATTTTGAACTAGCTGTCAAAATAATGGTGGAGCATAAAATAGTTTTGCTCCGAACTCTGTCTTTACATCGATCTTGCTTCAAACCAATACTTTCTTTTCAACGCCGACTCGATTTTAAAGCGGAATCAGAAGCTGAAATCCTACCGTAAAAAAGATACCGAAACAAACCATCAGCCTACCACACGACACACGACGACCAAAATCGTCCGCATTGATGGAGGATGTTTTCAAGGATACGCTCAAGCGAGTATCGTGTTACGCGAACGCCAACACACACCATCCCCCACTCCGACCGAGCTCTCCAATTTGTCCTGCGACAATTGAAGGGGCAGGACAAACACACCACCCAATCTTTTTCCCGGCTGGCCTCATCGTACAAGTGGCCCTTGTGGCTGGAAGGCCACCGGTGAGCCGGTCGGTACGGCTCGAAGCGTCCCGAAGCGGAAGCGCACGGCGGTAATCGTATCCCTGGCACTTACGTGTACGAGTATCATGTTATGCCGGTGTTCGCTTTCTTCCGGGGCAGTTTTGGCTTCCCCGTCTTCCGTTCGCTTTTTTCCGCACTTCGTTTTCTCTTCCCCCTTCTATTCGGCCACTTCAGACGCTGCGAGGGATGACTCGGCCACCGTTGGAGTGGGGTTTTAAAATACACCACCGGAGAACGGCGTATAGAAATTGTTCGCGAACTCGAAGACACTCGGTGGTGACCCTCCCTCCCGACATTTAGAACCGCACGCGTCCTTGGATCTCGTTTCCGGTCAGCACAAGACAAACTGCCCCTCGGTGAGGGATGTGTTAAATGTTTTCTCTCCTCCAGAGTGACGAGCGGCTCGACTCAAAAAGTCGCTTCGGGGTCCAATCGTGCCCGGACTAATTTGCGACAAGTTTATTTTATGTCGCCAGCTCGAAAGACATTCTCCTCATTGCTACCGTCATTTCGTCTCTCCCAATTTCAGACAGGGAAGCGAGGAAGATAAGAGGATCTCGAACCCGATCCACCGGCGCTCACAATGCGCTCTTTAGTGGAAAAAAAAAACATCAAGTACGGAGTGTCACTGCCTTGGGGACCGAATTCGACAGCTTTGTGGCGGAAACCGGGAAAACTCGAGGAAGCCGACAATTGACTTAAGTTGCTTGTGGCGGATCGACTTGCAAATAGATTCGTGGCACGGGAGAGAAGCTGTTCTAGAACGGAAGGAAATAGAACGAGCCAAAAGTGCAATGCAGTGTGGGCAAAAAACGAGATTGCAGCTGAACCTTACCGCACCGTCCCGGAGCGGTGAAAAACGAGGAAACCGGCGCAAGGGTTGACCGATTTTTTTCCCCCCACGCCGTATCTATTAAATTTTCCCCGTATGGGAGGACTGCGGGATGAACTTGCAGCTCAAAATGTCTGCTTGTGAGTGGGATTCTCCACTTTCTGTTTCCCCTTACTTCAGTTCCTCTTCTAGCGCTGCAGCAGAACGAACGAACGATCCGACGAACGGACGAAGACGCCGGGTTAACCGCAAAGATAACAGCAAGCGCGTGGCTTTCCGACCTACCGGCCACTTCCGTTTCCCGGGTTTTCCGTTACCTCAGCCCCGCGGTGTGAGTTCAGGAACCGGTTCACCACCGCCGACGACGCCAAATCTGTCGCATCGAGCCCATGGAGTGACCGGGAAAACGAGCGCGGGGCGGACGAGACGAAAAAATTGAATGCAACTCAAACTCAGCAAATTCCCGATTGCAACCGCTGCGCATCGGCCGGAAGCCAAACAAGGCGTTTAGGCCGGAAGGGGTGGTATGACATTATCGAACTATTTGCTCCGCATCGTGACGGTGCAGTGGAAACACCCTCCAGGGGGAAGAAAAGATGGAGGTACACTGGAACAGCTTGCGGATTTGCAGCGTTTCGTTTTCTTCAAGGATTTCGTGCGCACGCTACCTTTGGCAGGGGCTGAATTATGCTGCGACAGATTTATGCTGCCATTATTTCTATCGTTCTTTTTCTCGACAATTGTTACCAGGTTTCTTCCATTGCTAATAGTGTCAAAGTTGATCACAGTGGTTTGCTTCGGTTGGTTTGGAATTATGTGCTAATATTTGATCCATTTTTTATTCAGTTTTTTTCTTTTTCTTCTATTTTCTTGATTTAGAGGATTTGTTTCTATTTTTATCCTAATATGTTGAAATTGAGAGCAATTTAAACTCATTTTACCAACATCTTAGATTCCAATTTCAAGGTGGAATAAATTAAAATAATTCTTCAATGCTCCACAATTTTTATGTTCACATCTACACCTCTCCCGCTTTAAACTCCCTCGTTTTGTTTTAATAGGGTTCCCCATGATGTAGGACATAATATCGAGGTGCTAAGGGGAAATGTGCGAAAACCCAGAGTGTTTCACACACCTTCCCAACACAGTGGCAAAAACAAACCATTGAGGGAACGAAAAAAAAGGAACGAAAGGGAACACCACTTCAACCCTTCAAGTGCCATCGAGTCCGAGCGTAAACGCGTCGACACCGTCGGTCGCTTCCTGAAGCCGCACGTTTGAGGATGTTTTGTGCCAAAACAGCACCGCTCGTACCAACTCCATTCATCGAGAGCGATTGACATTAGAGGTTTTTCCCTCACGTTCCATTGGGTTTGTTTTTCATTTTTCCTGATTTTTGGTTGCATTGTTTTTGCTCGTCGCAACGTGTCGCTACGCGTTAATGGAGGATGGAGGCGTGAAATGTGGGAAGGGGAAACAAACTTGTGTCTTGCTAATGTCGGCCCAGAAGGCTTCGCCTTTGACAACCGTTTTTATTTCGTTTTATGATTTGTTTTGCTTTTCTTTTTTTTCTTTTTGCTCCTTCAACACCAACTGACACCGGCTTCGATCGACCAATAACCTCAAATAAATCAAAGAGCGCCTAGCACCTTCGGTTTTCCCGTGGGCCCGGCTCGTAAAATGGAGCAGCAGCGCCCAAAAACCAGCCATCATCGTCGCCGTCGTCGACAGCGTCGTCAAGTGAAGGAAAAGTTTAGTGCCGGCGTCATCGACATTTATATATTGGCAAAAGTTTTATCAATAAACCGGGGCCGCCCCGTCACGTCGTTCGATTCAACAAAGTATTCGTCCGGGCACGGCTGACTCGTGATCGGATTGCGGACCAGGAGAGGGCTGGCAGAAGCATCCACGGGGCCACAGCTAGCGGGGCGCGACAAGCCTTCATAAAATGTTTTCCGAAATAGGAAGCCCGACATCTAAAACCCCACAAAAATAACCCAAAACAACGGGGTACAAGAAAATCAACAATCATCTATTTCATGCAAGCACAATGCCAGCCATATTTATTTCCACCTGCTCTGCTGCTGCACCACAGACGGACGACTTGCAAAGGCGAAAAGCATCAGAAATAAAGTGATCTGGAAAAAAGAAGGCCGTAAGGTTAATCGAACAATCCTCAGCGGACATTGCGTCAACCAGTCAGTACTTGGTGTGCGGATTGAAAATACATACTAACCCTGTGAAAGTTACAAAAAGGAAAAGCGAAAAATAAGCCTCATACTGCAACCAAAAAATCGATAACAGGGGCCCAAGAGACCAGATAAAAGTGTCGAGATATATTTGATTTTCTTTGTTTTTACTATTCAAAAATTGTCGCATTCATTGAAAAATTTAATATTTTATTTCTTCCATTTGTTTTTGAACTGTTACTATAACCCATTTCACACAAAACAATTATCTTACCACGGACTTAATTCGGAGAAGTGTTGTAACTCCTCAAGGAATTACGGCATCTAAGAAAAAAGGCAAAGTTATTCCAGAGAAAGTTTTGCGTGACATTTTAAGATTACATTTTATCTCTTTCCCTTGAAAAAATTTAAATTTTTATTCATTGTTATGTTTGCTACACAAACTGGAAAATAGCAATAAGTTGTTAGTACTGCTTTTCATTTAAAGTTGCTTCAGCTACGATTGTTTCACCATTTTTTTAATGGTTTGTATACTGAAATACTATTACCTTGAACATAAGGACATTTGTTTTCTTGAAGCTTACAGTTAAGTTGTAAGCTTTCCGGAACATTCAAAAAGTTGTTCGTGATTTTCTTTTTGCTTCGTGAACTTTGTTAGCGTGGTGACCTTAAAATGTCACTTTTACACATGTAGCTGTCCGTGAATACACATTCGCACTGTGTAACAGTCCAACGTAGGTAAAACTAGGTTCTCAAAGTATGTGACGCACAAGTTTGCATAAATTGTGATACATATTAAATCGATAGCGGCTTTTTCGATACCTGAAATCATTTTATTCAGCATCGTTCACTGCGAAGTGTTTTATTAAACAAATGAAAAATACACAACAAGTTTTGTGAAGCTCCAAAAATCGGTTAAACAAGTTTGATTTACTATTTGTAGCCTAAAATACGCACGGAGCAGAATTTCTTGGTCAAATACGAAAAGTTCATCAAAGTTCTAAGCAAACATCAAGAAAAACCATTGGATGCTGCAGGAAAAACTCCTAGCACTACTCGGCAGGGCTTCAAAAAGCAAATGGGTAAATTCCGGGAAAGGAAATACAGATCCAGTCATCAAGTAGGCGATGAGTGCAAACTGAAACAGTCTATTCCTTCCTTTTGTACAAAACACCAAAGTTTTCGTACTTTCGAAGATTTAACTTTAACCAAGAATGGTAAACCATAACTGGAACGGAACAAGAAAGATGGCGAGCGATCTTGTTGAATTTTGAAATTCTTCCCTTTCTTTGCTGGTGTGGGGTTAGCAGTTTTTTTTTATAAATAAAACTGTTCAAGAGTTATTACATGGGCGGTACTGTAGGGCCTTCAAACTTAACTTTAAAAACCAACACATCCACATACACACACACACACACACACACACATCTACCCAAAAACCATTACGTAGGCAAGCAAAGGAACGGTTGGGAAACAATTATTGAAACGTAAATTATTTTTACACGCGTCAGTTCACTTGCGTACTCCGGTGTGGTAGTCGCTTGCGTAGCTAAATTTTTAAGACAAACACCGTCGTTCACTGGCGGCCAATTTTTGCCGCCTTCAAACACCGCTTGCCGGCTCGACAGTTCTGCAGCCTTCAGCCCCGGGTGGCTACCCGGTTGGAGCGGAAGGAAACCGGCGGTGGGTACGGTTGGTGACTCACGGGGGGAGAAAACACTCCGTTAAAAGTCGCTCGCCGTAGCGTAGCATGCGTTTACTACCGTGCGTTATCGAGAACTTTTTCCGACGAGTTTACCATTTTGGTAAATAAAAAAGTTTACTTAAGTTCCGGTGTTTCAACCTCTTTTACGAGCAGTATCAAACCACCAACTTGGAAAGAAAATGGATCACTTCTTTGAAAATGAAAACGAACTCTCGAGAGGTGCACGGAGAACTTTTATGTTCTAGCCAACCTTTAGGTTTGTGCACACGACTAAGAACGTGTCTGTGTATGTTCGCGGATCGTACGCGATCGTATTCAGAGCAACACTGGCGTGAGACAGCACAACACAGTCCTAGCTCGTGGATAAGGCGGCGAGAACGAGCGAGAAACTAATTGTAGAATTGTTTCCACAATGATTGCGATGATTAACATTAATTAAGTGCTGCTTGTGCCTTGGACGACGGTGGAATGTGTTCGTAGGTCGGACCTTCTAGACCATCCCCCCGTCTTTTCTTCGACCGTCCGCCGCACGCAAACATCGGCCGACGTATTCGGCGCTGGTCAAGAAATTCACCACCGACTCGTGGAAAGTGAAACATAGAATAATGACCCCTCGAAAAACAATGTTTCGAAGCAGGAGATCTGAGAAGCACCATATGGAATGCTGACCGAGCGTTTCGCTCAATCTCCGCCGGCGAAGACGTACTCAAAAACGAGTCCCCCTCTCTTTCACTCGGTTTAAAAAAGAGGAACGATTGCGAGAAAGACCCATATTAAGACAGAGTTGAAGACGCGCGTCTTGAAGAACAAACGAATCCATTCTTGATGGCTCCGGTACCAGGGGCGCCAGTTACTTTGACGCCGAAGGTTGTTCATCTCCAACCCGTTCCGATGTACACGCGGTCGTTTGCGGTCACTATAAATGAAACCATATGAATGCGTATTAATCGCTTGCTCTGTGGAGCGATCTCCGGAGGGTTCAAATGGGGCAACGAAGGGTACGAAGGAAGGAGACATCATACCAGTTTCTGTACGCCACCGCTCCGTGCAACCTTCGACCGGTTTTTGCTTGGCTTGGCTGATGGTGCACTGTTGCGCCTAGAATGCAGCTGCAAGTGACTAGTTCCAGCTGGTTGCATCATCATCTGTGAAGCGCGGTGATTACGGCGTTGCCAATAAATCTCCCACATTCAATCACCTGGAAGTGAGGAGCTGTTGGACGACCGAACGATAACACCCGGCACAGGGTGGCCCAGGACTCTAGGAGCCAGTGGCTGGAACTGTCGATGTGCCGAGGAAGATAACGCGAAACACGACCATCTTTCCCTTCCAGTGACAGGCAGCATCTTCAGTGAAAGCTGTGGATCAGCGACCGTGTGTGCGATAGGCGATAACGAACCACATTTTCCTACCCAATGGGTCGGAAAATGGGAGTGGAGTGATTGTACCGGAGCCATTCAGCCCAACCAAACCGAATCACCAACCGATGAAAGCTCTTTAATCTCATATTGATTCTTTCCTCTTCACATCGTTGAACTCTGTATTCCAAGAAACACAAATAAACCCGCTTGTGACAATCGTGTAAACAAAGCATTTGTCATTTATTTCCGCCATAATTGAGCGATCAATAGTTCAATGTTTTGTGAAAACAAACAAAAAACAGACACCTTCGAAAGTGACATAGACATATTGGATATCTCCATAAAAGTACGTTAGACGACGGGCACCCTCCCGGGGAGCAAGGGTAAAGATAAAACTCCTTCGCTCGCGAATGACGGGAATAGGCTGCCCCTTGACTTACTTCTCGGTAAATTACTTCCAACAGCTGTTTCCATTAGCTTGACGCCTTGACTTGGCGCAAGAAGCATTCACCCAGCGTTACTTACGTGTGTCCAGCGAACGCGGTTCGCTAGTGGAACGAGGGCTGATTTAATGCATTATGAATAAATTAGTCGACCGATCATTGAGCAGCTTGTGTGTGTACGAGTGTGTATTTTGATGTGTGTTGCTTTTTACTACCTAAGGCCTGCAGGTTAAAGTTGTAGAGATCAATGAAGTACAATTTGTCTTACTTAAAGTTTAGCGTGTAACGCTTGCTAATCCTGCTTCGGACCGTTTAAATGTCAAGAATTGTCAAAATCTCACCATCAGTTCCCGATCTTATCATTCCAGCTTCCAGCAACTCAATGATTCATGCCCAGTAATCATTCCCAGCCATTAGGAAGCTAATTTTACCTACCTCCCATTCTACATTCTCCCCGGAGACGGGTGATGCGGGTTGAATTCTTAACGAGAAACGTGCGCGGAACGACTGCGTAACACTGAGGTTTGCTTTTTTTGTAAGTGAATTAATTCCAGACCTTAGGACCCCCTCTTGACTGACTCAGACCGCTGTTTGGACGATGATGAAGTTTACGATTTCTCGTTGGAAACAATCCAAAGAAACACACAAAAAACACTCCCAAGATATAGAAGTTCTACCGCAGAGTCAGCATCGAGCCGCGTGTGATGGAAACGATAAGCTTTGGATGCAACCGGAGAAACACAGTTCAAATTATCGTTGCTATTCGCTAAGACTTTTTACATGCAACGGTTATGAATGGCTGTGCCGGCGATATCGCAAACGATAAAAGTACCTGTGCCTGCGTACTTTGGCAGAGGTAATTCACTATCGGAAAGTAGTACGAGGATTTTTCTTTTCAATGCGGGAGGTTCCCATACAAATCACCATAATTCTTGCCTACGATGAAAACTCGCCTCTAATTCTAGGCCCTTACACTCACACCCGCATTCAGTAAATGTATACCTTCAGCTGCATTGTTCTAGTGTGCAGTGAAGCTGGGAGGCTTCGAATCTCATACAAAAACAACTCCACCGCAAAGGGGAATGCGGTGATTGCGTAACCCTTCGCTCCCCACTACGGAATCATGCGAGTTTAATGGCATTTGCTAACATTCGATCATACCCAATCGATTGCATTGCGCAGCGTTTTTCCCTCGTTTGCTATCCTGCATGTGCTACTTATACCGAGTACTAATAGCTTGCCCATGATCTTGATCTCCTTTCAGCAAAACATGACGTCTATCCATCCGCTACTCAAGCGATTCCTCTAGCTCGAGCTCCGAGATCCAAGATCACCCCCCCGCGAGCTGCGTTCCCACAATCAGCGTGTTTGTTGGTTATTAATTATCCACGCTCCGGAGGCACACGTGAGACACAATGTTGTCGGTTAGGCGCAGCCTTCAACGCCCCAAATCGATCGACTTCGGATACGATGCTTGCGGGATTATAATCCAATCCGTAGGCTCCTGTCTCTCTCTCTCTATGTTTTCCTAACCTATCCAATCATTTGCATGCACCGAAAAGCCAGTTTTGCTAGAGTGAACGTGACCATGATGGCGGTGATCTGCAGCTACGTAGCACTTGCCGCGGCTGTGCAACCAAGTTGCAGGCCATTCCCACGACCGACAAACGGAGAACCGTAGTAACAGCGCACACGCATTGCTAAATCGATAGTCTAATTTCATTAATTACAGCCAACGCTACTAGCGATCTCTGTCTACCAAGAATGATACGCAAGCACATCCCTTTCGGCAGGCAATCGTGGAATTTGATGGTAAAATTCACAGAATAAAACTAATAATACGAACCCTGATTCAGCTGGAAACTATTTCTTCCCAACTGCAGGGGGGAGGAAACAAAAAGGAAATTAAAGCCACGTGGAATTGGGGCGAGGGTTGATGCTTCAAATCAAGAAACTCTTCGCATTAACCGAACGACCCGAAACTTTTATCGGTATCCTTTTTCCTAGCCTTGGTACATAGAAACGGGACAGAATCTTTTCCTCCTTCCCGAACATGGCCTGGTAATCTTGCTAATCTGATTAGAACGACCCTCCAGGATGCTTTTCCTTCGAGGGACCAGACATTCTAAGCAACAGTTTCCATTTGAAGTAGGATCCACATCGGAGTTTCTCGTTTCGGGAATTTCATAATCTTCCCAAAATGGATTAAATGGTACTAGGAGAAATGGATAACCGACTGTGTAATCCCATAGAGCTCATCAACATCCAATAGGAATACTTTTGTGGAACATGAAACATGATAGTTTTTCTCAGGCTTTAGAAAAAATTCAAATCCGTCAATCCATACAATCTGGTTTGGATGGAAAACTCATAAATCTTGTTATAAAATATAATTCCTTTTTTCCAATTTAACTAGAGCACACAAATCAACATAGAAATTGATGAACATTTAAATCGCTGCGACTCCCAACCTCTCGCTGTCCACAAACCAAAACCCCCATCCTCTCCACGGGGAAGGTGTGCGGGGCAAATAAATTCCAAAACGATTTAATTACGACGCTCCAGCAATTACAGCATATTTCAATGCTGTCACTTCCATTGCACAGTGCACGATTGCAGTCGGGGCAATCGCATTCCAGACCTCCATGTTTACCGACACAAACGCACCGAAGCCGCATGAAAAGTGCCGAACCAATAATCGATTCAATATTGGTTTCCCTCCATGCATCTACGATGGGATGGTGGGGCCTTTTTTGAGTATTTTATCCTGCAGTTTGGTTTGGTTGGTAATTATTTCCACTAGCGTTTGTTGACTGATACACGCCCCGACCCCGCGGTGAGCCGCAAACAAATAAACAGATGTATAAAACAGGTAAGGGTCCCTGCTCGAATTATTGTGGTTATTTTTAAAGTGTTCATTTTGTGAAACCATATCAGACAATATTTTCGAAGTAATCAATACTGAACGTACGGGCAAAAATAAAGGTTTGATTGGGTAGCTTTAGTTTTCCTCGAACCCGAACAAGTGTTACACAATGCTCACCGAAACTTTGCTGCTGCTCGGCTATCGGATACAATCCAGCAACGTTAAAGCTAGGATCGATAAACTGCTGCTGGGGTAGAAAATATTGCTGTTGATGAGCCTGCTGCTGTTGGTGGTGGTGGTGGAAAAACTGCTGCTGTTGAAGCTGTTGCTGCTGCTGAAGCTGTTGCTGCTGCTGAATCTGTTGCTGCTGAAGCTGCTGCTGCTGCTGCTGCTGCTGCTGGAGCTGCTGCTGCTGCTGCTGCTGCTGCTGCTGAAGCTGTATGTAGTCCGCAATTTTGAACCGTTGCTCCGCTAGTGCACTGTACGATAAAAGGATTCGGTAGCGTTTCGCACTCTCACGTGTTTCGTTTCTATTTTGACGAGGCTATCACACTTTTCACAGCTTTACTGATTTGGAGATAAATCATGAATCGGTTAACTTTTTTGCTCTACTTTTACCGTCGATCTAACGTTTCTCTTTGCTCGATATTTAGTAAACGGGCTCGGTTATGGTTTGGATACAACAGACATCGCGAAATAGCCTCTGTTCGATCGACGCTTTTCGCACTCAAAATGAGATTTTATACGGGATTTGCACACTGACACCAACACACAAACTCTAGTATCACTTCGCTTTCGGGTTTCACTGCTTCGCAAACGTGCAGGTGAGGTTCACAACTCTTCACCAATTGCCTTGGGAGGATGTTTTTTATTTTAACACTGATAGTGGACGTTTTTTCTCTGCAAACACAACGTACTTTTAAAACATGGCATGTGCTCAAACGCTTTCTACCAACGAGCCCATTCTATCTGTGTTCATTCTGACAAATCTGACATTCTGCAACAGCTTTATGCAACAATCTTAAAGGCCTTTGGACCTTATTTTTCCCTCCATCATCTTGGTGCCCCAAACAACGCAAAGAGGTATGTACTGAACCGTACAATTGATTGGTCGGATAGAATTACAGCATACAACGAGCTGTTGGATGGTGGCCCCACACATTCCACGTAGGCCACCCATATGCTCCACCAGACTGGGGCGCCCTTTCCAACCGATCGGGCAATTATCGTCTGCCCTCGGTAATTGTTGGACCATGACAGCCGTACGGAGAAGAGCTCACGAGACCGTAGAGCGATCGTTTCCACTCCCCTTTGTTACAGTACTTAGTTGTGCACAGCTCGGAAAAGGTGAAGAAACTACTCAGTATAGTTGAAAATTGAAATAGAGTTTCATTATTACATCAGAAAGAAACAACTGGATAAAGTTGTTAATGAGCACCATTTTCATGCTGCGTTCATTTAAACAACAAACTATCTTTTTTCCTACCTAATTCCGACCAGCAAGGCAAGCAATAAATTTTCCTTTTCCCAGCGGGATGAAAAATAAAAACATTTTTACAACATTATCACGTAGACAGTTTTCCACATGCAAGACAGAAAAAAAAACCAAACCAACTAGGCTCCACTGGCCACAACTTTCGATAATACATTTCCACACGAACAAGCGCACCAACATGCACCACCAGACACACAGCTGGGCAGTAAACATAGTTGTTGGTTTTTTGTCCTCCCTAAGTGCCCATTTTTCCCTACAAAACATTTTTCACCGCTCGCCATTTCCACCCGGCACGGAAAGCAAACGCGCACCCGAGAGCGTGGCCAGTGCAGATTTAGCAAAATTTTCTCCATTCCTTGCACTTTCCATCGGAACGGTTGGGACGTTTTGCCTTTCTTTACGGTTTCGTTTCGCCCTTTTTGTGCCATCCGTTATGGACCCCCGGACCATCCGAAGAGGGGACTCCTCCTGCCTGGGGTGGGAACAAAAACGGGATGGGTAAACCTTCTCCAAAAGCAAATTAACTCCGCGACACTCGGTCTTGTACGTCAGTTGGGTAAAACTGTTGTTACTATTCGGTTTTTAGGTGACCAGCAAAGGGAATGACGTTTTGCAACGTGTTTCTTAGCGCCGGAGATTGCTTCATTTCTCCCCGAGCTTTTCATTCATAAGTTCAAATTATGTTTCAAACGGAAAGCTGAACTGCTCTTTTACCTGGCGCGTTAAACCGGAAACGGTGTGGGTATTTGCCGATTGTGATTGAAGTGTAAATATTGTAAAAAAATAACAATCAATCTTTTTTTACCATTCCACAGAATTTCCAGCATTTATCGGAATCGAATGTTACTTTGCGAAATAAACAAAGGAGGTCAATTGATACTCATAAATCAATCCTCTTTCCGCAATAAAAAAAAATTCAAACACTGGAGAAAGGTAAATGCAACCGTCAAAAAAATCAAACGTCAAAAATTGATTCGTAAAAATTGCAATCATAACTGGTTCGAAACTACAACACTCCAATTCCGATTCCATTCATTCATGGGAAAAAGTGCACAACCAACATTGGTCAGCAGAAAATCAGTTATGTTTTACAGCAGAGAGAAAATGGGTTTAAAAAAAACCAATATTGAACAGTTCGCTACTGCAAACGTGGCATTTTTTAGTGAGAACTGAGTTGAACTAATTCAACAACTGGGGGAAATCTTTTTTACTGCGTTTTGTTTTTTTTGGTAGCAAGTTTTTGTGTAATTGGTTTTAGCAAACCCTAGTACGGACTATGCTGTTTTTTGGTATTGGGAGTAATTAGTTCACCATCGCCATCGAGCTTCTGATTTGGCATTCGATCGCCATGGAAAATAGAATGAGTTTCACAACTTTTCCAAGCAAAAAGTAAGGCTCTTGATTTCGCGGGAGCCACCCCTGGGCACAGATTGTTTTTCACGGAATCGATGTTTTACACGTCCCAGTCTTGCAACAAAAAAAGGGCTTCTCAACTTTGCATTCGATTCTGCGGCGTGACCTTCGAGGCGACGACGAGCTTCGATCGGAAACACTGAATCGATTTCCGCCAGATCGCCTACTACGCGAACTACTGCGTGGCACACGCGGATCCAAATGCTCGCAGAACTGTGCCACCCCCTCGCCGCCCGTTGCTCCGCTGCTTGCCGTCTCGTTCACTCCCGTTCCCCGGGTTTTAAACTTTTAAACGCAGCATGCGCTCATTCCCACCCGTTCTTGCGGCACATACACAGAATGTTTTGTTTTACAGCCCGCAGGCGAGCGCAAGAAAAGGAGAAGTCACCGACAACACAAACGACGTCGCTTGTTGAATAGGCCACCTCCAAATCGTGGGTGTTGCTGTCGTCGTTGGATGATTTGCCGCGGCTTTTACGCGGGATGAATGATTATTCCACGTTCCGCGAGCTCCGAAGCTGAGCTGGCTGTAATTGTGTGCGAGTACGGTTCTACGCTCCGTACTCCCCACGTTTCCGCTTCTGGGCCGGTGGTAGGTGGTTGTGCTTTTTTACTAACTGTACGTCCAGCTCAACAACACACCACACTAAGCTTAACACTGCACGATTGCCTGCCGGAGGTTCTTGCGGAGGTATGCACAACGGGGTATGTACGGGGGAGAAGAAAAAAAACCACCCACCCAGGGTAATTATTTTTGCTTACTTTTTCTTTTTCTCTCTCTCCCTCGCGCTCGCACACGCTATTTTCCCGATAGCTTCACTGCCCCGTTCCAAAACAAGCACTTATTATCCGAAAGCCTATCGCCACCACTATCGAGGCCTGCCCGTGGGGGTTCAAGACGCGGCGCGACCTCACGAACTGGGATGCTGGCCCTACAGCGGTCGAACGATGCTCACGCGTGACGATGGTGGGTTACGAACGGTGACACGGTGACACGGCGACACGGTGACGACGGAGTGTGACGATGCAAAAGTGCCGATACGACAACAGCTTTGCCTTCATTCGGTGCGATTTTCCCGACTGCTAACAGTAGACTGAACGGCTTGTGCGGACACGCTGGCTGGCCAGCCCGAGCACGGCCTGGCTGCCCGAACGTAAAGGGCCATGTTTGAGCGCAGTGAGAGAGGAAGAAGACTGAGAGAGCCACTGAGCTGAGTAGAAATTTACGGAAACAAGACGGCGCCATCTCACAGTCCTTTTTTCCAGCGTGGCGAGCATCTCGCGTTTCCACGAGCACGCGGAATAGCGAGGGTGAGAAAGCAATAGAAAAACTACCCCCGGTGAGAATGAGAAAAGAGCCAGCAAAGTGAGGTGGGAGAATCATGTCAACTTGACAACTCTCGTGGAGGAGAGACAACCTGAAAAGACTCGCGAGAGGGAGAGACGGACGCATCTCAGCTGAGCCGTGGTGTATAGTAGAATCCGTGGTGAGAAAGGGCCTTCGGGTGTTGGAGTTCTTACCGTCGAGTTTCAGTGAACTTTACGATTAAATTACAAGAGTTAGCTAAGTGAAGAATGTTATTCGATACAAAATAAATGTCTTTATAGGTAAATCAAATTCCCACGCCTTTTATTTGCCGACACAAACTATTTAAAATCGCTCAATGCGACAAAATAATAATGGAAATACAAATAATATTCTTAGGTTTTCTAAAACAAGATCTTAATTGCAACGGAACAAGCCACTTCGATTGCCTTTCCCCTGCCACCCGACGACGACTTACTTGCGCCACATTTCAATGCAATCAGCTGTCAGCTGTGCAAGTACAAATACCATGCAAATCATGCAACCAACCCTCGCACACTCGTGAAACCCGATGCACCCTTGCGGCCCACGGAAAGTCGTGCACCGAGAGTGAGCTGCCCATTCCGCAAGTGTCTTGTTCGCGACCACAGCAGACGTAGTGCCGAGCCGGTCAATCTTGCTTTGATTGGAGTATTTCCACACACAAACACTAGCGTGTCCAGCCGTTCACCGATCACCGATCGAGTAATTTAATCCTCCCGTTCAAGGGCGCAAAAGGGGGGAAGTAAAGCGTGTGTGGTGAGAGGAATCAACGAAGGGACAATAAATATTTCTATGGTTTCCTTCAAATCTCGACGAGGAAGGAGGGAAATGGGATAGGGGGGGGGGGGGGGGGCCAGGTGTTTTTCCCCCATCAGGTTTTTCCTCCCGAGTTTTCTTAGTTCGAGTTCGGTGCAAAAGATCGACGGTGCGATACACTTTGGAAGCAGAGCAAAGCACCGGGCCGGCGGAAGTTTCGAGCTTCGAGGGCTCCACAGAGCAAATCTCACTCCAAACTGGGGCGTCACAAATTACGAAAAACGGAAATCAAACTCACAAACGCTGCCGCACATTTGCGGGCTGGGTGAAAATACAACTGAAAAAATCGGGTTCACCGTTAAACGCTAGAGTTAGGTTGCCATTTCCGCGCGCCGAAATAAAATACGAATCTAACGCACCCAAACAACTACCGCACATTAGCGCACCGCTATGGCGCAGTGTGTCTCTCTAGTCTACCACTTTCTATCGACCCCCGGTGGTACCCAGGTGATCAGCAAAAACCTTGTTGGGCTCAAACTTCTCGGCGGGGTTCGTCGCTTGTACCGGCTCAAAACCGCAAGCAGTCACCGACCGCGTGAGTTCGTTCTCACATGCGGTGAGAACGATCGATCGTGATGAGAATGAGATCGCTTCAGCGTGTGAATGAACAAACGCGCGGCGTTCCGGCTTTCCGCTGCCTTCCTTCCACCATCTGCTACGTTGTAATCGTTTGTTGTTTTGTTTTTCGTTGTAGCCTTTTTATCCTTCTGCCCGATTTCCCTTCGTTCGTTTCCCTGCTTCACCGATCGCCGTCTCACTCGCTCGCCTGCCTTGACGAAAATAGATTCGGAGCGAAGACCGCGCGGGAAGAAACACGCGAAGACATAAAAATACGTCCACCGAAAGACGGCGTGAAAGGGATCCGCGAAGAATAAGCGGAATGAGCAACCGTGTTTGTGTACGCGCGTGTGTATGTGTAACCATACCGCAGGTTGTTGCCGGTTGCCGGCATTGCGCCGCGCGTGTATTGTGCAACGTTGAAAAGTAACGAGCAAAGAATGGCCGGCTGGATCGGGGAAAAGGAAAGCGGGGATCACGTACCATCCGGCGGCCAGGCAGGGAAGTCATTTTGCTCAGGTGCTTTCCGAGGGCTGCGTAGGACCATGCGCACCGGACAACAACTGACAGAAGGCGCAATGCGCAGCAGCTGTGCTCGCTTCTCGTGCTACTTCTCGTTTCCGATTGTTTTCGCTGTGCTTTTTCTCTTCGTCTAACTTTCTTCCACACTTTCTTGACGAAGTTCTTGACTCTAGCATACAGGTTGATCCCGTGGGAAGGCAGGTCAAATGGAAAGGTACAGGTGAATTTTCAAAGATACTTGATGCTTAGAAAGAATGCAAAGAAAAAGAATCGATAGGTTTTTTTCTTACGGGTCAAATCACACGAACATTTTGATTTTTAAATCAAATGTTGAACTGGCGGAAAATAATTTCAAGCATTACGCAATAATAATGCTTTCATAGAACTTAACATTATTCACATTTTTTTTAATTTCAATAATATGCTATACTGCAAAGTTTTTCCTTGAACCCAGTAAATAAGCAGCCATAAACTTCTATCAAACTATGAAAAACATACCCGTATATTTTCTTCCTTTTCGCACTCACACATACACGCACACACTTACAACCGCACACAGCGATGAGGGTCGAAAGGAAGAACCTGCAACAACTTTAATTTGTCGAATAACATATGATTGAAATGGGTAACAGCACACACAGGCTGGCGACAGATGCTACAGTATTTCATGTTATGATTATGACTTTTTCCCCCTTCGCCCTTTACCACCGGCCACCAGCCGAACCGCCCTCACCCAGTGTCAACTGCTGCACAGCGCACAACACGGGAGTGTTTTCATCATCGTGCCCGCGAGCACGACATCGTCCACCATTTTTCGGCCAATGTCCTTTTTTCCGGCTCGCGCTCCCAAAGGCTCGGTCATCCTTGCACCGTTGACCCGCGTGTCTCAACGTCAGCTGGTTCGACCGATGTGTATGTCAGTATGCTGTGTATGTGTGTACCTTTTTTATGATCCCCACCACGATGTTTGTCCCAGCTCGCCGATGATGGGCAACAAAAAAAAACCCTTGAATATCCTTGTAGAGCGCCGCAGAGAAAATTTAAGTTTTGTCCATTTTCTCGTTTCACGGCCGAATGGACGGTTTTTATAAAAAAATTTAACATCCTTAGGCGACAAGTCAAACAACATCAATTCGATTTCGAACGGATGGAAATAGAGCTATAGCGTGTGATGTTTGACGATGCATGCAATTGCACTGCGGGATTCACTTATTTGTTATCCTGTATATTTTCAATGTTGCCATCAATGTGTTGTTTTCCATTGATTTTCGCTAGTAAAAACCTCTGTTTCTTCAATTTACTCGATATTTATAAAATAAATAATTTATTTCGTATTTTGACTGCAAAATAATCATGTTTGGATGCAACGTTTCCGAAACAACCGTTCACAAATCACACAACGCCGCGTCTGAAACATCGGATTAAAAGATTTCATGAATCGACCACTCCACCAACCGTCCGAGCAGACTTGGACTGTCGTACCGCTACGAAAAAATGGATCGTTGTGACTTAGTTTCACGACAAAATCCGTTACACCATCCACAACAAAGCAAAGCGGAGAAAAAAAAAGAAATCCAACCAAGCGGCAGCACCAACCATCAGCAAACAGTTTTGAGCAATTATTTTAGGAACCTCGTTAAAGCAAAACCCCCATTCACCGGACGCCGTAGCGGTGACTATGGGCCCATTCGGGGCAGTAAATGTCTGTGGCCGTGAAAAATGAGTCATGATGTTCGTGCTCGCCCGAAAAAGTCAGACCCAATAAATCCACCACGATGAATCCCATCTGCAGCGTGTCCTCATCACCGGGCGGCATCTGTCCCGGGGACCCCGACCAGCCAGACATCCGGCGGTCGATCACCTGCTTCACCAGTTCGGCAACACTCCGACTTATTCTCACGCCGCGCCGGGGTCTCTCACAGGTGGTTGGACTTTCTTTTCCGCCCCGCGTGGACCGCGCCGATGGCCGAGCTGATGGATGGGAAAACTCTGTAATCCCTCAACCGCTATGCTAACCCATTTTTAGCTCGCTTGACGAATGCGATTCGATTGCAGGGCGGTGAACAGAAGGTTTCATTCATCGAAATGAAATTCGGAAAGAATTCTTTGGTAAGGTAGCTCATTACAACCCGTTCAGTAAATATCGATGATGGATAATACCAGAATGATGTAATGTAAACGTACGTATCTGGAAAACTCTCACGATAAATTTTAATTTCAAACTGATTTCACCTCTTTTCCGGCAGCCATTTTGCAGGCACTGGTCGGTTCAACAACAACAAAAAAAAGCCTTCATTTTCTCCTAAATCACCATCGAAGTTCGATCCATTGTTGGCGAACATTAAGAACTTCACAATCGACCTTAATCGAAATAAAATTATCTAAGGTTCAACACGCTTGAAAATCGCGCTTTAAACGAACCTTTTGCTGACTGTATGTATGTGTGTGTGTCAGCCCTCATCGTTCTAAGCATTTCCTTAACATTGCGAACCTTGCCGAAAGAGAGAATGCAAGTTAGTAAGGGCCCGGGAAGGAAGGAAACCCGCACATCATGGATGAAAAAAAAAGAAACACTCCATCGCTTGCCCAACAGCTACTTGCGTAATTAATAATTCATTTTACCACTTGCAACGGAGCCGGACCGACGAAGATTAGACGGTCCGATCCGTCGAGGGGAAGAAACTGAACCGTCTAATGTCAGGAAGGTTCGGTGCAAGGAAAAAAAGATGGAGTAAAAAATATCCACCCAGACTGTCGGGCGGTTGAATAACTTTCCATTGAGTACGTTTCTTTTGGCGTCGAAATTCTTCCGTCGGATATTTATGGTTCATAACTTTTGCTCCTGCAATACGCTCTACATAAGTTTTATATTTCAATATCTTAACTACCGCCTTGCGTGCCTTTTTGCCCAAGAACGCGTTTCCATTTCTTTCACATCAACAATCCATTTCGAACGGTTTTATGAAAAAAATGTTTTAGAGGGAGAATAAATTGAGACTCTCTTCAAATTGAAATTCACTGCTTATAAAGCGAAGTTGTACAGGCAAAAGCAGAATACAGTAAAAAGGCAGACTAGTTACAGCACAAAGAAAACCCTGTAAAACGTTCAATGCTTCAAAACGACATGCATTGCAGCAGAGGATGAGCATAAGAAAGCTAGATGAGACTAGAAAGCAAACTGTGATGGCTAAAAAAAAAGGCGAACTCGTTTCTCCATCCCACTCCATTCGTGGCCCATTTGCGGTCGATGGCTGCGGTGCATCGGCGTGCGAGTGGCCAATTGGCTATTCGGGCTGCAGTCCGCCGCTCGGTATGTTGCATTCCATCCAAAGGCCGAAGACATGCAGCGCGAAACGGCGCTTCCTTTCGAGGCACCCTCCAACATGAGCTTGCTCTGTGGTGGATCGTTCCGCACGCTCTCCGCGCACCTGCGCTTCGCCCAAACCCCGTAATCAGCCGGGCATGAAGAATCGTTCAACTGCCTTCCACCATCGGAGGTCATCGACGGTAAAACACCGCGAAACGAATCGAATGCATTCCTTCCACCGGGCCCCGTTTTTCCCTTGCAAGGGATGGAAAGCGAACGAAATAAAATTGAACAGCCATTAACGGTGGGTTTTAGTTGATTAGTGCTGCGATGAGCGCTTCCTCTCCCCCAAAACAGGGAACCACCGCCGAGGAAATGGGAAATGTTGAAGAAATATTCACCTAAGCAAGGTGAAAGAGATATGTTACAACAATAAGGAGAGTAAAACACAAATTCAAACCATAGAGAACGTATCAAAGGAAAATGGAAACCCATGCTTGGGAAACTAGAGTAGCTAAATGTTGAAGAAAACCATATCATTACGCTAGTTCGTAAGGAAAATTTGGACAACAACAAAAAACCATAAACTTTGCGGCATCGAGGCATTGGGCGGGATACTTATGGAGAAGGGTTTTTCAATCCATAAACTCGCCAATATGCTCTCGTAACCCAACCCTTCGCATCGTTCCGATGCCCCGCGGGGTCTTAACGCGTTACCTAAACGGGTGGAACAATGTTCGCCAAAAGCGCAGGCGAATGCCGTTGTTTAGCCGTCGGAGAGTATGACTAAAAGGTCAAACCCGAGCTGTTGCCGAAACAACGGACCATACTTTCACATCGATCGATCAATCGATCAGCAGTTCGTCTAATCGGTTCATTCTTCGCTCTTTCATGGTTGGTGGTGGTGTTACCGGCAAGAGTTGAACCAAAGAATGAGCTTGAATTTCACACAAGCTGGGTGAACGTAAGATGAATAACCTTACGTTTGAAAGGGGAAATGGTTTCAACAAAATGAAATAGTAAAATAGTTCTCCAAGAAAAGGAAATAAAAAAAGATAGTGATCTTATCTGGCGAAGGTTTTGAAACGCTCTTATAAATATGTTTGTGTTGTATGTAAACTGTGCGTTTTCCCAAACATCAACACACTCGTTAACTTCCAACACCAACCAGCTTAACGCTGCGAAGCAAGTGTAGATACGAACGGAAGAATAGAACCATTCTCGACGCGAGTTCCGGGTGTGCGGTGTCTGCCCAGGCCATGTTTGGCCATGGGCAGCAGTTTCGCCGTCCCGGCTTCTTCCCCTACACACGCTAGACTAGACCCAACCGCCCCTTAGCCCGACGGATGGACCGAGTCAAAGCGGGTCAATTAATTACCACAACCTCTCCCGGGGCGGTCCGGGAGCGCCGTGAGGGACCTCCGTCTGTTTTAATTGAAGATATTATCGACAACCGGGGCAACACACACACACACACACACACACATGCACGGGTTCCACCGCTTCTGCATTTGTCGTGCGTGGACCACGAGTGCAGCGAAAGGGCCTCGGTCTGTCTGAGGAAACCGGCAAACATGAGCAGGCGAGGGGAAACGATACCGAAAACGCAACGTCTAGAACAACCCATCAACGCAAGGGGGTCAACACGCAGTGTTACATGGTGCCGAGCCATTATCGACCGCTTACGGGAACCGAAACGCAGGAAATTCTCCGTTCTTCTTCCTTCCACGAGATGGGTTTCACTTCCCCGTACGCAAGGCGAACGTCCTGGGCGCGTCCCCTTTGGCGCATTACTTGTTACCGGTACCGGGCTTGCAGTGGGGGAAGATGAAAGTGAATTTGTAATGCAACTGGCAAGACGACCGCGCTTACATTACACGCTATCCTCGTGCGCCTTGGGGAACTTCAGAGCAGGAACTCGCAGGCAGGACGTTGCCGACGAGACGACAACTGAAGTAAGCAACGTAACAGCTTCGTTGCCATTTTCCCGGCAGACAGACGCAAGAAGTTGATGCGGTGAAAACCTTCGACTCGAGTTGCCTTCAGCTGGAAACGGCTTGACTCCGCAGTGAACCGGAAGAAAGAGTCTGAAGCCATGAGCCACCTGCAGCCGCCGATTCTTCAACCTCCGCGCACGTGTTTTTGATCTCGTGTTCGAAGAACTTCCGGTCAAAAGTTCGAGGCGTACCGTTGTGGCGGTGTTTCTGTAAGACTTTTGTTTCAGTTCTTCTTTTTTTTTAGTTAAATAACACTAAGAAACTCTAACGTGAGAATATATTTAGGTCAATCCAGGGAAGAAATGAAAAGTTAGCTCTAGCGATAGTTTCACCATTGAAAGGATGTTATTTTAAATCGTTTTCCACTCTCGTCAGCAACCGAAGACGATGCTGCAATGCTTTACCGTGTTTGACTTAAATTCTACCCCGGCTTAGAACGCTTAATAACTGACTTACCACGCGGTCCAACGTGGAGTGAAAGCATGGTCGAGCGAACAGACAAAGTGAGAAGTACATCAGAACATCAAAAAAATAACATAAAAAATACAGCCAAAACCACGAAGCCATCAAGAAGCCATCCCGAGAGGAAGTGTCGGCTACCAGCATAGTCTCGCTACCATGTTGGTCCGACGGGCGGAGAAGGGATAAAACGGCGGAAAATCCACCTGGAACACCCGTCCGAAGCAGATACAAAAACGAGCCGAATTTAAAAAAAAAAAAGTGGTAAGAAAATGAGGGTTTTGCCGGGGAGGTTGCTTCACGTTCATTACCTTCCGCCGGTCGCTTTAGCATTAGCTGGCCAGAGGAGGTGGACGGAAGATGAGGAGGTTGCCAGCGCGGACCCGGTAAGGTGCTACGGGCCCAAAAAGGTGCGCAAAGCAACCATCAAGGGGGGCACACGGCGTGTCGCGCGGGGAAAGAAGCCGCGAGAACGGCCAGCAATGAACGTTAATTGACGTTCCGTCGTCGAGAGCCGCCGGGAGAGCGATCTTTTCCCGCAGAGAATCGCGGAGAGCGCCAAAGCGAGAGAAAGCGGCCAGAATTCTCGCGCAGTTTCGGAGAAAACACAGTGAGCCCCTCGAGTGAAGCGGGTGAGACAAAACGGGTGAGAATGAGTGAACGATCCGCGTTGCCATGGTAACGAAACAATCAACAAAAATCCCTAGCAACGTGATAGCAATCGTGAAAACGAACGAAAACCTCATTCGGAGTGGGACTTTTCTCACCTCCGAATCGCTAAAGTTCACAAATTATTCTGGATGGTTTTAAATGGCGTAGACATGAAATTACTATTTCCATATCTTTTACATCGATCAAGAAATAGAGAGCTACAAATGAAAAACGACTTCTACAGTTCTAACCCATTCGAGTTTTTCAAATCAAATAAGTATTCCGATACGCCACTGACTGTTTCACAAATAAATTCCATACTTTTATTTCCCACAATGAATTTAATTCCCCTGCCTTCATTGCGTGAAACGACTTCGAACTTCAACACCGAGAATTTCCCGACCGTCACGTGGACCCCGTTAAACTGAGGTAAAACACGGCTTCGCATTGTTGCCCGACTTCTAATAACGCTGATTAAGATGTGCTGGTGGGAAAATTCTACCCGATAATTAGATGGAAACGGCGCCCGGCTTGGAATCGAGAAAAAAGATGAAACACAACAAACGCACAAATAAAATGCCGACTAGCGGATGCCAGCGCCAGGTAACTCTCGCCGGTACTGTTAATGTATGAATTTTGTGGAGGAGACAGGTATGGGGGGAGGGCGTGTGCGGAGACTTTGAACGGGGCAACATAACGGCGCTCCGTTCCGCTCCATAAACTCAGCGCAGCGCCTATGATGGCAGCCGGGGGTTTGGTGAGATGATGCTGGGAGTTGGATGATAGCAGAGATGAAAAATAAACGCACACCCGCGCGATTGGCGAAAACAAACACTGGCTTCGCGAAGCCGAACCGCCGGGAGAGATGGAAGTTTTCATCCGGCTTTGGGCAAGCTACCTTTCGAAAGCTTCTGCAGCAGTTTAGGTTTAGAGTTAAGTGGACAAAAGCTTGAAGTGAGAACGATCAAATATGAGAAAATACTTTCCATTACTGTAAATCTGTAACGACAGGATTGGACAATTATTAAAAGTGATGGAAAATCACTCAGAAAATAATAAATCAAAGTAATTCCGAAAGAGCTGTTTTCCTGAATGTTTGTTATTTGTGAGTTCACTTACTTCAAACATAGGCAAACGTGATATAACTTTCGAGATGCATCACACAAACACACAGACTCACACCAAAGTTAACGCATTTCAATTTGCCATTGAAATAGAAACGGACCTTGCCGTGAGTGTTATTGCAACAGGGACGCTCGATTCTATCTGCTGATTAATAATAAATCCATCCCCCCGAAAGCGATGCTTGCAAACGATCTCAATTTCGCCACGTGCCATGTTCGACCTACTGTTAATGCCGAATGGAGTGTTCTATTTCGTTTCCCGGATGCTTCGCTCCCTTCCCGAAGGTGTCCCGTTGAATCATTCATGAACGAACCGACGGGAGGGAATGCTTTTGCCCGTACCGGTGGAAACCGTATGAAAAGTAAGTTAAACCATCCTTTCCCTTACGGAGCTTCGGTTGGGTTGGGCTAGCTGGAAATGTGAAACCATGTAGGAAACGGATCGCCACCCATCACCGCTGGGTGGGTTCGTCTTCATTTGAAAAGCTGGCGATAGAATTAATGTTTAAAACACAACTCTCCGTTGGTATGAGTGAATGCAACACCGCCAGCAACCACTCGGCACTGCATGCAAGTCATTAGATTATGGTTCGGAAAATCTCATTTAACAATTACATCGAATTGCTCATTTCATCGAGCCACCAAAACATGGCGGGCACTTTAAAACCATCACTCACCGCACACAACCTCATACCATTGGCGGGTAGAATTTGATACATTTTGCGCCCTGCGTTAGCATTAAAAACCCCACCGCCTCCCCCAGACAGCGCATCACCAACACCCCGTCCAGTCCGGTTGTTTCGTAAGGGTAAAATATCAGTTACCAAGTCAGTTACCCCGAGTGCGCCCCTAGCGATGATTTCCGCGGCCATCCGTCGCTTTCGCATGTCGATATCGAAAAGACAGCCCACCGGCGTGGTTTTCCGATTTTCCCCCACGAAACCCGTTCGAGCAGTGGGTGAGCGGGCTTAGTGGTTTCCATATTTTCCGTTCTCCTTTTGTTGCTAGCGTGCCAACCGTTGCCATGGCAGCGAAAGCTTCGAGTTTGCCATAAACATAAGGCAAACACCGTTCAACCGTTCCTTTTTTCTACATTTTTTTGCTTCCGATAGCACACACGAACGATCCCGGTTATTAGTGCTACCCAACCCTCGGTACAAGGAGTGAAGGAAACGACGCAAACGACTACTTTGCTCGCTCGTGGCCTGACTTTGGTGAAGGTGCTCGGGCGAAGGACCTTCACTACGATGGGATCACTTTCGATGAACCATCGGGTTGCGCGACCTTTCGACGCCAAAAGGGACGGTTGATGGACGGTTGACGCAAGGATGGCAAGGGGGTCGCAAGTGCTCGCAAATTTTTCTTCCCTCCGAGCTCCCACATTTTTCCACAGCAGACAGAAATCAGCTCCCACACACGTGAGTCGAAAGGTTTTGCTGTTTATTTTTACATGTTTATTTACAGTTGTATAAAAAGGGGTGGATTGGTGGTTTTGAAAGAGTCTTTACTTTATTTTTCACCTTCTTGCTGGAGAGGTATATGCTGGGAAATGTTGGCTCACGATTTGCATGCATCATCGATTATCGTACAGCCCAAAAAGAGAACGGAACCGGCCACTAGGCTAGAGGCGTATCAAACATGTATCATCATTCCTTTCATGTCCTTTGTTTCAAATTGACGTACATTTGAATCAATTTCACTTTTTTTATTGATAAGATCATACTGTTTTATACTTTAAGTAATGAAAGTGATTGAATGATAGCTTTAGTAACCTTAGTTTAAATCACCTTCCCAGCATACTGATACAGCATTCTGCTAAAATCATTTATCGTTATCCGATCCGATTCATAAATAAAAAAATAAATTTTAAAAATCGCTCTTATATCAAACTTTCTTTTCTCTCAAATCAAACAAACACCAAAATTTCAATTATTTTGAAAATAAATTATACTTATGATAAATTTATGGTATTTTCACGAGTATTTCTTGTGAATTGGAAAAAAAAGTTGTTCAATTCACCAAAGAAACACAAGTCTGTTAAAGGTTAATATTCACAGTCCATGTCACGAGAGATTGGAAAAATGTATATAAATTACTCAATATGAAGGCAATTTCTTACTACATTATTGCTCATGCTATACTGTTTGATGAAATCCCCAATTCGTCATTCCGGTTCAACGAAGTCAATGTGAAAAGATAGGAAATTAGTTTGAACATAAAATAAACACACTAATTGCAATGTAATAAATTTAATTCCATCCACTATTTGAAATTTATAGGGAAAATCAAAAACTATTGCTTAACTCTAGCCTCCGAAGAAATGTAGGTCATTGGGGGATTTATATCCCGGGACAATGGCTCGATCAGGATGTCAAACATAACGGTCACGAACACACGCATTACGTCACTCGAGAACAGTGGAGGTGTGAAAAAATATATTAAATAATAACCACCTTTGATTGATGTACTATTAATAATTCCTAGCTCAAGTGACACTTACAACCAACCGTGCGCCTATTCCCGACGCTATTAAGGTGTCAAGTCCTGGTGCATCGTTTGTTTGCCACGTGGCAGGTGGATATTTTTATCAAGAACAAATATAGTAAACATGTCATCGTCGCTCGTCGGTACGAGGGAACGGTAGAATTTAAACGCGTGGGGTAATTAAAACGTTTGTCTTCTGTCACCTGCACCAGAGGAACGTTTGATTGATTTTAAAGGACATTCAGTGGAATGCATGACTTATAAAGATTGTCTAGAGTGATTAGCAGCGTAAGTAGGAGAGGAAGTACTTACAAAGTAATTTAAACGATGTGCTCCTGCACGCGACGCCAAATAGTTCCGTTTCGAATCCTCTGATGATCACCGCTTTTCAACGTCTTCGAAGCACCGGAAGTTGCGAGACTGTCGGTCGAACAGTTTGATCCTGGCACAATTCCTGCCCCGCACGAGCGTGTTCCTTCGAAGCGGGTCGCTTGCATCAACGCCACACTAACACGGTGCACTGTTGTAGCCCCTGAGCGAGCTTGCCTTGTTCACCGCTGCATGTCCTTCCGGCGTACGTTGCGTTACGTCACGCACACACCGATGCACGGGCACACGCAAGGTGCGCTCCCACCAACACACGCGCTTCCACCCCCTCCCGACGGGTGTACCCGTCCGCGATGCCCTCCGAAAGTCGTTCACCCTCCCTGGCCACACAAGAGTTCGAGGTAAGAGTTCGTTCTGGCTTGTTTCGTTGATTAAATTTCTTCTATTTTTGTAGTTGCACTGTCACTAATGTTGTAGATTTCTTTAAAAATACCTTGTTTTTGTGGTTGTTAAATGCTATGCAAGTTTTCTTTTCAGAGCAAGGTTGATATGTTTCGTTTGATATTACTGACAATTTGAACTATTTTATTAACAACTTTAACTACTTCTCCCGTTGTATGTCCGAAGGCTTTGATGATATGTGTTTATTTTCGTCTGGCCTACTCAATCAGTTGATAATCATTTCTCCTACTTTCACATACACAAACACACACATGCACACACGTATGCACTGTTAAGGTAGATACTATTGTGATTTATGTTCTAAACTTACTTATTTATTGACCACACAACATTTTACTCTTTAACGTTGCTCCGTTGATATGTATCGGTTGCTGCTAGATGCCCTAAGAAGCGATAGCTTCGACTAGTGTACTAATATATTTTCCTTAACCAATGGCTCTGATATGTAAGCGATAATAGTGATATGTTTTGAACGGTTGGTTCTACATTGAGAGTGTTGTTTCCAGCACTTTCCACTTGTGCCGACGTCGATGTTCGGGCCGTGGACCAGGGAGGTTCACCAGTTTCCCACCGAAAGGCGGTCCTTGCCACCAACGGAATGTCCAGTGGGTTAGAATATCGATGGCTCTTACAGGGTGACAGGAGGGGGGTGGTTCGGGGAAGGTGCTATGGCGACCGTGCCGCCGTGAGGGAAAACGGTTTCCACACAACGCACACCGCGCCGTAACGTACGCCGGAGTCGCTCACGATGCTGCTGGTGCTGCTTCCGTGGGGTCGTTTTGCTCAGGAATTTCTCGAAGGACCACTTCGTCAACCAAACGCACGGTGCACTCTGTGGAACGTTCGGTTGCACTATCGGTTCGTGGCGAATTCGTTTGATGCCAAAACTTGCAGGCCCGTTTGCGAGTCAGCCGTTTTGCGTGCCGTGTTGCAAAATTGTGAAGTATTGACTGATGAAAATGGTCGGAAGGAGTCGTGCGTCGGCGCACTGCGCATCGAGGAAGTTGCAACGTATTTTTCTGGCTTTGAAGTTCGCCTGTCAAAAGCAACTCACGTGACAGCTGCAAGGACCTGAATACTACGACAATTGTGGCAGCGTACGCTAATCAAATGCAAGGTAGTGGAATAAACTTGCATACAAAATGTATCACTCACTATGTAAAAAATGTTTGAAGTAGAAATTACATTTATAACATGTTGGAACATATTGCTGAGTATCTTCATTAATTTATGTCAAAACTAATTTTAGAATAAAATACAAACTCCCTTGAAATGCTCGACTTATAGATTTAAGAGATATGGAACCAACAAATACAAAACAGAGTTTAAACTAGGTAGAACCACTTTCTTATACGACAAAGCAGGTATCTGAAGATATTTATAAAACTCCTCTTACTCTTACTCTTTTTGTTGAAACCACGGAATACTGAAAGGTAGGAGATGAGTTTGATAACACTAAAAAGTGTAATTTTCAAACAGTTCAACTATTCAGGGTTATGAACCTTTTAAAAACAATTTCTGATGCAATGAAGCAGAGACTTTCTCCATTTGCCAAACGTAGCTCTGCAACGCAATTGATGGCTTTGAAAACACGAAAAAAAAATGAAATTTTCATACAGTTCACAACTTTTAAAGGATTGTAAAACTGTTTTCTCATATATTCATACGTACAAAATTTAAAGTTGAAAACTTACCTAGACATTAGACGTTTACCACTTTTTTGTATGACGAAACAACGCTGTTACATTGATTAAATCAAATTGCTGTTTAAATAATAAAATAGTGTATAACACGTTTTAAATAAACAGTATGATGCATACTCCCAAACAAATAAAACCGTATCTTCAATAAAGTAAACAAATCGTTGTTCTTTTTCATTCTCACAGTTTTATTGTCGTTTCTCGACATTTCCTTAGCCGAGAGGGGATACAGTTTTTTCCATTCTTTAATATATATATTTTTTCAGTATATTTATATACGGTTTTAATAATAATAGAAATTTTTATTTTACAATATTCTCTTGAATTATGTTCATTTTGCGTCCTAACTGTGTTTCGTCTGTCTGCCAGTAGCGTCTGCTCTAGCAACGTGCTCGCGTACGCTCGACTCTGCTATTTTTGTTTGTTTGTTCGCCATATTGAATGACTCGTTTTGCAACCAATGTTTGTGTGTGTCAACGCACCTTGCACACGAACTCGTGCGCGTATCCGGTACTGTATACGGTTGAGACTGCGTATGAAGTACAGTGTTGTTTCGCTCCTAACATTGTATATTGTTTAAGCATACCTTTGGTACAGCTCCGTCTGGCTTCGGTCTCACTTTGTTCGTAAGTAGATGCTGTCCGCATCAATGAATCTGCAATCCTGCAGCATTTTGCATTAGTAGAATCGATATCTTTCATTAGGTTTCCCGTTCTGCTGGTAGTGTATGTATATAAATCATGCAACAGTCTCTTCCCGGTTACGTCAACACGCAGATTGCCGTGGTAGCCTATTTCTTCTGAGCCTGTGTGTTTTACTTTGTTTGGCGCATTTTGGTTAAATTTTGTTGTTGTTTCACCTTACGGCTCATATTTTATTTCTGTACTTTTAATTAATTCCTACCATGATAACTTCACACTTTAGCTAGTTTTCGTCTGCTTTGCCTGCGGTCACGTTTTCGTTCACGTGCTCTTGCGTTTACTTACAGCGTTTTGCTCCAGAAGAGATAGCATATGTGTATGTGTGTGTGTGTGTTGGTGTGTATGTTTGTATGCCAGTGTAAGATTTTTAAATTCTTAGTTCGATAAAAAATAATTTTAAAACGTACTTCCTTTTTCCTCCCTCGTTTCGAACTAACGCTGTAATCTTCCATTGGTTCTTAGCTACGGTTTCTAGTTGATCTGCTGTCGTCGTTTGTCAATGTTCAATTTTGTACAAACTCCTGCGGGGAAGAAGATTTTGCTTCCATATTCTATCCCGGCTCACAATGGGTTTGTTGTTTCCCGCGCGCTCATACTGTTCAAGTTACTATTAGGTAAATTAATGCATCTTGTATGTCTGCTTAACATTTCATCTTTAGCTACTAACATTACTAATCCCGTATTTTCCCAACCTACCAATACATCTCACCGCCGAACAAACTCGTCCTAATGTGTGATAATGTTCGCCTCGTCTCAAACTCGGCCCGTAGATGTCCCCTACGAAACAATCCTTCGATATAAAGGGAGAAAAATCTACCACCCACCGGGGCCGAAGTTCACTTACAGCACTAGCTACATCGTTTAGGTTTTGTGACATTTGTTCCGTTTTCCACCGCACCGTCAAACATGTCGCTTCGTTCGCGTCCGCCGTTTTTTGACAGCTTGTGTACTTGATTATGTTCCGGGAAACTCAAACAAGCAACGGCGGCAAACGTAGTTGTAACTGATTCTTCCTGTAGCTCTCGTTTAAACACTAACGTCCGCCTTCCTTAGACACTAGTTCAATTGCTAGAAAATGAATAACGCGTTCGTTTGTGTCCGTCCACCCATTGGCCTTTCGGGTTGTGTGTGTCTAATATCACGTTTTCCTACACAAAACTAGGCACCGGGCATCATGGTTTTCGTCGTCGTCGTCATGGTCACGGTCGTCGTCATCGTAGTCGCTAAACGCTGCCACCCAACACCCGTTACGCAGATGTGGGGCAACCTTTTTTTTGTTTTGCCAACGTTAAACAAACAAATAAACAACTCGCTAAGCAAAATCCAATTCTACGTCGGGTAAGTTTGATTTATTTTACAAGTTTTACTCTCCGATAGGCCTCGATTGCTGTTTTCAAATGTTTCAATGTAAATTTAACACCCTTTTGTCTTCTCTCCCGGCTGACCCGCCACATGTTTACGCCCGTCGTTCTGTCTTTGTGTGTTTTGCCAACTTTGTGGATGGCAATTCTGCTTACATACACCGCAAAGCAATTTAAAGCAATTTTAAATGTTTCTAACCTTTCGATTCCACCTGCGAACGCTGGAAGCGTCCTGCGCACCGCATCCTGGGCAACCTTTTATGGCGGCCAGCGGCCATCAACGTGCAGTCCTTAGCATACTAAGCGTATTTCGGTTACTCGAACGAATGCAAACGCTAAGCAAATGCAAAGCAAATCGTGGTAGGGATGGAGCCTTAGCTTACTGGTTTGGTCTGATAAATAAGCATCTTTATTGTACCTCGGAGTGAAGCGCGAGGAATTTGGTGTGGAACAATTTTGCCCTCAAAGCTTTGACGAAACGAAACAATTTTGCGAAAAACTTTTCACCGTTTTGGTCCAGCCGTTACTCCAGCTTTCGAAAGTGTTTCAAGGCGATGCAAAGTAAACCGAAGGAGCAAGCAGCGTAAACTCATCGTTTGGTACTGGACGGATCGGATATGCATATCAATCGTGCAGCAAGCTCGGGACGAACTGGAAGGTCCGGTTTTTATGTTCGCAATTTTCCCAGATAAAATTAACAGATGAGACGCAACGAGGATAGAGCCAGCGCATCGGGAAAATATTTATCCTGCGAATTTGAAGCTTTTTGATTATTGTTTTCGTTGTTTCTACTATTTCCAGAGCTAGCTGAAGTGAATCCAGCGAAGGGAGGGGATCACAATAAACTTGTTGGTTACAATTAGTCACGTCGGGAAAGATCTTTTCTTAGGAGCCATCTTCGTGGCGTAAGATACGAAAGCCATAGAAACAACAACGCTGCTAGGTACTTTGTCTCAAAGAACGCAAAAATTATCCATCAAAGCCCAGACCCATATTTGTCTGCCCTGCGTGAATTTGTCGCCAAAGTAAGTCACCCGTTTCGAGCGTGACTTTTTTTTTGTTGATTTGCTTCGTTTTGGTTTCCCTTTTAACCTAGTTATGTTCTCTCAAGCCCCCGCCCGAGTATAGTTTGATTGGCTATGATGCTGAAATGTATTTTCAAAGTTCCCTGTAGAAACCTGATATTATGTACACTTTCACGTTGTTTCCGCGTTTGCTTTATGTCAAGTAAGCTTTTGTTTTGTTTATTTTATTTGTTTTTCTTTGCTTGTAGTATAAGACAGCTGGCGCTCGTTGCATTTAGTTTCCTAGTGATTTTATATCTTGAGGCGTTTCCTTATGGGTTAGAAAATGAGCTTAGAGAAGGAAAGTGGAAAATAAGTCGCTGTGTTGGTTGGTTTGTTCAATCGATGACCGTCTGGTTGATACGTTATTTCCCTGTGGATGGAGCACTGTAAATGTTTTTTTTTCCTGTTCGCCTATCTCTCCACGCCATAGTATTTACAAAGCTAGGTTGTTTGATTTACGAGTAAGTGTAAAGGTGGATGAGAAATGGGCCCAAACAAAGCTGCGCATGTGAACGTTTGTCAACGTCGGAGGAAAAACTATTTTACCACAAACATGGCAGGCTTTTTTAGTATGATATTGATGGTTTCAAACTTAGGATCATTTTGGCATTATATTCAGTAAAATATGGTCATTATATTCAGTAAAATATTTTAACAATTTAAATTTTTAATGATTCGTAACATTTATTCGAACCAATCTGAAAGATTCCAAAATGGACAAAGAAATGTGCAATGGAAATTTAAATCCACATCACTAAACCATCAATTTTCGAAAGTACATTTCAAAGTGGTAATTTTGAACATCTACACAGATGCTTAGTGAAGAAAAACTGGGTAATGTAACAAGTATCTGCCAGAAGTGACCCTTCGTTTTACTTTCCTTTCACACGTGCGCACAAAGAATTCAGTAATCAGAATCGAAAATTCAACGGTTTTTCTTAGTTTATGCCCTAGCTAACCCCTATCGTTTCTCTCACACACAGCGAGACGCAGCTTGCTATCTCCGCTGCAGTGTCGTTATGGTAACTAGTCCTTGCTTTGTTTCGTCATTTATTTTTTCTAACCTTGTTTTGCATGGTTTTTTAACTTACTTTGTTGGTTTGTTCTCTTTGTGTTCTCATATTCGCTAGGAAGTTGTCTTACTGATAAAGATATGGTTTTTGGCTCGTTTCTCCATTCGCTTCTGAATATGCGTACTGTTTGCTTACTGGCTGGCTTGATGTGGCATTTGTATTACTCCCTAGCTGCTCCTACCTACGGTGCGCTGAACAGACACCAACAGTTCAACATTTCTGCTGCGTCCGTTTTGTTTAACCTCCCCTTCCTATTGATGCTTTTGAATCTCTCCCTTCCGGTCAATATTTCCATTTTTTTTGGCAGCCAGCAGAGTACACCGCTGTGCGGGTCAAAATGTCCAGGTTTGCCGAGGTGTCGAACGTGATCCCACAATGCTGTCTATATGTAAGTTGAAAAGCCGACATTCGAAAAAGCATTTCCGTTTGTGTTCATGTGCTAAGGCAAACAAATATGTTGATTTCCGATAGAATAGATTTATGATTTTCTTTCTTACATCCGTGTGCATATGGGTTGTGTGATTTACGTTGCGTATTTTTTTGTGTGTTTTTGTATTTGAGTTTAGTCGTTCGATGGATTGGGATTCCTTTCCGTCAGCATGGTTTACCCTGGCGCTCCAAAGGAATCTCTTATCCATGGGCTTTGCTGTATCTTTTCTTTGTTTTCTCTTTGTACTTCTATGTTTTTCCGACCGAAATACGTGCAAATGTAAGTACAACTCCAAGAATTCAGCTCGTGCTGCTTTCAGTCAATAGAAAGTGTTACTGATCGTTGTTTGTTGGCGCTGGTTCGATACTTCTAACGAAACCGAACGGTGCCCATTTGCAACCGGCAAGATGAAAAGATAGATTTGACTCCTCGCAGCGAAGGTTGTAGACTGGTTTCACTGAACTTTAAGTGTGATGAAAAGAGTGCCAGCTACCATCTTTTGGTGTGTCCATCTTTTCCCCCGACAGAAACTGCCCATCTTTTACGGTTCTTCCTGTGATCTCTCAGATAGTTTTCCCTCGCAGCGACCTTTCTAGGTAAGTCTTCCAGGGTTTTGACGTTCTTTAAATCTCAAGCTGGTATATTACAATAAGGATATACGATTTAATTTATTTAAGTTAATGTTTTGCTTCCTACCCCTTGCCTTCTCTCTTTAATCTTTCTCATCTTTCTTGTTTCACGTTTTTGGTTTGGGTTCAAATATTTTACTTTAATAAATTCACAGATTTGAGTTTCTTTTTTTCACCCCCCCCTCGCACGCCCAGCTCCTTTTCGTTACATTATCGCTAGTATAAGATGATCTTCGATTTTTTGTTTGTTTGTTTTATTTTGTTGATGTTGTATATGTTGCATTTTATAATTTGTTGTTTAACTCTTGTGTTGCTTGCTTGCAGTGTATCTTTCCGCTATGTTCGTTCCTGCCCCATTCGTCCCCCTCGACGGTCGGATACGTTTTAAAGAGAAATGGTTTAACTATGTACGTTAGTGAATAATTAAAATAATTAATATCATCTGCATCCGCCCACCCGCACTACCCGGGTGCCGTCCAGCGTTTGGTGGACCGCGACCATCCCTTCGCAGGCGTCGGTACTCCGGCGATGGATGCTGTTTTATGCTTCTCCTTTTTTTTTTTCTTTGTTTTGGTTGATTTTTTCACGCCTTCTCGTTATCGTATCGCATCATTCGTCCGGTGCTCCGAAGTGCTTCCGATGTGTCCTCAATCAGTGGAGTTCAGCGAGTCTCTCAGTCCTCGAACATAAGGCCGTAACGGTTTTTCGATCGTGTGCCCGGTGAGCGAAGTCCATGCCCAGCGTTTGCGATGGATGGCCCGGAAGTGTTGCGCTCCGCACGGGACCATCGTGCATCCGTGCACGGGAACCGTGGTGTAGGTGAACTCGGGTGCGCACCAGTGTACCAGGGCGACTTGATTACTTGAGTGGCATAGGGTTCGGCTTACTGCTCGCCGGAACGAAAGCCCCAGCGTAGCAAGCGTAGCGTGATCACCGAAACAGAAGGAACAGGTAGAAGACGGAGGAGAAATGAATTAGATGCGAAATGTTAATGGTGACGCAGTCAGAGCATCCCGAGCACAAGAATAAACCCTAGCTTGAACGAAAAGCCTAGCTAGGCGACTGCCCTCTAGTCTGCACTGTGGCGCTTTCTATGGCTTGATGGATGGAAGAAGCATGACTCTGATGCGAACGACGATGGTGTATCGTGGCGAATGATTGGAAAGTACATCTAACATGCGTTCATCCGTGGCTCTACCGTTCCTAAACTCTATTGTCCTATTTATGAACTATCGAAATGAGGTCTTCCGATAAAGGAAACTATAAAAGATAGAAAGAAAGATACGAGACAAGACAAGAGCATGCAAAAGATAGTTTTCTTAATGTTCAGACGTACCTAGAGAGGAGATACCGAATATGGAAAAACAAGGTGATTTTTGCTTTTGCGCTTTGTTAGATTTGTATTGCGTATTGGCTATTAACAATTTGCAGCTAGGGATTTTTGTTTTTTTAGCTCGCTTATGTTCTTTTAAATGTTCGAATAGTGAGGTTACGTTGTGTTCGAGCATTCGAGCTGGCTGTGAGTTCGGGTCAAGTGTTTTTTTTTTCCTGTTGTATTCAGGGTGTGAGTTCTGTGAGCACAGTAGTGGTGGTGGTGGTGGTGGTGGTGATACAACGTTAAAGGATTCAAGGGAATGCTTGCAGAGGATCGGGTGAGTTTTCTTTCTTGAGTTTAAGCAAAGCGCACCGGCTCGAGCCAGAATCACTACAAATCATTCGAGAAGAAAAACGGAAAGTCTACAAGAAACTATATTTAAACTATAATCGAAACCATACCGGACTTTAGCAAGCAACATTAATGGGCGATTAACAGCCTGGCAAAAGTGATCTTTCGGTTGAGAAATGGTAAGCAAGTTTTCTTAAAAGCGAACGAACATTTGTTCTTTTTCGCGCTGAATCAATCCACGAACCTATCGCTCCGTGTTGCGCACGCGTGTTTCTTCAGCTGATTCGGGCTGATGCCATGTTCAATAGGGAGGGGGGCCTTCTCCCCAGTCGCCCCGAAATGTTGCTTCCATGGTCAGTTATAACACAGAACGCGCGGTTTGCTTTGCGCATCGCTTAAACTAGTCGGTTTTTTGAACTCATAACGATGTGAACAGATAAGTGGACAAACCAAAGTACATTACGAACAACAGCATCGGTCAAAGCACGGCCCCAACACGCACGCTGGTGCTGTATGGGCGACATTGTGAGCGTGTTGCGTGAGTTAACGAAGCGGTTAAGACAAAACCATAAAACTGGGCAACACAACAGACAAACAGAACCGAAAACCAGGGAAACACTGCAACTGTGTGGTGAGGAGTGACTAACTAGGAATTGGGGAGCAGTCATCACACAGCCATAAAAACACCCGGAACAGCAAAATGGTGCGCATTCACACACGCACACACGCACAAACGCACACTTGTATTGCAAGCAGGATACTGCACATTTAGCGGAAGTGTGATCAGAGAGACTAAAAGTTAAGTTTCCTTTGGTTTTTTGCTGATCCATGTACCCTTCTGTGTGGGTGCGTGTGTGCGATTAGCTGTGAGGTACAGCGCGAGAAAGGTACAGAGACAGGATAGAAGAAGGTGATGCGCTGGATGGGGGCTTTTGAGAGGCTTTACAGCTTGAGTGAATCGAGTGAGGCGATCGAGGATCGCCTAGAGAGGCCCAAACTGGGTGGCCCACTGACCAGTGACGTCGTGCCGAACAGTTTGTACCAGCCGATGACGATGTGTGACAGGTTGAGGTTGTCCAGCATGATCTGCGCAACGCCCATGAATACTTTCTTGCCCTCCATCCGCCCGTAGTCGCCCCACACCGTAACCTACAAAATGAAGCAAATAGCGTAGATAGCCAATAAGTCATCCGATACAATCGGTGCGGCTCGGTTTGGCGCACGATGGCACTCACCTGAAGTATGCAATTCGCAAACGGCTCCCTAAACACTAGTTGTTGCTGATATAGTGGGTCTAACGTTTTCCTAGCAGTCGTTGTTTTTGCTTTTTCTATACATTTTTTACCGGAAACTAAATACACTTTAACGTAAGGCGCTGGAAGTACTTTTGAGCCAGGACGTGCCTAGGGAGTGGGAGAAGCAGATTAGAAAACTCCTGCTAGAAAATAAGAAACTACCACCACCTCCCCTTTCTACCTACCTGCAATCCTCTTGCTCTTATCACTTCAACCTCTAAGGAACCTTTCTGATAGCACATAGACAGTTGAATATCACCTAAGGCAGGAGCACCCAGTACCTGGCGTCCAACTAGCTGTCCTGGTCCCAAACCATCGATGAAGTCCGATAAAGGTCCCGTATCACCCGCCACCCGCAGCGATGGTGACCACCTGGTACGCGGTTTAAATGGAAATTGGAGGAGAATTGTGTGTTTTCGAAATGGAAAGAGAAAAACGAAAACGGCAAGACGAAAACGTACAAGTTAACTGGTTTGCATTTGGGCACCTTTTTCGGATAACTGCAGCCAGCTGAACCCAAACGGAACACAACCGAAAATATGGCCGCCTAGCGTACCAAACGCTACAAACTCTATTCGGTACTCGATTTGCAAACGGGAGAACAGAAGGCAAAACTAAACTTTCGAACTACTACAGCAGCCATCGGGAAGTGGCGCACATTCGCTCGAATTCCACTAATGATGGTTGCTGTACTATTTAAAGAAAAAAAAACATAACGCCATCCGGAATGGCCGAACGAAAATTAAAAATAAAAAACACACAAACATCAAGCACACCGAAACGCACAAATACACGGTGGTAAAGAGTTAGTCGGAAAAGAGAATGGTTTGATAGCATTTGTTTTCTTTTTGTGTTTAGTTGTAAGGAATAAATGTAATACAACTGAAAGAAAAACCAATACTAAACGCTGCTACAGAAACTAGTAAGGATAATGCAGATGATGACATAATAAAACAAATGATATCATATATCTTCTGAAAAACCCTTCAGACGGGTTTAGATGAAATCAAAGTTTAAATGATAAATATCACAATGGATAACTGCGATAGGAGTGTTTTCTCAACGAAAGATAATAGTTTAAATAAATTGCTTTTTGTTTTTTATTCAGGAAGGATAAGGGTCCCGCACATTGACACATAGGATGGACCTATTTTACGTATCGAATACATCACACCAGTGGCAGGACAGTGGAGCAGTCACGTGAGAAAGAGGGACTCGTAAACATATCCGGAAGGAAGATGAAAATCGAACGACATCGGGGTTGACGAGAGGTAAAAATGGTTGACCAGAGATAATTTGGTACGCGCACAATTGGAGCAACACAATTAGATCGTAAAAGACAATGACAGAGTATTGGAAGTGAAAGAAGAGAGTGGGATAGAAAAGGAGAGAAGAAGAGAGAGAAAGAGAAACAGAGAGAAGGTGAGAGAAAAAGAGACAAAGGTAGAGGTCCGAAAAGAAAGAATATCATAAGGGTATAGAAAGGAAAGGGATGTAGATTTGAACGGCTACCGGGAGCGACAGGTGACTAAAAAGTGGCAAAAAGAGCCCTGCATGTAGAAGACAGGAACATCAAACATTCCAGAGTAGTTAGTTTGTATTGCTGTGTATTTTATTCAATTGTAGAGACAATAGAACGGAGAGCGGAAAACGCTTATCAGGGAGGAATAGACAGTTTATTGTGTTTCTGTGTTCTGTGGAGCATTCTACGAAGCGACTAATTACTGGTGCAGTTTTACCATCATGCAGATATTGGTGGTGCAGGGTGGATTTAAGATAAAAGACTCTTAGGACCTCTCACATTCAGTTGCCCGATTCCGCGGTAGTCGGCGGTTAGCCCCACGGGAGGGTCTGTGGGCCAAGGTAGTCTTTTACCGAATTATGACACTGGGTTTGAGCTATTTATACGAGTAAAATTCTCTACCACTGCTACAGTCTACTAGGGTACACATAACGATGTTATTGGATGGAATTATGTACACAGAATCATGACACTTTGCGGGGAGGGTCAGTTGAACTTTTTTACAAACGAATGAAAATTTAAAGTTGAAGAAAACATGTTCCGTTTAAAAACATGTTCCTTGCCTTTTGAAAAATGTTCTAAAATAACTAGAAACAACAGAAGAAAATGAAGAAATCGTTAGATGGTATAACCGAACTTTCCATTTTTAGTTGGTACATATTACGTAATAAAAATATATGAAAGATGTCTTACGAAAAAATAAAGTTAACCTATTTAGAATACGTATTGATGCTAACAACACAAATAAACAAAACAATTCAAGTGATCTAAGCAATAAAACCAAACCATCATGAAAGAGGTTATATTAAAAACAGATTATTTAAGAAACAGGAATGCAAAAGCGAGAAAGTGAAGCGTTTCAGCAAAATCAAAACACACAAATCTCAAAAGTCGTTCAAAAGCAATGAAGATTCTAGCGAGATGGTTAAAAAGGCTCAACAGCGGAAGTAGATAAAGGTACACAGTGATACACCGAAGCAGCGCGATTGAATAGGCCATCAATCAAGACAGCAAAGCGATGAAACGAAAAGCGAGAACACAGACGAAAAATCACAATCACAGCGGAAGACAATGAGATAACATCACACCACAAGCAAAACCCACCAATGAACGACAGTGGAAACACTGAGAGTTAGATAGACAAAACACACAGCCAGATAGAAAGTGAAAAGTGGCAGACAAAGAAGGGGCAAGGAGAGACAGAGAGAAAGAGAGATAAAAATTTGAAAAAAAAAACGTTTCCGGTGGCGCAACACAACAGTTAAATCGAAACGGAAACGGAAATCGAGTTCGCAAAACGAGTGGGTGGCAAAAAGGGTGGCCACCACGCGCACGCGCGATCGGACACACGCGCACACACACGCACACACATACATACATAGCACACCCACAAAACACATTTGACTGCGGCTAAACACACACTTACGAGGAGCCTTCGGAGCTCGAGATCGAGTGTAAACTTCCGGCCCGATAGGCTGCCGACTGGGCTGGTATCGGTGTTACTTCGACCGATCGTTGGATCGATCCGGCGGACGCCCGTTTCCGCTGCGACGTCGAGGATGAGGATGAGGACGACACGCCTTGGTCTGCGAGCAAGATCGAACAACGGGCAAGATGGGTATGATAGACTAATGATGGGATGGAGAGTTCGGTGCATTTGCGCCGGTGAGTTGGTGAGATATTGTACAAAAACACACACACACACACACACGCACGAATCGCAAACTTGGTTCGGCTCTCTCCCGGTCAGTTGAATCCACAAAATGGCGATCGTAAAACTATCTCTATCCTAAACGGAAACGGTAACGACTTTTCAAGTTGAGACGGCAAAGGCAAAACACTAGAACATCGGTGACCATCGTAAACCAAGCACAGGAACAGTCGTTTTCCATATCAACGGCGCAACAAGAGGAACGAAATAAAAAAAAACCAAATTTGTATGTTCACAGGTCAAGTTGGTTCACCTGATCGGCAAAGTAAAGGTAGCATCAACCAACATGATACATGAGAAACACGAGATGGTAGAAACAAACGAACAAGAAGGTGAAAATATTACATAATACTTAAACACACCGCTAAAAGGTAACGAAAACAACAGAAGGGGAAGTCGGAAAAGCACATTTCGATGGATGAATGTAACAAATCGAATTGTAAGATGAAAGAACGGACGGGTTCTCTTGTTCTAAAGTCCTCCATCGAGACCCTGGTAAAGTGATCATCGAGCTGTATAATTTTAAAATTAAACTTCCCCTTCTTTATGTAACATTCGAAAAGACAACAACTAACGACGGCTATACACACACACAGAAACGAACACACAAACACACTGTACCATCGAAACGACTTTTCCGATTACACTTCGCCTAAACTTTGAGCTTCCACGGTGCGTGTCTCCCGCCTTAGCCTTCCACCAAACATTGCGAACAAACGACTCGAAAATACAGCGGATAACAATAGTGAACGACAGAAAATAAAAGAACATAACACTAAGAACGATGTGGGCATCATCGTTCGCGCGCATCTAGAAAAGCGTATTTAGTTTACAGTGAAAATGTTAGCGCTGTTGTGGCGTGTGTAGGTGTTGTCTGTTTTTTTTCCATCCATGAGTTGGCGTGAATATCTCTCTATGTGTCTCCGGAGGTGTATCTGTCCGGGGTGGGCATGAGATGTATTGCGTACCGAAAACAAAACCAAGTCTTCTTGATGCTCTTTTCAGATGGAACGTGGTGTGACGATTTAACAACGTTCGCTTCCGGTTCGGGAATATCGCGTAAGGATCAGGACGCCGTCCGAGGTCAAATCGCGACGGCCGTCGTCGGTTCGAGCAAGGAATCGGGAGGCAGGGAGGGACGGGGGGGGGGGGGGGGGTTAAATAATAGTGAAAACCAAAGTGAAATTTAAATGACACAAATCATAATGATATGGTGAACCGAACGTAAAGTTCCGGTTTAGCCAAACTCTTTTACCGCACAAAACACTACCAGATCACTACCGTCTACGTTTTTGGGAGGAGGAGGAAAGGGTTAGTAACTAGGGTAAACTGAAGCGTTTCTAAAAGACAAAACCCCAACCGGTACTGGAACGCATTCTAAATCCTCCCAACGATCTCGTTCTCCCTTTCGGGCAGCGGGGAAAACAGGTGCTCGGGGGAGGATGCAATGTGTCCCAAACAATATTAGCTAGTAACTGTCACTAGTGACCAACTAAACGGATCGGGAAGTTCGGAGATACATAGGGAAAATGGAACGAAAACGCTAGGAACATGGATAAAAGCGACAATCGAACGAAAATAAGGGAAAACCCGGAGAACGCTTTCCCTTTTTAAGGAGCCGAAAAACAGGGAGGTAAAAAACATGAAATAAAAATTTTTTAAAAAAGAAAACCCAAAACAAAACAGAAACGAAATATCGGCAGCGAACCTGTCACCGTCGGCACTTCCTTCGCCATCGCTGGAGGCGGAAGAGCCCCGCGATAGACCACCGCCGCCACCGCCGCCGCCGCCGCCGACACCGCCAGCGCCGCCGACACCACCGACGCCGCCACTAACACAGCCGCCAAGGCCACAGCGCACCTCGCCCGGGAGCACCTCCTCGCTTCGATGTACGGTGAAGGAATTCTTGCCACGCTTACCAAACCCCATGCGTCGCTTACGACCTTTTTCATATGTTGAATGAAATTGATTATCAAAACAGTGTCAGTTCCGCACGCTTTCCGCTGAGAATGGTATTTTTTGTACACTGATGCTAGGAGACACAGACAGATAGTTAGAGAGAGGGAGGGAGAGAGATAGGGCATGCAGAGGAAACCTATGGTGGGAGGGTAGGTGTTAAAGCAGGGAAGCCGCTATTGCAGAGGGGAAGCGTGGCAACAGGAAGCGCTTGTTCCATGATTGCGACCGCCATCACTCTCTCCCTCCCGAAAAAGAAGCCTGTTTAGTTCAGAGCCATTTCGGGCGAACCTAGTGGGAGCCGCTCCCACCGGGCATCCGAATCCGAATCCGGCACAACAACACACACATAGATCGGTGGTCACTTGAAATTTGGCCTTTGGACGTTGGAACTTGGTTTGACTGTTGCACCCAATGCTGGTTCAACCCCGTCGTGCCGAACGCGGTGCATGCCTTGCTTCCGACACCCTACCAGGAGTCGGAGCGACACGTCGCACCGGGTTCAAAGTTCCGGATCGGCTCAAATCCGGCGAGGCTCGGATCGATCGCAGCAACCACTGTACAAAAAGCTCACACTCACACGAATAACAACGCTTACGCAGAAGTAGTTACCTGTTGCCGACAGCTGCGAGGTCGAGTTACTCTTGATGCCCATACCAGCACCGAACCGGTCCCGGTCCCTGGTGGGCGTTTCGCTTTTCGGCGATCGTTGGTCCAACTTACGTCGTGCGTCCAAACTCTGTATCACGGCCGTATCGCTTAGGCTACCGTCTGCGGTGGTGGAGGGCGAAAAAGGCAGAGGGGGGACAAGTTAGAATCGGCCAGCCAGCGCAAACTGTTTGCTCCTACCTATCTTATCCTCCGGTGTGCCCTCGGTATTCGAAAGACTTTGGTCCAGTTCTCCGCGCTCGCGCGACTCCCGTTGCTCTCGGTCGCTCAGGTCACGGTCCCGCTCGTGATCGCTGCTGTTCCGCTCCCGGTCCCGCTCCCGGTCCCGCTGCCGGTACGCGTCCCGGCCACCGTTGTGGCCGCCGTACCGGTTCCGGCCGCGCACATCGTAGTCACTGTGCGGATCCACCCGGGAGCGCATCCGATGTTGTTGTTGTTGATCGGAGTGTCGATCGTGCGAGCGCGACCGGGATGACGACCCACCGCCAGAGGCCCCGACGTTGGGTTTTTTCATCGACGGCCGTTTCGGTTCGGTTTGCAGCAGCGCGACACCGTTGGAAGAGGAGGAAAGGGATTTGGGGGGAAGAGCGGAATCATAGTTAGCGTTTTTTCTACTGCTAGCGATACGGGTGGTGCTACTACTTCTACTACTACTAGTGGCGCGGTATTGGGGCGAACACGGCGACCGGGTGTACTCGAAGTACTCGGGCTTCTCGTTGATGCTGACCGAGCTGTGCCGCACACTGTCCGGACCTTCGCCTCCCGCCCCACGCCGACCCTGGCGCTCTTTGTCCTGCAGGTTCGACAGGAACTGATCCAACCCCTCGAGGCTGCTGGTGCGCCGGGTGTCATACCGAGCCCGGCGCTTCAACGACGACTTCCCGTTGAACGACGAGTTCCTCCCACGCGAGAACGAACTCTCAAACACCTCGTCGTCACCCTCCTCGTCCTCAGCCTCGTCGTAGTAAGCATCCTTGCGCCCACGGGTCGCCACAGTCTGCTCCTCATCGCGCTCGAGCGACACAAGGCTCGAGCTGCGCGACTTACACTTGGGAAACAGCTCCGATCGGCGACCGGTCGGATCGTCCTCTTCCCCATCCGGTACCATTCGATCCCCCCGGCGTTCCTCACGCTCATACCGATCCCCCGCTCGGTGCGGCAGCATTCGCTCCTCCCTCAACAGATAGTGCTTGCGACCCTCGACAAGCTCGTACCTATCGTAGGCCGCCTCGTGGAAGCGCTTCCCACCGGCGTTCAACTCCCCATCGCTGAGCGAGTGGCTCCGGTTCAACATCACCGTCGGACTCTCGTCACTCAGGTACACCGTCGATTTGGGCTTCTGCAGCAGCTCCATGCGCACCTCGTCGATGATCGACTTGATCGACTCGGAACTGCTATACAGGATGCCCGATTCCGACTTGAGTTCGTCCACTCGACCCTTGCTGTCCGATTTGGCGCCCTTCCCTAGCCTGACCGCGGACTTCTTAGTTTCGATCTCCTTAAAGTTGGGCTTTTCCGTAACCTTGCCCTTGGAGCCGCTGGCCGTCGGCGTCGCTTTCGTCGGTTTACCCTTCACCGAGCCTGCCTTCTTCATCGAGCCGCCCTTTGCCGGACTTTTGGTGCCCTTCTTCGGAGTGCTCGATGTGGTCGACTTAGACTTCACCATCGTGCCAGGTTTCGCCACGCTCTGCTTAGACGATTTCGTTCCCTCCCGGTCCTTCTTGGCCTCCACAAGAGGCTTTCCTTTCTCCGGCACCTTTGACTTTGCCTTATCTTCATTCCCCTGCCGATTCCCCGGACGCTCATCTACCTTCCTCTCGGCTTGTTCGGTGTTCTTCACGATATTCAAAGTGAGATTGCTTCGATCGAGGCTACTCTTCGAACTGCTTCGACTCTTTCTCCCCTGCGTGCCCGCTACTCGGTTCCCCGAGTCCCCGCTCCCTTGCTCACCCTCACCACCACTACCACCCAGCGAGCGGGTACGCTTGCGGTACACCTGCTCCTCGACGCGACTAGCGAGCAAGTTCTTTCGGACACTCTTCGTCTTCCAGCCCGTGTCCGAATCGTACTCGATATCGATGATCTGATCCTGCGCGATCAGCGAGTGCGATCGGGCGATCTTATCCGGCTTCACCGGGTACGCCGTCTCACGGTAGGGTTGCTTTTCAGCATACACCGCATACCGGGACTCACTCGGTGACTTGAGCACCTCCAGCCCGGGATTCCCGGGCATCCTCAGACAGTTTTGCTCCAAACCGCTGACCGCATACTCACGATCGCCCCCGTCCATCGCCATCCGATTGGGACTAGCACGCAGCGATCGCTCCATGCCCTGTTCCAGTGCCGGTGGCACGTCCTCCAGCATATAGGCCGGACGGGACGAACGAAACTGCATATCCGGCGCACTGATTTCGCACACCATACCCTCCGGGTTGCTCGTGTACCGGATGTTACTTTCACCCAGATTCTCCCGACTGTCGCGAATGCAAGTGATCGTTTGGTTCTGATAGCCCGTGTGCGGATCGTACACGTTCTGGTTGGAGATGCATATGTTTTGACCCGCCCCGCTCGGCCGATCGTACACGGCACTGTTGTTGAGATTCTGGTCGGAGTAGGACGACTTGAGGATGATCTGGTTCGTAGAACCTGCCGAGGAGGAAGGATAGCGGCCCGACGGTTGACCCCCATCCGTGGCCATGATCAGCTCCGTTCCCAGCGGGACGTGCGACTGTGGATGGTAGCGGTTGGAGATGGAAATCATCTGATTGCGCGGCTGTTGATAGTTGAATGTCTGCAGCTGCTGAGACGCATGTCGATAAGGCTGCTGTTGCTGTTGCTGCTGATCCATCGGACGTGCGGACATACGCCGTACAATCATGGTACTAAGGTTCGGTTCCGATGTGTTCGAACGCATCGAGTATGACGGCCGTCGACCTCCGGTCGAACCCGGTGAAGGTTGGCGATAGTCCATCGACAATCCGCCACCATCTCCTGCGTGAAGCGAGGTAGACATGAGATGATCCATCGATCCACTGACAGCCGCAGGTCCAGCACCAGCACCGTACCCAAAATAGTGGTCGGTGGGAAGCGACCCGGAGTGAAACTCAAGCGAAGTGGTTGGCATCTGAGCCGCCACTGTCTGACCGGCCGAGGAAAGGTTCACCGAGGTGGTCATAACGTTCTCACTGCCCGGGTTCAGCGTGTAGCTCTGGATGGTACTTCGGTCCGGGTTGAGCGTGATGCACTGCTCGTTAAAGTATCCCTCCTGCATCGTGCCCTCGAGCACGGCAGAAGGAGCGGTCCCATAGCCGCTAGCACCACACGGCTGGGCAAATACCACCTGCCCGTCGGGTGGAGCCGGAGAGATTGGAACAGGCTGGGGTGTGAAGATTCCACCGAGAGCCTCTTCGTGCTGCCCCTGACCCAAGGGAAACCCCCTAGCTTGGACACTAGCGTCAGCTACGGTGGAGGAACTAACAACGCCACAGCCTACTAGGTCTTGGGGCTGCGGATCGCCGAGAATCTCCGGCTTGGGAGGTATGAGTGCGGACTGCGTTACGTCCGGCAGGACGGGAAGGATCGCCGCCTGGTCACCGCCGACCTTCTGCTGCTGTTGCTGCTGCTGGCCACCCGCATACTCACTCGGCAGTGCACAGAGTGAAGTCGTGGCCCACCCGGTCGGTAGGCTTCGGTTCTGCAATCGTCGATTGTGAATGTTCCTTTGGAGGTAGTCAGGACCAGGGTTTAGAAATATATCCGACCAAAACGGGTACACCACGGACGGAGTGATACCACAAACAGACTATCATCCTAACGGCTGTAATCGGGGAGAGAGAGGTTTGCTGAAGTTACCCTTGCCACTCACCTAATGCCTTTCGATCCGCGCGGTCGCTCCGATTGGGTTGAGAAAGCACTTGAAGTAACACTAACTACCGATTCCATGTCGGAATCGCCGAAGTCACCCATGAAATCCTTGTCCGGGGATAGTGAGTGCCTTGGTCTAATTCTACTCTCTAACGAATGCGTCGTCAAGTCACTGTCGGAAAGTCCGGAGTAGTGCCGCTCCCAGCCTGGCGTGGGTAAAAGAATCGGTCGAGAAATAAGGTTTCGGGACCCAGATGGCGTCAGAGGGCGACCTCCCCTACCTCCCATTCCCGTGCTGCGGTACGTCGGCTGATGGTGGCTCTGGCGGCCCCGATGCCGCGCGAATCGACCCCCGCTGCGCTCCTCAAAGTCCTGAATGAACCGCTCCCGTATTGCTGCATTCCGTGACATGTGAGGTACTTGTGGTAATTGTCGTTTCTTCGGTGATCCGGTTGGTGTCGCTGTCGCCGATCGTGATTGAAATCTTGGCGCATACTGATGCAATGGAAGAACTGGATATTCTGTATATCTATCATCTTGTGGCGATAACGAGTCCCGCCGATCGTCCCGATAGTTCTCGCTCGGTGCCGCCGACTGGCTGCGCTGATTCAACGCCATCGTACCGTTGCGCCTGTAGGCCGACGATGCCTGCAAACCAGGAAAACAACCGGAGCTCGTCAGTTCAGCTGTGTACGCCACCCTCTCCCGTCCCGTAGCCAAATTACCTCCGCGTTCATCTGGTTGTGAAATCCCTGTCCGACACCGGAGACTGTGCGATAGTCCTTCGCTACCATTCCAGCTGCTCGTTTTCGGCCCTGCGGGGACATATCCCGTCTAGATCGCCTATCCTGCAGATCGACCTTCGCGTGCGCAGGGTGGTTCAAATAGCGCATTGTTCAAATTAAACGAAAAAACAAAATCAAACAAAGGAAGAAAAAAGCATAATGTTAGTACACTTCGTCCAAACTTTCACCACATTTCAATGTGAACTGGATGTGAGAGAGGGCAGTCATGTTTTCGATACGATTGGTGATCGGCGATCTGTGGAGCAACTACTCTCGAGCACGTGGCGTCACTTTCGGGTTGAATCAGGTGTGTCTGTGTGTGCGTTCGGTGGAAAAATGTGGTGTTTGTTTGTGTTTTTTCACGTTGCTTTTGGGTGTGCTGTTGGTGTGTGTTTTCTTTACTGTCCCGTCCCTGAAGCACGCGCAAACGTGACGACCCCGTTCGACGATCGGTCGGTTTACAACCAGTATACTGGTTGCCGGTTCTACTAGTTGAATCTACTTGGGCTACAAACATATTGTACTAAACAAAACAGGAGCTCTAATGCCAGCGCGAAGCACCGCTTATCAGCTATAGTGTAGTGTGTAAGTGTGTCACTGTACAACATGAAACCGAAGCCAACAATGTTTCGCTGAATGCAAAAAAGTATGCTAGTTTTTCTGTAATAAATGTAACAAGAAAATGGAACAACATAGCAAATAGTACAGAGCTACTAGAAGAAAATAGTTAGAAATGTAGAAGCAAAGAGGAAGATGGGTAAAGTTTAAGAGAAGCTTAACAGGAAAAGATCGAGAATTATAGTAATGGAATAGCGTAGGAAAGTGGGTGAACAGTAAGACAACCTATAGACGAAAGATTTAAATACATATGTAACAGAAAACTATAACGCAAAGTTCAATCTAAATCAAACAACATTTTAAACAGAACTCTAGAGGAAGCGATAAATTTGCTAAGCGAAAAATCTAGCTCATGTTATAGCGTATAGCCATTGCTATTGTTTTTATTCTCAAATACAACACCAGTCGTGGCGAATGGTTGGCATCGCGAAAGTTCATCAGAATTTCTAACCACCGAAGTCTTGCGAAATTAGACCCGATAAAACATAAAGCAAACGTTATTACTCAAAAAAACGAAAAAAAAATCATAGCTACACGACTCGAAGTCGTATCGGCGGGTTTTGGTGACAATCAGATAAAAAAAACACTGCTTGGTCGCAGTGCATATCTTAGCAGATTCGCCACCCTAGGGATGAAAACAACATAAACATGAAACACCCTTTCACCCAAGTGTAACATCGCTTCCTGCATTCAACCGAAAAACAACCACTGATAAAACTGAAAATAAATGTTATAAAACAAACACTGCAAAGAAATGGAGAAATATCAGAGTGATAAAGAACAAACGTTTGTACATGGGGAAAGGAAACTTTGACTGCTGCGTTGTGAAGGCGAACATATTGGTTTCGGAGATGGTGAATATAATGGTGGTGAACAACTTGAAAGCAAACCCATCGAGTTGGCGGTGATGATGATCACACAATGCTTGAAAAGGCAGTGAAGTTATGGTGGAACAGCACGGTGGATTATCGAACAAACCCAACTGCTTCGATTTGACCCTGTGTTTCACAAAACGTCTGGCTTGTTAAAATTATACATATATTTTTTAAGAAAATGTATTCCGCAACTGTTTATCAAATGAACCGCATTGCATAATGATGCACAACGTACAAATACCCTAGTTCCGTTTACTCCAAACACTCTCGTCCATCGTTCACACAGTTTTCGAAGATCGCCATTTTTAAGACTGTGTTCACATGTTCCCTTATGCTATGTTTTCTCTTAACTGTCATTCACGCCATAGTTATTACGAAAGTTTGTTTTTTAAGCAATAGTAGAAGACTGTGAGGGCTGGTTGGTTGATTCGTTTGTTGCAAGGTTTTGTTTTGTATTGTGTTTTCTTTTGTTAGCGTGTAGGTTGTGCGTTTACCTCTGGCGGAGGACTAGATGAGCTGCCTAAGGATGATACACTAGCGCCGTCACGTCCGGTCATCAAACCATCGATATCGCATTCGGATGTCGTATCAGAGTCACTCAAGCGTGAGGTCGTACTCGGTGGCGATAAATGATCGGTCGGGGTTAATATCATATCCAATTCGTTGCCAGGTTCTTTATCGTCTCTACGCAACTACGAATAGATATTGTGAAAAATGTAATGATTGATTTGCTTCATAGTAAAGATCGGTGTTTGGCTGCTGTAGGGGAGGTGGGATAAATGATCGTAACGGTGGAGCTGTAGAAATGTCATGTGCAACATGTATCCCGTACTGGATTTGTTATGTGGCGAACGCAAAAACCGAAAATAATAAACACACCTGAAGGCTTATCGGTTGGTTTAGGACCTGTCACTTCCGGAATAGATAATAACGAGAGATGGATTCTGATATTTGAAATACCACTAACTCGGTAAGGATTTCCGGGTGGCCACAATTCTTCCGGACAGGTGTTGTAAATGATTTCACAAAATAGAATGTACCTCACTCGAAGCAGCGAGAGATCGAAACAGAATGGCAATTGAGAAAGAATCGAAACGAAATCTAGCATGAAGAGAAAGATCAACTGGAGGTAAAACGAACGGAACAAAAGTTGCGCAAGCGAACCTACGATGAAAACTCATCATGTTAAAGGCAAGAAGCGTAATGAATTTCGAAAGATGTCTTAAAAAACTAATGAATGATCCAATACGATCATCCTTGTGTGAACAAAAAATGTTAGCGACAACTGAGTAAAACTTAGTAATGACTTCCAATAGACTTTTTTAAATATCACGCCGTCACAAAACAAGACCATGAAAAATCTATACTTCTTTTTTGCAGGGAAATCATAAATATCGAGGAAAAAAGGAATCGTCTTGATTGTGTGTTTTAAAGTTTCATGTTAATATAATGTAGAATGTATTGATAGAAATAGTAAACGGACGCAGTGAAACGGCGTGTAAGAAAAAAGTGTAAACAGTAACGAAATAAGTACAACTGCAAAAAGGATTCGCCCGCTGGCAAAACGGAACGAAAGCACGGAACAGAGGAGTGTAGAAAATATAAGAAGCGAACGGGTTGGCCACTCCGCCGAAATACGTACAGTATCTCGCAGTGAGTCCTGATGCGGCTGAAGAATGTACCATTCCGACTCATCGTCCAGCGGGTGCGTGGACAGATCGATAATTACTTCGCCAAGGAAATCGTTCGCACCGTACCGGACGTAGTCCCACACCGTAACCTGGAAGAGAAAAGCGAGAGGATCTTGATTTATGGTGCCGTCCCGGGGTCGCTGCTTGCCACTTCCCATCCTACCTCAAACAACCGATTGTTCAGGTCGGCCCTCCGCAGACCTTCGTACACGAACGTCTGGCCCCAGCGTGGGTCGTTCGTGAGGGCTAGGGTTTTGGTGCGACGTTTCGATTTTTCGCTGCGATCGGGTAGCAGGCAGATCTGCAAAAAAAGAGGAAAGGAAAGGAGTGTGTGTTTTCAACAAGGAACTTGCAAAGCGAGACACTAGCTCTCGAAACCTACCTTGACGTACGGATTGCGTGCGGCCCCGTTCCCCCTCGGGACGAGCCCATTGGCGCAGAGCACGGTCACGATCAGCTGCAGTGAGCTCGGCTCGAAGCCCAGCTTGAGCTGGACCCGCCCGCCGACACTGTTCTCCTGCGGTACCGTCCCGGCCGGCGTCAACCGGTTGCTGTACCGGGAGTTGGCGGAATAGTTGCGCACACTGTGCAAGTCCGGCGAACCCGGTGAGGTCACCAGCACGCTCGGCTTATCACGCCGATCGTAGTTCTCTACGGTGATGAAGGTGGAGTGGGTTCAGCGGGTGAGCATACTAATGGGGGGGGGGGGGGGGGGGTGACACTGCTTTCCACCGCTTACGACGAACGTTCCAGCCAGGAAGTGGTGGTAAGCGATGGAAAGCGATCGAGCGGAGAGACATACAGCGCAAAGGAACAACATCCGAACGCACAACAACGAGGCACTCATTGAACAAAAGACAGGCGGACCATCCGGGACGGTCCGGTAAAACGCTTCAACCGCGTGAAAGCAGCCGAAAGTATAAACATAAAGCACAAACTGAGGTTTTCGGAAAGAAACAATCGGGGGAAAAATAATAATCGGCGACTTATTTCTTCGATCCCTAATTCATTGGCCGTTTTTCTTTTCGCTGCCTCGCGTTTGACCGATTCGCTGAGTAATATTTCAACCCCTCAGTCGACCAACTGACAGTTGAAGCTACGGAAAATAGGTGTTCTTCCCGCCCCCTCGAACAACACTACCCCATGCGGACAGTCTACCGGAAAGCCGAGCTCCGGAAAGAAGGAAGATAGAGTATAGTTACCTTGCCGGAGATGGGCGCTCTCCAGCTCGATGAGCGCGGCCCGGGTAGCGCTCGGTAGCACCTGGCCACCACGTACCTTCAGCCCCAGTACATCTTCGCCGTCGAAGAGCCGTCGCTGCACCAGATGGCCAATCATTCGATGGCCCTCCGACGACACTTGCCAGCTAACCGGATTCTGCGTTAGCCCGACGACCGACGACGTTACGAAACAGAATCGGTACACAGACCGGGTCGATGAGGTGAAAGTAAAATGGGATTGAGGATACGTTTGACAGTTGCGCCCGGTTTGCGGACAGGCCTCGATGTACCGGAGGCCGAATGAGGGGGGGCGCTCCGGTACATCGATCGTTTGCGAGCATGGTTTTGTGTCTATTTTCATTGCGTGGAAATTGTGGATTGGGTGTCTGCAAGCTAGTTCGTTGATGTTGTTGTTGTTTTAGGGGAGCAGGTGCACGGTAATGCGTGCGGTGAGACATATTGAGGACTGTCGGTTCTGAAGCCCAAGGCCAAGGAGCAACACCAAGCCAATCAACCTCGGCTCAACGACATCCGAACGAATCCGAATTGAAATCGAAAGTCGCACCCAAAGCCGTTCAGCGTGCTCGATTTTGCAACAAGGTGTAAGTGCCCCAAATCAATCACAATGGATCGCTCAGTACATACCACAAAACAAGTGAAACACACAAACAAAAATACACACACACACACCAAAAGTTTGCACTATCTTACATCAATACACCAGAGCGCCCGTTAATCGACCATAACAATGGGATGAAAATTGTGATAGTAAAACAAAACATGAAAACACACACATCCAATCACGTGGCAGGGCACACAAAAAAGGAAAAGTGTTTCTTCTATTCGACAAGACAGAATGCGAGGAGATGCATAAATGAGCCTAAAACCCCGGTGGAAAACGAAATATGTGCCCTTCTCGTGGTGTGGTGCAAATGGGAATTGAAAACGAAGCATAAGAATCCGATGGTGCCGTCGGAATGGTAAACAAGGGCGTCAAAAACAGCATCGGAACCATCGATAGGAGGGTAAATTTAATAAAAATGCAGCATCTCCTCGATCGTGCCGACCGACCGGATGGCGCAATCGTAATGGAATAAAAGGCGGCCACGCGAATAGTTTGGGATTGTATTTACAAACGGAAGCTGATTGAAAAATCGATTGATGTGCTTATGTTCTTCAATCTAATTGCACTCAATTACAATCCAGCGACGGTGGAACTGACGCTGGGTGATTCGAAACCGAACGAAACCAACGGCACACAAAAACACAAAAGTCCCGCACAGAATTAGGTCGATCCAACGACATCCTCCCCACACGTGGGTGGGACGGCTTGGGGTTGGGTTTTGATAGCGGATGAGGAAAGCATAAACGTGACGGATGGAAGAAATAGACACACCAATTGACAAGCACACACAGACACACACACACGCATACACAGGCGCTAGGTTGCCAGGTTGGCGTGAACGTGAACACACATATTTGGTGAGGAGAGAGAAATGAATTTTTATGTTACCCTGCGGCACAAACAACACCGGTACTCTATTGAGCATGTACATACATACAATGGAGTATAAATAGACATTGGCAAGACGTAGCAGATAAGGGAAAGATGTGCCAGAGTGCGGGCGACACGCGGCGGTGTTCTGGGAGAAGAGAGAAACAGAGATAGAGAAAACGCTATGGAGAAAGACAAGCGGCGTGAAAGCGATAGTCGAGGGGGGTGGTCAATGGATTGATAAAAGGATGCATTGGGAAGGGGTGAGGCGATGTATAAAAAGTTGGCTTAGCGTAGGAAATGCTCAGAAAGAGAGAGAAAGGATGTGTGTGACTAGCTGCCTCCCGAGCGTGGAGGGAACATTAAGTGACAGCCGTAATTTTTACATTGGAGGAAATGGCAGATGGGATAATGGCGCTTGGGATGCGGAAGCGCCCGAGACGTCCGCGGGGTGACATGGCTGGATGGTGGTCGGCTGGATTCCGAACGTGACGTGGAGCGTGATTGGGTAAGCAACCAATCTTTGGTTTTTTTTAAAGCGAATAAAAACAAAAAAGGTACAGTGAAGAAAGTAAAATAGGAATCGGTTTTCCGGAGTAAAAACCTAAAGCTGCTGCGCCTAAGGCGAATAGTTAAACACCCGATCCTGATGCCAGGATCGATTAAGAAGGATAGCAAGACAATATAGCTTCAAGCAGCGCGTTTTGAGCAAAACACCTTATAGCATACTTTCAGGCGTGATAGCGAGGAACAGCTTCTACTGCTCATTCGAGGGTAGGAGTTGATCGTAACCACCTTCGCCACCAATGCCATGTCACGCTAGGGGCGGTCGGGACGAGATCAACTACCACTAAACCGTTGGCAAACGGGGAAAACATGCATCGAAAGGCAAAGCGGACAAACATTAACATGCAAAGCAGCGAAAGCGGAGAAAGAGAAAAGTGCAGCTATAATGCAGCAAGCGGTAACAGTGGCAAGCTAGAACAATGTTCAATGGCGCGAAACGGAGGCTAACTAAAGGCAGTTGCGCAGCCTTTGCTAGCGTAGGCGCAGTGTAAGGTTGTACTAAAGAAACCGAACAATCACATCAACCATCGAACCAACGAGGCTGCGTGCGCGTGCGTGCACTTCCTAGACGCCCGTAGTCCCAGGACGCCATCGCGATGGATCGATCCGGAAGAAGTGAAGGCGCAGGCGTACGTTGTCTCCACAGACCCGCCCAATGCTCTGGTGCGTCCTGCGCGGCACTAAACAAACTGGCGTCGAAAGGTTCTACTGGATGAGGTCAGGTCGGTGTCATCAGGTCAGAAGATTGTCTAAAGTCATGTCCGCAACAGTGTCTCAGTGTTTTGGCAGGTTTGCCTTTCTCCTCCGGCCTTTCTATGATCTGTGAAGTCAGGAGTACGTCTCCGTCCGTTCGTATGCGTGAAACTCTGTGTGTGTGTGTATCTTGTGTTGTGGTGTGCAGGTGGGCGCGTGTGTTGGTGGTGGGGGCGGTACGTGTACTGTTAACAGTGGGGTGGGATGTAAGTGTGACACTATACCTTTGGACCATCGCCCCGATTCGAGTCTTCGCTGCTGGTGAACGTGCTGCTCGTGTCGATGCCCGAGTCTTTGGTGGCCGAGTCCTGGCTGCCCTGGCGCTCCGATTCCCACCGGGACCAGTCGTCCGAGTCCTGCCCATCGAAACGGACCGTCTTCTTTCTGCGCTCGGTGAACCGCCGGCTGTCGGCCGGCTCGTCCCAGTACGGATCCGGCTGCTCGGTCGCCGCCGGGCTCGTGCCGTACCGCGCGTGCGCGTTGTTGTGCGCCACCGGATGCGGTCCCGCGGTACTGTGGCCCGAACCACCGCTGCTGCTGCTGTTGCACTGCTGCTGCTGCTGGTGGTGGACGGCCTGCTGGCTGGACGCCGACGTCTGCTGCCCGTACGGCGGGAACTGGTGCTGCTGGCTGCTGCTGCTGCTCCCGCTGCTGCCACCGTGCTGCGACGGCGCCGGATGATGGGAGGAGGGGAGATGGTGGTGCGATGGCTGAAGATGAAGGTGATGCTGGTGTTGGTGGTGGTGGTGGTGGTGATGGTCAATACTGTCGTAGGCCGTCGGTGTGCTGTCGCCCACCACCACCTGCGGCAGCGGTTGCTTCGGGTGGTAGTGGTGCGGTCCCAGCGGGTCCTGCGGCTGGTAGTGGTAGGGAGGCTGGTGCTGCTGCTGATGCTGCTGCTGGGACGGCGACTGGTATCGGTTGTGATTGGTACGATTGTAACTATTGCGTTGCTGCACGTCCAGCTTTGTTGCGCGATAGTCGTTAAGGTTAGCGTTCAGTCGTGTGTGATTATCGAAATACTGTCTTTGGTGACCGGCTGGAAGAGAAACGGTTCGAAAGCGGAACAACGCCTCAACAACACTGCTTGCTTTTGCTACACCCTCAGCACGATCATCATCATCATCATCATCATCATCCATGCAGGCTTTCGAGTAAAAGCCTGCACCGGTTCAGTGTCAAACAACTACAACAGAAAGGGAAAACTCAAAGTCGAAAACAATAACCCACCAGCATCGGTCATAGACTAATCCCCCAAAGAAATCAAACAAGTTAAGTTTTTATAATTCACTAAACAAAAACTAAATTAAAACAAATCATTAAAAAAAAACAAATTAAAAAGGCACCAAATAAAAAGCTGTGATTAAAACAAAACCAGTTTAAAATCAGTCAATCTTGCCTGCAAAACAACAGTTTCAACAACTCGCGTTCAACCATTCTTATCCCTAATTTTGAGTCCGAAATTTCGCCTCATTGCTAGCAACGCAGACCGCCATTGGCCGGAAGAATTTGCTATTACCAACCGGGGAAGGGCAGACATCCGATTCAAATCAGCAAAACCGTCTACAGTACTTGCTCTTTCACAGTTCCAATGAAACGGAAGCAACTTGCGCAGATCAATCTAGGTTCTATCAGGTGCAACAACGCGCCTCTTCTGCTGTGCGGGTACGCAAAAAAAAAACAAAAGAAAACTGACAAAAACTAACACTTAAAGGTGCGATGTATGATATTTAAAGCTACTGTCAGCTGTTGAGAGAATAGGGTTGATAGACACAAGAGAAAACAGAATGACAAAAACCGATGAAACACAACAGTGAACGCCAATGAGTGGGAAAACCTTGCGACAGGTTGAATGGTTTAAGAAGATAAACATTTTAAATAATTTTTTAAATTCATTTGAAATTTGATATGGTAAAAGTATAAATCAACACAATCAATCAAACTAACTTTTGTACGTCCGGATCTCCTCAATCAAAAAGTGTTACCCCTTGTTCTAGCTTAGCAAGTCATATCATTCGATTTGAGCAGAATGGAGCGATACTATATCCGATGTATTAGGAAGGAAGGTTAAATAGAGAGATAGTGTGAAATAGAGACAGGAAAAAAGAGTGTGTTCGTGCAAGAGCGTAACACATACAAATAGAGAGATCGGTATAGAAGGAAAGAAGACAAACAGGCAGATCGACAATCAGTACAATAGCTTCAGCGATGAGCGCAGAATGGTTAGATGATAATTAGAAGTCATCACAAAAAGGTCACGGAGTAGGAAGATGAAAGGATACAATAAATCGTTCCATCGATCACAGCAGAGACACAATACAAACACACACATACACAAACATACGCTCACACATACATACAAACACTCACACACAAACATAGATAATAAGCAGAAAGAAAGTGCTAGAGATACATCACGGAAGTGTGTTTTTGTGGTGGAAGGTAGCATACCAGATGAAAGACTAACTAAACAAAACATAAAACCCAAACAGTATAGACACGTAAGAGAAAATGAGTATGACGAGAAAGAGGGATAGAGAGAGAGAGAGAGACAGAGAGAAAGAGTAAAGAATGGTTGCTAAATAAACATCACAATTAGTTCCGGACGAGCCAAGACTCTATCGAGAGGAGAAGCAGACGGCACAGCATGACGCGGATTGTTAGAATCTGTGCACATCGGACACACATACACACACGTATGAACATTCTTATAGACACACACACACACACAACCATGCATTGTTCACTCACGGTGAATCACAAAAGAATGCAAAACTGAACTACGAGTTAGTACTAGAAGCGATTGATTGTCGGGGGGGTTTGAAGTTGCACTCGCATTGGTACTTAATGTGCTGCGTCGATCAATTACGGTACGAAGTTACCCGTGGACAAATGCTGGAAGTTTGTTCAACAAACATCTTGCTGTAACTAATGTTCGAATAGTAAAGTACGATATTCAATTTTGAATGTTTAAAAGAAAGTAACTCCCACATGGAGACGCCTGGTGGTTTACTCTCAGTGTGACTTAGAAATTCGTATTTTTTTTAGATTCTTGCCTTAAGTACGCAACCGATAGGTAATTAAGCTTTCCAGAACCTCCTGAGCGCTTGGGTGAAGTCACCCCAGCCGGCCTTGAACATAGGCACCGTGGAAAACACTCCCAACCTACCAGACCAATAAGACCGGGTATGGATTATCACCATCTCGCCAACCGAACCAATCAGCACCGAGACCGGTGGGCTCGTGACGTCCGGCCGTACCGTTGGCGTGACGTACATCGGTGAGCCAGTTAGCACATTTTCGCTTTCGCCGGTTTCGAGGAAAGGTCGGATCCGGCCCGGCGTAAGGTCAACGAGGCGCTTGCGATGTAAGGGCGAACGGTTTGGCGGTCACGCTTCAGTAAAAGGGGGGGAGGGGGCAGGGTGGGGGGGGGGGGAGTCAGAAATGGAGGACACTTCACAGCGGCATACATCGGCTTCCCCGGATCGTCTTCACGATTGAATGCGCCTTTCGACGTCTCAAAGCACATCGAACACGCTTCGATACGGAACGTACTTGACTGTTGACGCATACGGGATTTGTTTCAAGGTCGAGAGGTACAATCCAACCGGGGTAGGATTAAAAATCGTAACCGCAGTGACGAAACACGAAACAAGCTTAAAGAAATTCGCGTTCATGTTGAGAACTTGTCAACCCATACTTCCGCCAGTTCGTGTGGTTACAGCCGGAAGTGACAATCGAGTCATCGATAAACGATCTGATCTTATGAAATCCTTCTTTTTTGTGCAATATTAACTTCACTAGCAACCGGTTCGGGTTGTTGGATGAAACGCCTAGCGGAGGTCGGAAACTGGCGGCGCGTACGGTATCTATTTATAGGCACACATAAACGATGCCCTCCATAGGCAATGGTAGCGAAACCTTACACTAACGACGGGTGGGAGAGGAGGAGAGAGGGGTAGAGAGGTATGAAACGTGCACGCATTCCAGGAGGAAGGGTCAGGACACGCTCAGCGGCCCGGCAGCCTAGTCGAGCCCCGGCGGAAAAGTTTGTTTGCCCGGGGTACAGAAATAGTTCAACACACACATCAAATGTAAAAATAAATCCACCAACACCACCATACCACGGCAAGGACCGAAACGAAACCCTAGGTGCTTAAGTGCAATAAAGCTAGTTGTTGGGGGAAAATAAATAAAATTAGCCTCGGCAGGCTGTTGCGTGCCGGGCAGCGTGATCGCAAAAGTGGTCAATAATGTCTTCAATTTTTCTCCGCCGCCACTCCACCTCCAGGGCGAGCCCTTGTTGCGCGAGTTTCGTTCTGCCACCCGCGCCATATTTGTTCTTCGAGCTTCGCTGGATTACATTTGCGTTACGAGCCGAACGGTGGAACATTTTCGGCAGGTACTTAGGCCCCAAAAGCCTGACCGAATTAAATCATACTATTTTTGTTTCTTGGCATTTCCCAAACTCAAACGCACACATACACACATACCCACTAACCCTCGGACGTCCGAAATGTGTTTTCGGGGCATTTAAAGAATCCGATCCAATTAAACGCCGAACACGATTATGCCCCGTGCTCTAATCCACCACACATAGCCAAATTTTGCTGCAACATTCTGCGCCGCAATATGTTATGCAAAGCAAAATGCAACAAACCCTAGACAGCGGGTGCGCTCGGGGAATCCACCTCCCTCGGATAATGGATATTGGCAGCAAATCATTAATTTGGCAACGAACTGTCAGGCACGTTGTCGAAATTAAATACACCATTGTGCTGCACACTTCGTTTTCGCAAACGTAATCGAACAGGGCGATCGGTGCCATTTTGGAAATAGTTTCTAATTCTATTTCCTTTCTTTCTTTTTGTTCCATTATTGTTTTTTTTGTCGCTTTTAAGGTAGATTTGTATTTGTTTTTAATCACACCAGTTGATTTGATGAGTGTTTTTGTAATTGATACTCATATTGATACTCGGAATTGAAATACTCATGAAATCAATAATCTCACAACATTGATGGAGGCGCATGGTGCTTTACTTACACCATCATTAGGCAAATGTTTTTGTTTTCTGCTCTGGTAGCTCGTTAAAAGTGCAATATAGCAAAATAACTTTACCCACTAATTGGCCGTGGTTTCGTCCTTTCTTACGAAAAAATCTCATGCACGCTCCCCACTGATCAATTCGCAGCTGTGCCAAAATAATCACACAATCTCGATATTATTGGCCATGGGAACCGGTGCCATTGTTCGTCAAATTCTCACCGGTGCCCTCGTTAAAGCCACCGAGATGAAGCCGATCTGGGTCAGATAAGCGTCGCTCTTAATCTGGAGTGGCGGTGGCAGGCGCAAAGCGTCCACCCTCCGCTTGACGCTCACCCCACGTCACGCGCCGTGGGTCGATAGGGTGGACAATGTATTCGGAACGAGCAGTCGAGAAAGGCGAGAAACCCCGCACGGTAAGAAGCGGCTTATGTGTTAAAAATAACTTCCAAGATTCCGGCCCGAAGGCCGTGCAATTGCACTTTAGCTTCAATTTTCCTCGCTTTTTTCCGTGCGCCCTCCTTCGGACCGGTCCCTCCGGATTAGGGGAACCCTCCAGAGAGCCCTCCTGTGTCTCCCGTAGGCCCATTTCGTGTGTGTCTTATTGGAGCACTTTTGCTTACATAACCACCACGGCCAATGGTTATCCTTCCCATGGCGAAAAAATCCGGCTCACTGTCCTTCCCGACCCGTTTTTTCGCTACGAAAAACACAGGCTGGATGCATTTTAAAACGTGCCACACACACACACATATACACCGAGTGGTGCGCGCGGTTGCCAATCGAAACAAACATATGAAGAATATCACATAACGACAATCCAATTTTCTTCATAATCTTCGGTTGGACACTGCTCTGCTGCTGGACTGATGGCGCCACCTTTGGCAGCCCACTTGGACTTAGTTTCCACAAACGACCGTACTTAAAACGAACCGGTTGAACGCGGCGAAGTGTACGATGTAGCATTCAACGTTAACCGTTAGCCCGACGCAGAAAGCAAATCAGCAGTAAATTGGATTTGACTTTTTCTAACTGCCTCCGCCGAAAAGGAAACCAGTTTTTTTTTTCTTATATATAGCCAAAACATTGTCTTGCGAGTACTTCAAGCTGAACATGGCCAGCAGATATAATCCGAAATAGTTTATAAACTATATAGCAGCAGATATAATTTTCTGTAGTTTAGAATGTGCAAAGAATTTTTAGTAAAAAAAACATATGAATAATCCTACAGAAATCATCCTACTGCCAACGGTTCTCGATTCAAAATGTAAAACTTTTTTGAACAAAACCTTATTCCGTGTCGTTGACTTGACAACTTGGAAAACAAACTAGTTATTAGAAGAAAACAAACAGTCAATTGCAAATGTAAACAAAATTTACTAAGAAAACAAGCATACAAAACAATAGCAAGGGCATTGCTACGACTCAATGTGAATGTTGTTTATGGATTCGATCGGGGAAATGGTAAGTTCAGATGAATTCTGATGCCTCAGCAGGTTGAGGAGCGTTCGATAAAACTCACATTTTTCCAATATCGTCATGGAACCTTCGCAACACCTTCCAAACGGGAACTGCCTGGCTCACGGACGGCCCAGTGGAACAATGTCGTTTTCTCGGTGCACACGTTAGGAGCTTATCGTTTTCCTTCGCGTATTTAAAATGTTGTCAACAGAACAGCTCCTTTTGCACGTCGAATGAAGCGAAACAGGAAGTCACCGACGCGGGAGGTGTTCGGTTGCTACCTTGGGCTCACCGTTTGCCAAACACAGTAATCACTCGGATAGCGCGGATGGTACTGCTCGATAAGTTCGATGTTGTTTGCACGCCTCCTGCCGGATTATCGGCACCAGTGTCAAAACAACTCCAAACCGACGGCGAGATTCGGCTGAGCTTTCGGTAAAGTGCGCTTAGGGTGGTATAGTTACTGTACACATAGACACACAGAAAATCACACACACAAACAAACACGACCATGGGAGAGGGAGTGTTACTGTTAACGTCTGCAGATCCTCGACCCCGGAAAGGGAGGAATTTATTTTTAGAAACCACCGTCCCCGATGCCGCACCGATTAAAATTGAGTGCCCGCACAAGTTCCGCGGCACTCACCTGGGGCGGCGGAAACCGGAACCGTCGGCGGTGGGTGGTAGGGATCGTACGGTAACGCACCCGATCACACCCAAGTGCGTGTCACGTTTATCCGAGATCAACGAGACGGTGCGAGCACCCACACACAAACGTACACACGCACACAAACATCACCGATGTGTTCCGGTCCGCTTGGTGTTTGGGCGACCCGCTCGAGCAGGCAGGACGCTCGGTTTGACGCAACGTTCGCTGGTCCGCTGCCCTGACGTCCTGTGATGTCTGATGTTTTCTCCTGACGGCTGGTTAGGTCGAAGTTTCTCTTTATCTCGGGCACTGCTCACGAATTTTTCGCCCTCACTCGAACACGGCACCAAACGGCACACGTACAATGTCTGTGCTCTCTGTGCTTCGTTGCCAAATTTTGCTCTCCCGTTTTCGCTCGGCTTTCTCTGCTCTATTTCGCTGACGGTCAATTCATGTTTCATTCACCGTATTTTTATAAAATGTTTGAAGGCTCCCGTCTGCCGAGTTTTCCGAAGAAGATCCTATAGCACACATGAAGGGATTTGAATGCGTTTGACAACCCCCCACAGAACAATACACAAATACGATTTTCACTGCAACAATCTTCCATCCGTGAGGAAAAAGGGAAGCCACACACCGGTTGTTGTGCCTGGCAAGTGGTTTTAAAAATAGCTCCAACAGCATTTTTCCAGTTGAAACCGCATCTGCACGCACGGAAGCATACCTTCAGGCTTCACACTCGTGCTGCATACTTGCAGGCTGTACCGAGACATAGCTTCGCCACATTTGCATCGTAAGCGTCATGTGACAACGGAGTGCCAGAGTTCTGGGCTTTTTGCCGCAGTTCACCACCGACCGAGGGATGGGGCGGGAAAACTAGCCCACAAATGGCTCACTTACGCTTCTAACCGACCGAGTTAATGAACGGACCGATTGCAACCTCCCTTTTTGGTGTGCCTTGTTTTTTGTGTCCCCCGGCACATGCTTCACACGCCGCCCCGAAGGCTTCACTCAACCCGAAGTGTGGTGTGTCGATTAAAAGCTAAGCATCATCAGCTCGCAGGATGAATAACACACGCTCGCACATACAAAAACACACCCACACACACATACATACACAGTGGGGGACAAGGGACGATCCGGAGACCGACGGTTTTTGTCCCCGAATCGACCGTTCCGCTGCCGCTCTCCGAAAGCGTTCTTCTCAGCTCGAAACGCACCGGAATCGGAAAAAGAAACAGCGCCGTCCCTGGCCCGTTCTTCTCGTGCTGAAAATGCGCTTCTCTATTTCTCTCGCTGGCACCTCGCGACGCTCTTGTGTTTCATTCAATTCATTCCCGCACTGCGCGCCTTTTTCCTTGCCACCCCCTTGCCTCACCTCTGCAACACGCTGCGGAACGGCGTGAATGGTCAATTCTTCCGGCAATCGATAATTTCCGGTGCAAAGCTGTTTTCGCCTTCGCACGGCCGCCTGTGTGTGTACGGGCCGCACACGGCACATAGGGCACACTGCTCGAAAGGGCACACGGCCTCAGGCGTGCTAATACACATACACTAACACACACACACCGATGGGGATGCAATCGGTAAATGCACTTATTTGTGCCCAGTGACAGAGTGTGTCAAAACCCGGGCCCGATCGGGACGTCGGAAGCTGAGGCCCCGGAAACTAAACCCACCTTCGGTTAAGGGTTTATCCAGTGCCGAAGGGTAACGTTTTTCCTACTGCACAGCACCCGGGGACCTGAAAGTTCGTATGCCAGACGAATCGATTGCTGTTTTTCAAGAACATACAGGTTTACCACACACCAAAAATGTCCACATGTCGCCTTCGATTAATCATTGTTTCGTTTTTTGGGTTTTTCCTGGTTTCCTACACACTCTAAATCCTTTCACGCCCAAAACATGCGGGCGACACATCTCAGCACACACACACAACAAAAATAAAACAAGAGGTGAACGGATAAAATCACAAGGTCCACCAGTCAATCGTTTTCCCGGCCAAAAGTCGGACCTCGAGGTCGGGTGGGTGGAATCGAAACCAAACTAGGCCAGCACCAGTGTCTCCCGGCCAGCGACCCAACACTAAACCCCCGGCAAAACGTCTTCGCGTGTCACGGGTGCGCTTGTATATTATCGTTCGTTCCCTCGAAAGGGAACCACTCCGAGGGGGTGGCAGGGAGGTCCTCTTTCCGGTCGGCAGGTCGCGGTTTTTGCTTCCAAACTTCCAACCTGACGCGCTCGACGGCTGGAAACGAACTGAACTGATCCGGTAAGGACGAATTTACATACACACCGGGTGTGTGTGTGTGTTCACGGCTCGGTTGGCCGCGTCAGTGTCTCTTCGGTCTTTTTTTTTTGGGAACCTTGTTTTTCCTTCTCCGGTTCATCCTATTTTCCAGCCAAACTTATACGCACCGGCACTCATCAATTACCGTGCTCGGGGCCGGTGAGTGACCCACGGTGATCGGGATGTTTTGAGTGTGTGGAGCGCATGATGAGAGGGACAGAGAGCGCACGAACTGAGCGCCTTTTACAGGAGAGTGAAAGAGGAAAGCTTAACCGTTGGGTCCCTTTGCTTCCGTTTTGACACTTTCAAAGGCGATGGTTGGTAGCAAAGGTCTTAAAGCGTATAAAACTGCTTTTCAGTGCAGCTGCTGTATCGGTTTCCATAAACAAACCGAATTTAAATCACTCGCCATATTGTGCTCCATAAAATCATATCTCTTGTGGCGTTAAAGATAGTACACGATTGTCACTCATGGAATTCTTAGGACGTTCAAGCTCCTCCCGACTCTTTACATTGTCAGATATTCTTTTTCTGCCCTACCATCGATCACAACTTCCGCCACTGGTCCGCTGGAGGCCAAGGAATCGATAATCTAGCGGCGGTACCAACAAACTCTCATTTCCCCAAAACCGTTCTACGTCAGCAAAACAAGCCCAAAAACACACACGCAGAACGAAGGGCCCTGCAGGGGGTGGAATAGTAAACAGCGTACACAGTAGCCCTCCGGGGGGGGGAGAAAAAAAACCGTTGGTGAGCGAGGTGTGCGTGACTGTTGGTCGGTTTTTTTCATCGCTTTTTGGCACCGTTCGGCCCACCGAGTCACTCACCGCAACAGCAGGGAGCGCGCGTGGCGAAAAACGACGACCGTTTCTCGTTCGGGTCGTTGGCGGGTGTTCGATTGTTTATTCGCCCGATTTTATTTGCCACCAGCGCTTCAGCTGCTGCTGGATCTCCGGCTGCTCGTTCCGCCGGGAACAAAGCGGGAAGGCACTCAGCATCCACCAGCCCAAGGTCATTGATATGAATTTATTAATTGGAAATCTGCTCTCGGACACACGCTCAGCAAAGCACACGCCAGTACCTACCGAACACTTATGTAGGGCTGCGTTTGGTGTTTGCTCTCCCTCTCTCTCCCCTCTCTCCCATTTAACTGTTTGGTAAAAAATGTGGATTCCCGTGCTACAGCGCTTTTCCTGGAGGCAAATGAGGGGCGAGAATTAGCCATCGGCAAGCAGCAAACCGAGAGACCCACCCGAACCGCAGCCACTCGATTCCACCACACGTGCTAGCCGCTGGGCAGCTGAGCCTCGGGGGGGGAGGGGTCGGTGGTTTGGCATTCCCAACACCAACACCAGCGGCCACCCAGCGCCCGGTTGTCAATGGGCCGGGACCGAGTTTGACCCCGGCGTAATCGGCGTGTCACGCCGCAACACCAGCATACGCACGTGCGGGCTACGGACTTTTTACACCCAAACCTGCATCCGCTGCCTTACGCTGCCCTGACGTCAGAGAGATAGCCGGCCCCGGGTGGTGTGTGGGAAGCAAAATTCAAAGTCAACCCAGCCCAGCTAGAAACTTTTTCTTCCTCCCCAATCCCACCCCTCCCTCCCTCCCTCCCGACCGAAAAGGACAATCGTTTTTCGGCCTGATGACGTGGATGAAATAGGGAAAAAGAAGCACAACAATTGCGTCGTGCGAATGGTTGCGTTCGGTCGGATCCTAGGCGTCAAACACCAGGCGTCTCCATTGGTTGGTATTTTGTGGAATGGTACTGTTACACGTATTACTAATCACCACAAAACAAAAATTAACAAACTCAAAGATTTCGGTTCAATTATCCGCAAGCTATTTAAACCGAGCAGTATATCAGGAGCGAGCAGTGTGCATGTACGTATGGTGATTAATTTCCACCAGGCGTCCCCACCACGGGGAGGTCGGGAAAATGGGAAACTATCGCACGTCAAAGGCAGCGTTGGCATCACGATCGCTCGAACAAAAGAAGTTTTGCTCCGGAAAGCCATACAAAGTGGCAAGCAGGCAATGATACGGCAGCCCGGAACTGGAAAGGCTAGAAGCACTGATTGCAGTGCAGTCGATGGAAAGCTGCCGCAGGGGAATTACAAAAAGCACATACACACAGAGACACACACACGGTGTGTATGGGGAAATACTGCAATCTTATCGAAAAAGGATGATGGAGATGAGGAGGTTGATGATGGTGATGATGATGCTGCCTGCTGCTGGTAATGAAAATGGGCACAAAAATCTGGCTACAATCAATAGGCGATAACAACCCCTTCGGAGCCGGTGCCCTTCGGTGAAACGTTCCAGAAACCTCAATTTACCAGCACTAACGAACCAGCACTCGGCACTCACTCGGGTAGGCAGTCCCATGGGAGGGACGAGGGGAATGCATCGAAGCGTGTCTCCGAGTGTCCCCCCCACCGTTTTTCCTTACCGACCGGGAGCAAGTTCACATTATTACTATTATGGTACAGCCCGTCGTCAATAATGCAATTTATAACGGGCGCAATAATTTACGAGCGCTCCGATGAGGGGCACTAACGCAAAAGAAATAGGCCACGGAGGAGGGGGGGGGGAGAACGACGAGGCACGATGATGTGCCCGAAAATAAAAGATACTGCAGTAGAACAGATACTGCCGATGTTCGCCACTGATACGTTATGGCTGATACAAGCACATGCAAGCGAAGGGTAATTGCAACCCGCAACCCGAGGTCACTGCAAGTAAATGGCCGTGGGCAAGGGGTAAGTGCCGTGGAGCTTCACTCACCCCTTGCACCCTGCTGCCGCGTGGAATCGCTCGGAGGGCATTGCATTTGCCCGACAAATGAGTCTCCGCGCAGGAAAGTGGTAGCTTATGGGTTTTCTTTCCCATTTTAGTAGAAGCAGAAATCTTCCTTTTCCTCCCCGGGTAGCTGGTAAGAGGGGCACGTGGAAAATTACAAGGCATTCGTATTCGGGGCCAACCGGGGAGGTTTGGGGAGGATATGCATGCAAAGGAAGCCAATTGACAGTGCAATGGAACGTGCTTCATATAGGACACGGGAGTGAAAGCAAAACTGGGCGAAAGCGGGCGAAGAAAGGCGATGAAAGGAGGAGGGGAGGAGACAAAACGAAGGAATGGAAAAATCCCCCATTACAGTTGCGGACCGAAAGCCAGAAAGAAAGTCAGTCGGAGGACAAAGTCGAACAAAGTAACCACCAACCTCCGCGACGACAGCGACCAGGCGTCTCCATGGAGTGTGGCAGCTTGAATCTTTCATTCCATATCTTTGTTTTGTGTTCGCCTGCCACCGATTGCATTCCTCCACCACCCGTCTACCGCTAAGGGCGCGCTGTAACGTGCACGTTGTAAAAACAACCCCTCCCGGTGGAGGGAAGAAGCTGCAGCACGTCAGTCAGTCAGTCAGACGACGATGTCGTCCTGACCTACAAAAACCTTGCAGAACAAAGCGAATTAGAGGCGACGAATTAAAGACGCGATGGTCTGACGACGTGGATTGTGCCGTTGTATGGCTGCGTGACACCACCAGTGAGTGCACCGGCGACCGTGGAACGAGGCCCAGGGTTGCCCACCGACATATGGGAGCTTCCAGTGGGGTGAGAGACTAGACGAATAAATTTCCACCGCTACGCTCGTTGACAGCGGTTCCAAGGTTCACGTGAAACCCCGTTTGATGCGTTCGAAAAGAAAACCGTTCCATCGGTTGACGTTTCGGCCAATGAGTAAGAAGGTTATTGGTTGGAATCCATTTTTATAGAGATTAGCGACGTGGTTTTCCACACTCAACATTGCTCCAGATAAAACTCCCCCACTGAATCATCCTTTAGAGTGGCAATCAGCAGCAACGCAGGATGATAGAGAGACAGAGAAGGCTAGTGTATTGAAGCCCTTTTTCCTCAAGCAACGCGTGGAGGCGTACGTAAAAGGTTCGTCATAGTTTGAGCAGCGGTTTGCCACGTGGTGAAAGACATTTCATTCATCAAATTAACAGCCACCACAGTTTGCAAATGTCATCGACATCCTACGCCGGACGAAAAACCCATCCTTCTCTAATGGTGAGGAATGATCGAGAAGCTCGAACGAACACCCACGCAAAAAAAAAAAACGCAAACCCGGTGCCCATTTAGATTGTGCTAAATCTCTGTACTAAAAATACCCGCGCCTTCAAACTCCTACCGAAAACCAGCATGACAGCTTACGGTGAACATTGCGTGGAGAGTTTTTAAAGTTTCTTTCTTAGCGTAGGACCAGATCAGAAATGGAAGTTTCCAAAATTAGGAATTAAGAAATTTAGCTTTCCGAAGTCAAACACAAACCACTCGAACAGAAAAATACAACGGCGGAACCATCAACACTGGCGAAGTTTGGCTAATGTAAACCAGGGGGGAGGGGTGGTGGACTGGGGCGATGATTGTTTTTAAGAGCATTACAGTTTTGCAGATCGTGGGAAAGGGGCGCAAGTAAAGTAACTGTCGATACTAGCGCTGTGGATAAACTATTAAAAATGTGTTTCCGTTTCTTCGAACTACCGGCCGATGGAAAGAAGGGAAGAACGCCGAACGAACTAAGAAAACAAAAAACGGTACGATGTTTTGATTTGGAAAAAATAAACACAAATAAAACTGCACAAAACACAGGAAACGGAACTAGCAGTACCGGGGCCACTAAACGCTAGCCGCAGCGTGGAAAATAAAATCGATGTCAATGTTAAGGAAAAAGGGGAGTGCAGTTGCATCCTCCTTTGTCCTTCTCCCGACAGTTTGGGAAATTTTGGTAACCGGAGGCCTATCTGGCGCCTCAATGATCGGGATCGAAATAAGTTAACGCACACTCACACACACACACACACGCGCGTACAAACACACACACGTGTTACAACATCGAACTTACCTTCGAACTCCGGCGTGGAGCGAATGTCCTCATCGGAGCTGCTGAACGATCGCTGCTGGGGCAGGTAGGGTCCACCGAGGGGTCGCTTGTGCGATTTGGTCGGCTCGGGTGGAAGATGCATTCCTCCGCCCCCACCCCCACCAATTCCCCCGCTGCTATGGCCGGAGCTGGACTGCAGCGACTCGGCGTAGTGCTGCTGCTGGCGCGGATGCACCAGATGGGGATGCGTTCGCATCAGGTCCTCGATTTCACTCTGCGATTTGGAGAGTTGCGAAAAGCGAAAGCACGCACATGTTAATATGAGTAACTTCAACTGAGCCAAGCAATGAAGAAAGTTTAGTTGTACATATTACGGTAAAAGGATGTTTTGAAAGCACCAACTTTTCAAAGGGTTTCGATTCGTTTCCTATGCGGCTTCAATTTCAAACTTATAACTCGAAAAAGATTATAAGGCCAACTGGTTCAGGTTTAAGGATAATTTTTCTTTTAATCCTTTCTAATAGAATCAACCAACAAATAAGCATTACTAACGAAGACAATATCGAATGGAATAGGCAGACAAATATCCACCATTTATACGATGCTGAGCGTATTGCATACCTGCAGGCGCTCATAATTGAAATGCTTGAATTTTTCGAAAATCAATTCCGAATGCTTCGTTTCTCTTTGAAGAATGTAAATTGTTAACGGTTTGATAAAATTCTCAACAGTTATCATTAGACTACCTCTTCTAATTAATCTTTACCTCTTCTAATTAATTTTTTTCAGGAATTCATGGTTCAAATATGAGCTGTTACCTATTTTGTGTTGTATAGATGTTTTAGACAGTGAAAAATTGGGAATAAATATGTTATTTGCCCTTCCACTCCACGTACCTGGTAGTAGCTGGGATCCTCGTGGCCGTACCCTCCACCGCCGGCGTGCGTGATGTGGACCTGCGGCGTCATTGAATGCTGACCACCTCCACCGTAGGACCCCATTCCGCCACCGCCAACTCCTCCACCGCCCCCATGCTGCATCGGCGGCTGGGGCAGCTGCGAATGGTGGCCTCCGTAGCCACCGCCGTACCCACCACCACCCGGCTGTCCGTACATGCCCGGCCGTCCCATCTGCTGCATGCGACCCATCTGCTGCTGCTGCTGCTGGTGTTGATGACCGGGCGACATCATCATGTCCACGCCGTCCGACTGCGATAGTCGGCGGGTTGGCGGATCCTGCTGGCTGTACTGCCGACGTAGCTGACTGTTGGCCCGCTGCATCGGGTTGTTCTCCTTCTCCGCCGCACTGCGCGCCCGCTCGAGCTTTGGCCGTTTGTCGGACGGATCGTGCGGGTCGAGCATCGTTTGGGGCAGCGACTGCGGAGGCAACGGTAAACAACGGCGCGTCAAACGATTTCGTGCTAGAACAGAACGCCTTACCCGGAGTAGAAAACTCACCCGTGGGTCACCTTCCTGCCTTCGTATCATCCCATCCGGGCTGGTGCTCTTGTTCATCCACTGGCCCGTTTTCGACAGCAGCTCTTGCTTTTTCCGACACACTATGCATACCCATATTACCTGCAAGGACCCATTTGTAAACATGTTGTTTAGTGAAAAGTTTCATGAATCATTCAGAAGAGCCATCCATGACGCTGATTCGTCATGTGCTGACTCACAGAACATTCTGAGTTTAAAGGTCAAATTGTTTGAGTGGCTAATCCTAACAAAGAGTCGTTACTTGGTTATAAAACAAATCGTTTGCTAATAAATAACGCACAGCACATGCCAAGTGAGGCTCGAAAAAGAATTAACATTTCATCGTCAAACATATTTAAAAAATATCTTGATACTCGGATGGGATGGAATAAATTTGTTTTAAAAACAATTTAATTTACTTTAGGAAACCATAAACAATCATTCACTTCTACAAAATTACTGACTTTTAAAGACACTTAAGTAGTTTGACTATTATTTAAATGTAGAATTTAATCAGGAACGGTTTCCATCGGATTGTTTGCGAAAAAAACATATTTTAAAGCATTTATTAATGCTACAGAATAGATCATAAGAAAAAATCATTAACACGTTGTGTACCAAGCGTTTTAGCACAATTTTTTAAGTTACAATTTATTTATTATATTTGTTAAACCGATTGTTTTCGAAGGCCAAACAAAAACTTAGCTTCCCAAAAATTTATATAAAATATTACAATAACGTTTATGTTGCATTTTCATTTACTTATGGGTCAAAAACTTTTTAGAACTAGAACTGCTGTCACCCATATTTGGGTGACGCAGTACGGAACGTGTTAAATACATTAAAGAAACCATTTCAAAAGATTTTTCAAGCAATTCAAGGCGTTAGCCATTCCTCTCCTGCAGCGATTCATATCATTAAGCATACATTTTGACGATCAAAACGTCGGTGCCATTGGTTTGCGTCGCGAATATCACTCGTTTGCTGTAACGACTCATAAACTTTCAGCCCTTACGTTATGCGGTTAGAGGATCGTTTATCATCTCCCTGTCCCTAAAACAAAAAGTATGTGCTTTCTGGGAAAAGGAGCTCGCGGTGCAGGCAATCCAAATCATCACATGGCCCAGGCCAGGGTTTTCCCTTCGGTTGCGCCACACGAGCCGCTGCCAACGCTCCAAACTCAGTGCGTATCGTAAATTATTAACCGTACGCCAAAGCGGCACGCGAGTTGGCACAAGCTTCCCATCCGAAGGGGCGGGGTTCAGGTTCCCGGTTCACTTGCTGCAGCCCGGGGAATACACGTGCTTCGCATCAGCTACGAGCTCCTCGCAGCCACAATGCGAGCACATCTGGGTCAGCTGGCAGAAAATCCACCTACCGATCGAGGCACGCCCTGGACATAATGAATGAACGGCTTTTTCCCCATCCCAGCAGGCAGATATTTCCCGGCCTTCCTAGCCGGCGAGGCCACTGTTGGCAGCCAATACCAGTCAAATTTCCGGCAGCCGAGCGGAGTAATTATTACTTTCCAGCAAAACGCTAGACCAACTGCTTCCCGACCAGACGGAATCGATAGCGCGTCGGGCAGGATATGGGGGGGAAAGGCGTTTTGGAAAATCTGTAAGTCATCGCAAGAAAGGCTATTGTTAAATAGAGGGAAACGGTAAAGCGTTCCAAATAATGGCGCGCGTCCAGCCGTCCCGCCTCCGCCCAACGACCAGACCAGGGTGCTTCAGATTTTCGTCATATTTCAACCGAGACGGCAGCACTCGACTCGCCAAGACGCCACCCGACCATCGCTTTGGCGGCAACGAAGACGTGCACAACGCACCACCCATCGCCCGTTCCGATTTGTTAATCCGTTCGAATCCGGCCGCTCGGGTGGGCCATCCACGCGTTGGACATTGACAAAAATCGGCACCACTTCGACAGACTCCGAGGGAGTGTGAGGAAGAAACGGAACCATAAGAAAGAGCACGGAAGATGGTAGCCACGCGCGTAGCATATGCGAATCGAATGTTGAGGCCAAAAACAAGAAGAAGAAGAAGAAGAAGAAGATGAAGAAAAAGAAAAAGAAGTGAGGAAAAAAAAGCTGGCACCAGCATTCTGGGCGCCTATGCTGATGAGCGCCAGCAGACAAGCAAAACGAAACTCGTGTCTACTGGCTAGAGCGAAAGCCAGCTGAAGGAGGCCGCAAGCGCGCGCTGGAGGTGAGAGAAAGGGTCGGGGAGGGGCAAGACGTTGCGTTGATAATAAAGACAAAAATGGGCAGCATGGAACCGAACCGCTACCAGACAGCTAAGCCGAGCTGCTAAGAGAAGCAGGCCCAGGCAAAGAGTTGGATGACTTGGCCGGCGAAATAGTAAGAGAGGGGGGGGGGGGGGGTGGGAGGGGGCACTTAAAATTATGTTCCTTTATATAGCTGCACGAGTGCAATAAGTTTCCCCGGGTCTCGGGCTCCTACGCAGCATCACGACCGTCCAATCGGCCTATCACTGTGTGCCATTATTTCGACTTTCTTATTTCCAACCAAACGTTGCGGTGCCAAACGATGGAGCTAGCAGAAATTATAACTCATGTAAATTTCCCTAAACGGGCGTGCAGTGCCAGTGGAAAGTCCGGCCGGCCCCGTTTGCCAAGGCGCAAGGGAAGGCAAAAGCATTGCACTCCATTGTCTTCGGGCGGGAGCCATTTTGTGAGGAACGTCCGACCGATTCGCGCTATTCAGCGAATCCACGCCATTCATTGGTTCATAAATCAAAAATCAATCGTTGGGCCAAAGCTCGCGGGGAAGGGCGAAGCCAGGCAACGAACCGAAATGACGTCATTTCATTCATTCGCCTTCCATTCCTTAAGATGGCGGACGCGCGCGCGGGAGGTGGAGCCGCGGACGAAAGCGACCGTTTTTGGGGCTGCGAGAAATTTTCATCTTCGATGACTTTCCATTCCCGATGTAACGCTTGCTTCGCGGCGGAGGGGTGCGCTTGCTCACTCACTCGCTTTTCCGTTGCCACCATACGCCGCTTGTTTATGCGCTACGCATATTTGCCGAAAAGTCTCGCCGCGCCTCACCGCACCGCAAAGGCTCCCCCCCCATCCCTTCCAGGATAGCCCTCGACGGGATCCGCTTTGCAAGCGGGAAACCTTTTCTAGGAAATCCACAATCAATAGCGCTTAGCGGAGAGCGGTTGGCTTCGGTTACGCGTACACACATCCGACAGCAGGGTCGGATATGACGGTCAACCGGAACAGTCACCTTGCGGTGATCTTTCTTTTACTTTCGATGGCTGCTTCCGCAGTATCTGACGGTAAGGGCCGTATTTGAGTGAAAATTATCGCCGGAGCGCTTTGTAATAGATTTGACATTGATTTTATTTATATGTTTTTTCAGCAATGGTTTGTCATTTTCTTAAACCGGATAAAAGATTCACAACTCAAACCGGATGAAAATGTTTAAATTGCTTGATTTGACTGACATTTACTGTATGTGTGATAAAAATTGCCAAGAGTTTTTAGTTCTACAAAAAATGGGATTTATATCTCATATGACAGTGTGGATTACATTTCATTGGTTTAATTTGATTAAAAATTGAATGTTGAAAATTAAAGTTTATGTCTGATGGATCATTTGGGGCTAAGAAACAAACACTGCGCATTTAAATACAAGATAAATACATATCAGAGTCAAATCGTTTTGATTATTCAAGCGGCGTGTGTGTTTTAACAGGTTGAGATATAAATTCGTTGCGCGTAGTTTTTGCACTTCCTTTCCATGAGTAGCAGAAAGTTTGGAAGGCTAAACGCATTAAAAACACAAACGAATTGTTACTTTTAATAAAATTAAAATAACGTGAAAGTCTAATACTTTATCATCACTATTTATCAATTAAGTTTCAACTATATTCGGAAAGTGATTTCAGTCTCTAGCATTACGTTCTGTTACATTAACTTCTGTCAAGTGCAATTTAAACGCTTCATTTATCATGCTACACATTCGACAACAAGAAAACACCTCGAACGATGTTTGCACTTTGCATACGAACGGTGAAAACGACACACAAAAAAAAAACAAACCAAAGCAAACCAACCAGCATGTTTATCACCAATAAAACTTTTCAGCGTGTGCAAGTTTTCGCATTCGGAATTGCGCTCCCCCCCTCCCTCCTGGCGCTTTCAAACCCGCCACTTACCTTATTGTTGCGAAGAGTTACTTTGCCACCGCATTTGGCACAGCAGCGGATGTTGCAGTAGTGGCAGATGTGCCCTATACCGTCCGCGAACTTTGTCTTGAGGCAGATGTGGCACGTGGCCTCCAGCTCGACGCCCGCCTTCTTCTGCTGCTCCGACTTCTGCCGGATGGAGTCGACGAGAGTGGCCACCTCGTCCTGCTTGCGGCTGCCAGGGAAAAGAGGTTGATGGAGAATAAAAACATGTATAAACAGATATGTTCTGGTGGAGTGCGAAGTCGAAGCATAAGTGTTCAAGGTGGGAAATCAAAGCTTCAGTTAAATTGGTACGCATCAAGCAGTGTCGGAATATTTGTTAACATTTTTAAACCCATTTAAGAACACCGTTAGTAACAGGTATAGTTTGATTTATAGATAACCGAACGTTGTGATTCAGTTTTTGGGAAAAACACAACGAACGAAACCTTGCGATGCGTGGTTTTTTACCTCTTTCATGGCGGCTGCAGTAATTAAAACCATTTCTGCCATGCTTCACGCATTCCCACGTACTTCTCATGAATAAATGAGTATTTAATTTATTTTCCAATCAGTGCTCAATGTGGCATTCGATCATTTGCCAGTGGGATGCAAAATATTTTCTCTATTCTATTTCTGGTCGAGTATGGTCGAGGATCGATACCAAAATCTATTGGAATACAACGATTGAAACCTGTAAAATGTATTGATAATTATATTTTCCATGAAAGTGTAGAGCACCAGTTTTTTAATCAAGACTAATTAGATTGCGTATTAAAACAAACACTTTAAGTTAAGTTTAGTGGCACTGACTTAAAGTAATTATTAATAAAATTATTAATTTATTAATATTGTAATTTTCTCCCAATATTTACTTATCGCATATTTTAAGTTAAAAATGTATCATCTATCGTTCTCTCCGATCGTGAAATTTACTCCACTTACCGCATGATTTCGTTTTCCCGCTCTTCCTCCTGCTTCTGCCGCATCATCACCCCTTCGATGATGGCGCGCTCCTCCTGCGTCAGGTGCGATAGATCCGGCATGTCGGCCATATTGCTTGTGGCTGATGCTGTTCACTTTGCCGGAAACCGAAGTACAATGAAAAGGCTTGCTCGCTCCGCAAAGCAAACGCAAACGCTCTGCTGGAACACTTCACTTCACGCTAGTTTTACCCCGTGGCTTCCCTTTTGTCAACTTTTCATTCAAAATTCATTACAACGTGCACATATAGTTCATGAACTCACTTCTAGTTTGTTTTCCTCCCTTTTTTGTTGCATACACGTGTCAATAAAGATGGTTTTACACTAGGCACTCGCGCTCTTCCGAAAAAAAAAACGGTGCTTCACCACCACGTGACTGTTAACCACGAACACCAAGTGTTTTCTTCCTTTCGTTTTGCTTTTCGTGTGTGTGTGTGTGTTTTTAATAGTATCATGAACTTTTCACCACTGATTTTGCATCCATTTTGTGCGCCGATCACAATACTCGCCGGTTGTTGCACCACGAACCGTACGAACTATGCCTTCCCCGGGTCGGGCTCGGACGCCGTGTGCACCACCTCGACTGCTGTTCGAGCTCGTTTTCATCGCGCCCCGCCGCTTCGGAGCCGTACGGCGCACACTAATTGCACACAATTGTCGCACGAGCAGCATCCGACGGGCTTTTTCTTCTTGCGAAACAGATCGGCCAACGATGGCGAAACAGATTCGACCGGACGGCCGCACATGCCGTTGCACGGTTTGGCGGCTGGCTGCACCCCCCACCCACACGCGTTCGTCACTCGCCCGGCGTCACTGGCGTCCGGCTTCCGGTCCCGACTCGCGATCACTCCCGGCGCGACGACCCGGACAATCCGCACTGGCTCGGCGGTGGCGGCACTTACTGCGGCGGCTGCAGTGTCGTCGTTATCGTCACCGTTGGCTACACTGGAGAATCGAATGTCGCGGTTGGTTTGGGTGAACATCTTCTCAGCGCGCAGCAGCTTCTCGGTCCGCCGTCGTGGGCTCACGGTCGGTCACGCGGGCGGCAGGCGGGCGAACCGCCGGCTCGTGGCTGGAAAGGCTCCCACGTCGCCACCGAGCCACGGCCACGTCAGGATGGGTGGTATCGACAACCGGTACCCGGCACGGCACGCCGTAGTTGCCCGAATTGCATCGTGAATGGGTTAGGCGTGCGTCGACTTTGTGGTTTTCCACAACGATTTCCAACGGGGAAGGAAAGAAAAAAGGTTGTATTTAGAACGTGATATTAAATTGCAGGAATATTTGGTGTGAATTGCTTAAAAAAATACTAGGATCCAAACCCCGACCCCTCTTGGTAGCCAATGTTTCATAAGCAACCAGGCGCCTCCATTCAGCGAAGCGAAAAGTACTAGGCGCCTCCATTCGGCGAAGCGAAAAGCACCAGGCGTCTCCATTGCACAAATTAATTCGACGATCAAGTGAGATCACGCTGCCTCCGTATTTGGGCGGCCTGTAACCTTCATTGATCCCTACTTATCCTGTAACGTCACGTCGTTGTCATACCGTTGGTCGTACACAAATACGAACACACGAACACCACCAACAAAAACGGCACCGTTCCCACACCACGGTTTCGCCTTGTGCACGTCCGTGCGAGTGTACGCGTGCGTCACAAAACCGCCCGTCTCGCGACTTGACCGCTGGCAAATCTAACGACAGCCACTCACACCGACACCGCGGCGAGCTTTCCTTCCCGCACGCAAACATGCAAACGGGGGAAGCGTTTTCCCCATGGCGTGCTCATCGTGGGCTGGCAAAGGAAGGAAGCAGGAAAAAAAAACAGTCCGGAAAGCCCCACACCACACTTTCGGGTGGTCGAATCACTTACCGCACTGTCAATTTTCCTACCAAGCTTCGAGGGCTCCCCAGCAGCATGTCTTTGCCGCTTGCCTCCTCCGGCCGAACCCACCATCACCACCACCAGCGCTTCTTCTAGACCTACCTCAGCGGAAAGCAAATGGAAAGTCAATTTTCATTATCGGCGCATGCTCCGATGAACTGTGAAAAATTCGAAAGAGTGCGAAAGAGTACACTAGAAAAGTGCTTCACAATCTCCTCCATTAAACCAATCGTGAGCAGCGGGGCGTAGCGGGGGGCGTAGCGGGGGGCATAGTGAGCGGCACGGGGTGAGCATTTGAAAACACAATTTGAGTAGCGACACACAAAACGGTGTGGGGAGAAACAATCGCAAACGTGAAATATTGCAGTGAGAAAAAGGTTTTCACCAGCTCCGTGAGCCGCAGATTCACCATCGAATCGAACGGGAACATTTCAGCTCACCGTGTTGAGCTCACTGAAGTGAGATAGTGAAGATGCGTACTTATTGGTAGTTTAAAAATGTTTTCAAAAGTATTTTTAATACCTATATTTCCCAAACCATTTTTAATACCTTTACTCGAAGGTTTATTGGAAGTTATTTCTCTCCTAGCTGTGGTAACTGATTCTCTATTTTGTGTAGACAATTCACAATTTAGTAATGTTTATCTAACTTTGCATCATGTAGTAGTAGTTACCTGATTACTTGCCAACCACTGTCGCCTTACGGAGGATAGAGCTTTGATATCGATTCCATTTTATCCACATTCGCTTGACACCACACTCTCCAACAAAGTTCACTACAAACATTACAACGACGTTTACGCCACGCTGGTTCCACCCGTCCACTTCCGGTTGGCGTAGCTTCCTTAAACCGGGTGATATTAAAATTCGTTGTAGTAAACACTCCAACCGTACGCGGGACGTGACCTCATAAACCGCACCAGACCGAAGCGCCTCATCGGCGGGCGATGGAAACCATATGTTCAAAGTAAACACTACCCGTAAGGTTGTTTCACACGCTCTGGACCGAATCTACCGATTCCTTCTTGCATTTATCGAATATTCACAAACAGAAGAGAAAAACCCCCGGGAAGTGGCTCGTGTTGAGGTGCACGGTTTGAGGGGCGCCACATATCGGTCATCATTCCGTCAATGCGACTCCACCGCAACAACCTCACTTCATCGCGCACTTATACCACCAGCACCAGCAGTGGCCACCGCTTCCACCGTCTGCAAGCCAGCGCCTCACCAACACCTCCATCGTGGGCTGACGGTTTTCATCCAGCTGGTGCAAAGCTTCTTTGTTCGACCACGGGACGATTCACGCTTCGCACACGCTACGCTTTCCACGACTTGTCACAAAACACTGCCTTCACTGCACTTCACTTGCCCTCGGGGAACTTCCTCGCCGTATGGTATTGCTTTATTTTGCTGTAGAAACCATCGCTGGGCGCGAGGCGATGCAACTTTTTACCGGACTACAAGAAAAAGGAAAAACCATCGGGGAATAAGTTTCAGCACGTGAGCTTATGATGGGAAGACAATGTAAATTAATTCATAATCGACCATATGGACACAGAGCTAGAGGACAGTCTCCGCAGTCCTATGAAGATAATTTCTCCGTAAACTCAAAGAAGACAAAAGGCGTAAAAATCGTTCACATTGATTTTGAATCCCACACTGTTCTTGAACCAATAGAATTAACTTTATGCACAATCTCACTACAGACTAATCACTTTGAAGCACATCCTTCGAAATCGCACTCGAACGCAATATGCAACAATTGACCCACGTCGAGCAGGATTTCATCATGGAAATTCTTTCGATTGTTTCACTTCACGGACTGATACACCGAGTCATGTACGCCGATGTGCGCTGTGATTCACCGAGTGAGTGAGCGAACTGCAAAGCTCACCAAGGATGAGAAGGCAACGTACATAGATGGTGGGTTGGTTGGAAGTATCTTCCCACCCTTCCCCAGTGATTGACACAATAGTTTACGTTCGACCACATGACTTCGATCGATTGCAAATGGTTTGCGAATTATTCCGATTGAAACGATGTAACAACACACATACAAACGTATGGAAAATGTGTTCAATCGTCCCCTGCCCTTCACCGGACTCACGATCATGAAGCTAGGAAGCGCACTGATAGTACAACTGTTAACACCACCAGTACCAACGCAATGGAACGTGTTTTTTTTATTTATTTATTTTTTTACACCCAACTCACTGTTCACTCGTTCGATCAAAACTGACACTTGCTCGTCATCGTCCTTTCGTCACTACTTTCACTCGCCCAGTATTCGAATGTATATTCTTATATATCCTCGTTAGTGTTTTGTTCTCTTTTCTCGTCCACAGCACCGTGACTTTCCCTAAACGGAAAAACACACACCAGGCACGGTTAGTGAAGAATCGCGATACGCACGGGGACACACTTTTCACGCAATGACAATTTGCTCGCGAACCCAACGAATACGTCGGCGGAAATAGTACGTTGCGTGTGTGTGTGTATGTGTGCACGACGCCGTGGTGTGTACTGGTGGTCGTCGTTGTCTTCTTATAAAAAAAACACCCAACGTCACGACGTTAGAAATCGAGCGGAAATGGTGACTAGCGTTTGGGTTTGGGCAGGACGGCAAACGTCAGGCGCTGCGTTGTTGAGCCATTGTGTTTGTGCGCGTGTGTAGAGCGTCGGAAAGGAATCGGGAAAGGACTCACTGCTGCTGCTGCTGCTGCTACTGATAAGGGCTGCTACCTTTCGCACAAAAAAGGAGGCGAGAAATTCTTGTACCGCAGCAATGCAATGCAATGGAACGCGAGTGAAGAAAGAAATATGAAGGAATTGGCGAAACGATGGACCGGTGGCGTGTTCGAGGTCTATTACGATGGAGTCGGGATTTTGGGGTGGAAAAGACGGGGCAGCGTATTAAAAATATATGGAAAAGACGCTGTCATGCTACGATGCACTAGATCCTCGGTTCCGGAAAATTACAAAACATATATCATACACACAAACGTGCCCGGAACGACGTTCTCCTCCGAGCACGAGTCCTAGCTCACCTTGGTGGAAAATTGTCCCACAAACATGAACTACCGTCACTCGGTTTTGCAAAGCTTCAAAGTCAAAACGAACAGCAACATAATACAACAGAAGACGGTTCCACTGTTGTTACTTTTCGGGGGGTGGAGGCTATCTTGTTTTTTTGGGCTCCCCCTGTTTTTTTCTCCAACGGACACAAGTATTCGCGCATCGATATTCGCCACAAGTCCGCGGGACCGCGCTGTACATGTGTTTGTCTCCGTGTGTTTATCTGTGCGTGGCGGTGGAGATAAGTTACCATGCTCGTTGGGGTCACCAACACCATTAATGCGCTGGTGTCCCTCGCACCGGAAAAAAGGGGGGCGCACGATATCGTCGAACGAAAATGGGGAAAACTTTCGCACCGCGCTACGAAAAGCCACAATGGATAGGATGGGGGCGAGAAAGAGATGGCACACGATGGGTGGGAATGGTGGTCGGGGCGGGCGGAGGAAGAGAAAGTGTACGGTTAAAAGTAGCTCTGGCGGTGGTTATGATGGCACGGTGGGCTGGTGTTGCACGTTATGTAGGTCAAAATGTGGTTCTTGCCGTTACACTGCATGATCATAATTTGGCATTGCGATTCGTGGAGTAGTTATGGCGAGTTGAGGGCAATAATGAGCAACTCATACCAAAAGTTCGAAACAAAATTTTAAACTTCAAGTTGAGGGGTGTTTCAAATTAAATTGAAAAATTCAAACCAAAAGTGAACTCCATGCAAAACTCCCAAGTAGTCAAATTCAAATTAAATTGGAAGTATATGTGCCTCTTTTCGTGATGAACTAAAACATTCACCTTTTACTTATGGCAAAGATTACATAAAATATTATATGAACAAAAATCAACGGAGCGAAAGAGACAGACAATGCTGTGAGGTTTCTTCAAAGTATGTTGTACAATTTTTCCTTTCTTGATTTTTTAGGTTAACTACATTAATACCTCTTTTCAACAATCATCATCTTGTTTGTTTTTGAATGTTTATTCATTTGGAACACCGGAATTCTGTTTGTGGTTGCTTCAAAGCTTGAAAAATGAATGTTCTAATTTTCTAACGATGTAAATTTTCGTTCTTTCCATTCAATGTTTAAATCTTTCTTCCTAAACCTTTGGAAGCACCGTTACTTATTTTCAGTGTTTGGTGTGAAAATAAAATTGATTACGTATGTATACGATGCCAGGCAACAACAAAATCTATTTGAAAACACAAATATGTGCATCGTTAGAAGAAGGAGGGCACTTTATTGAGTGGGCTTAAGAGAATCCAAAGAATAATTGGGAAAAAAACTACAATAATTGCAGTTTTAGTTATTTTCCATGCCATGTTTTGAGAAACCAAAGAGGTATCAAATAGATTAAATAACTAGTAACACGTTGTTGATGATCGTAAGAGGATGATAGGATATCGATCTCCTGTGTTAGAAATCAATTTTACACCACCAAACGATGATGACAGCAAATCTGATAAAACCCGGGCCCGGCAGAAGCTTTCACCAGCAACAGTGACCATCTGACCACGCCAACCCGATATGATTTAATTTGTTAAATCTGTCCACCCGCCCTGCCGGAGGAGCCTGCAATATGGTTCCCGTATGGACGGTCACGGCTCGATAGTAGGTTAATGGAATAAAAGCAAGATGTCAGCCTGCAAGCCCGAAAGTGTCGGTAACGGAAGATAAAACCGTAACGTGAAGCCGATGCAGAGATGCAGAGTGACCAACCGGGAAGTATAATGGGCGGGGGAGCAAAACAAGGAAAGGACAACGGGAGGGCCATCTTATTTTGAGCCAGCGTTCGGGAAGTCAGTGATGTCGGAAGAGAAGGCCGGGTCTGGGAGTGATCTTCACTCACCTTGAATCTATTAACCTTCTTTATATCCCCCGTTTTTATGACACTCTTCCTCACGGCAACTGCTACCAGCCGTGCAAAGGACTGGTAACACCGGGTATGGGCCGTCGTCCTGGCACTATCTTTGAGCCGTCGTCCTGGCACTTTTAGCTTCCATCATTCCTTGGACAGCTTGCGCCATTAACGCGTTCCTTCCTTCAACGTCGTCTTCGCCCGAAGAGGGAGCGTGGAGTGTGCGGGCTAACGTGACACTAATTCCATCACTAAGTAAAATTATTCCACATACCCGCGCACACACACACACACATACACACCCGCTACGCACAAGCATCCGGTTCCCACCGCCGTCACGCCTCGTGCCGAAAATGACTCCACGGAGTTGTCCCTTCGTTCCACCCCTTTGTGTGAACCGTCCGTCCCCGACAGCCCGAGATGAGCGGTCGAGTCGTGCAGCAGCTCCTGGCGGCCGAACTGCAACGACGAGCGGGAGGGCCCAGCGGGAGCCCAGCCTGCCTAGGAGCAAGCGGAACATCCGGTATGTGTGTGGGCAGTAGGCCCCATCCTTCCAGCGGCACACAGCCGTGGTCCTTCCGCGCGCGCACAATCCCAGGATTCCTCGCACACACGCTCGCACGTTGTCTCTTGTATCTATCGAGTCCTTTGCTCGCTCTCATGCTCCTGCATCCCGCTCTCTGTCACTTGGCCGCTCTTGGTCCCCCATCGTTCCGTCTTTGTTTGCCCTTCTCTCGCTCGTACCTCGGAGTGCCCCACTGGCATGGAGATGAGCGTAGCAGGGAATTGCAACAATGGAAAGAAAAATCACACACAAACACACAGCCAGCACACATTCACACGAACGTGCGCAGAGTTCGCAGCACCAGAGAGCAGAGGAAGAAAGGGGGGGGTTGAAAAATGTTATGGAGAAAAAAGTCCACCGATTCCTTGGCCAATTTTAAGGATCCTCCTTTCCCAACCCACTTTTGCAGCACCGTTTTGCGTTCCGCTCCATTGTTTCAAACACAGGACATCCGAAGGTTGATTATTGGAGATGAACCAAGGGATGTGTGTGTTTTTTTCCCACGGTCACACTAGGGCAACACACGACCAATCTGTTGGACAATCGAAGGCAGGAAAGGTTTTTGCATCCGGCTGGGCCGCGGTTTCTACTGCAGAGAGAAAACCCCCGCGTTCGTCCTCGACGCCTGGAGGGCGTCAATCCGGGGACAGCCTGCCCAAATTCGCTCGGTAATTTCCCATACAGCCCTACTGCGCTGCGGTAGTATGCACTTTTCACGATGATACGAGGAGGTCGTCCACCGCTTACTAGCGATTTTCATCGCTCGCAACTTTTCCAGCGAAGCAAAGCAGGCGGTTACGGTGGTTTCCGTTAGCAGGTTTGCGGGATTTTCCCCGCTTGCTCGCGATAGCTTCGAGGGCAGTTTGTGCACCTGCTACACCCACACCCGGGGGAGGGCCGGGATGGATGGGAAGTTGCAGCAGCCCCTCGTCGTGGTTCGGGTGGTCCTGGATAAGTGGTTCCTGCCCTGCCGAATTCCTTCACAGCGCTCGAAACAACACACTGGCCTGCTAGGGGTTAGTATACACCACTGCCTTTCGCTTTACACTTTTCCTCTCCATTCTCTCGCTCTCGCGTGTCACGCTTTCTCTCGTTCCTTCTCCCCAGCATAACCCACTTTTTTCACGCGCAAACACTATATGTTTTTGGTGGTTTTCACAACGGGAAATGAAAAGAAATCGTTTGTCGCCCACCCGCAATGGGCGAGGAAAAGTAGGAAAAATGGCCACAATGCCCGCATCTTGCGTTAGTATCACAGGAAGCACTGACGTGAGGGTTTGTGGGCTGCTTAGCTCACCTTTCGATGTAGCCCACCATCGATGGACACCCTTTTTTTTCTCAGCTTACTTCGATTTTTCTTCCCGCAGTGGTTTAGATATTTTCAACCGCATCCTGGCAAACCTCAAATCATATTTCTCGCTTCACAATTGCCCTGCACGCACATACAATTCAAGCACACTCACACACGCACTCACGGGAACACAAAAGAAAAGTAACCACTGGAACAAGTGGTAATAAAACTGGCAACGCGAGACCAAAAACGGCTGCTTCCCGTCCCGTTACGGCTGTGACGAGTGAGTGAAGCATCGCCGAGCCACCGAAGGGCCAGCGAGGTTCGGAGATAGTCCCTGCGCCCAGTGAAAAATGTACAGGTCGCCCCGAAATTCGACTCTCAGCCGCTCTCATCTCGCGGTTCGGTGCGGGAATTTTGGACGAGGGGCCGATCGCCTCCTTGCCAGGGAAATGTGCAAGCGCTATGGGCTCCGTCCGCCCTGCTGAGGGCCGGGACTGGTGGAATCGGCCTGCCAAGTGCCAGTGTGGCGCTCTCGGAGTCAAGTTTCTTCCCGCTCTCTCCAGCACACAGTTTCCAGCGCACCGCCGGGAAGGTTTTCCACCGCCTGCGACCGTAATGGGATGCGCACACGACGGACAACGGTGAACCCAGCACGAAGGGCACACGCGAAGATCGGGGCCAACTTCGGCTAACGTCTAAAATTTGGATGCTACCAATTGTAGCAAAATTCTCTGACTCCTATTGTCAATTTAATTGCACAAAATTTCGATGCAAAGATCGCTCTTTGCAAAGTTTGCTACGAGGTGGCAGAAGAAGAAGATACTAGGTAGAGAATAGGAAAACACCAGGCCGCTTTACACAAGAAAACACCAGGACTTTCTTCTAATTCGTTACAAAACTAGCATTAGGTAAAAGAGTAAATGAGGAATTTTCCCATAATTTACTTTCAAATTCAAGTAACCTCCTCCAAAGTATTTGTCCCCGTGTGCGAATACTCCGTGCTGTGTCACTTTTGTCTGCCGTGTGCGCAGACTATAAAGAACACGAGAAGTATGTTTAGGAGAAAAAGAGAGGACCTCATGATGAGAATTACTGCACGTTTCTTCCCAATCCACCAACCCTCCATCAACCCTAACAAGCTCCCGCCTGCCAGTATCCTTTTGGAAGATCGTATCAAAACTTCTGTCTCGTTCATTCACTCTCTCTCTCTCTCTTACTCTCCCTCGCTTATTCTAGTGCACTATCAATCCGGTGAAAGTTTGCACATTTGACAGGATCGATTTTCAATTGACTCTTTCGCGCGCACCAGGAAACGCACGCTGTCCCAATCTCGCCTGCAGGCTCTCTCCTGCACAGCACACCAGATGGCGAGAGGATGAGGCATTAACTTCCGCTTTGACGAATTTTCACACAACGTTCCTGAAGCACTTGAATGCAAGCCGCGCGCGAGTCGTTTCAATCGTTTAACACTGTTGTATTCAAGTCTGAGGTTTATCTTCGTAATATTATTGTAATACAGCAGAAGGATATCTTTAACCTATCGTTTTCAACTATGATGTCTAGGGAAACGAGGAAGTTACAGGGATTTTCAGATGATATCATAACATTATTTCTAACTGTAGCATATGATATTCCAATTGAATCAGTTGATTTTATAACGCGATCATGTTTATCAGAGCTTTGTCAGTTGAAACTACCCTTATTAGATGAGGAATGTATCTGTCATATTTTTCCAGAAGTTTTCTGCCAAACGCGTTTGACAGATACATTCCTTCCTCAAAATCGGAATCAGGCACGACCAGTTCCGATTTTCTTTCCACTGCAATTTATACTTGAGTGAAGTATGCAACTAGCACAGGTCTCCATCTCTGCATAAGTAGGTCGCGAATGCGCAGTAAAATCGATTAGTTCGACAAGTTCCGTTTTGATTCACTGTTCTCCAGCTTTGTTCGATGCATCGTGCATGCATGGAGCTCAAGTCAGATAAATCCTAGCTGCCGCACATCTCGTGCTGTTTGAGTAATCAAGCGGACCACAAGTTCGTGTGATCTGACAAACGGAAGGAAATATTGCTTACGTGACGGCGGGTGAAACAGCCACAATTTGACTGTGCACTAGAGTGTTTGGGTAGCAGTGCTCCTGGCCGCTTGGTCGCAGTCAAAATGTGACGCACACAGAAAATCAGAATAACACAGAAAATCAGGACATATGGCCTTAGTAGCCGGTCCTTAACCAATAGAGGTCTATGTCTCCAGGTTAGCTTGCGAAGGCCCAGGAAGCTGGATTTAATACCTTCAATTCATCGCCGAAGAAGAAGAAGAAGAAGAACAATATTGCTCGGAAACATTCATTGGTTCCATAATCGATAGAAGCACCCCGCATTCAACCGGATTCAACCGGTTCATCACCAATGAATCCTTAGTGCTTCTATCGATTCGATCCGGATGAATCCGGATGAACCGAATCCAATTCCTATCCAGTTGAATCCAGTTGAATCCGGATAAACCGGATGAACCCGGATGAACCGGTTAAATTCGAATGAACCCGGATGAACCGCATGAATTCGGATGAACCGGATGAACCCAGATGAAGCAGATGAACCCGGATTAACTGGATGAACCCAGATGAACCGGATGAATCTGGATAAACCCGGATGAATCTGGATGAACCGGATGAACCAGATGAACTCGGATGAACACGGATGAACTCGGATGAACCCGGATGAACCCGGATGAACCGGATGAACCAGATGAACTCGGATGAACCCGGATGAACTCGGATGAACCGGATGAACCCGGATGAACCAGATGAACCCGGATGAACCAGATGAACCAGATGAACTCGGATGAACCGGATGAACCCGGATGAACCAGATGAACTCGGATGAACCGGATGAACCGGATGAACCCGGATGAACCCGAATGAATGAATTATTATGCAGCAACGGCTAGTTGCATACTTCGGCCAAGCTGCTGTACCAGGATTATAATATCAACTACTAGGGGTTATCATGAAATCGTCGTTTCGTTTTAGCGGTCGCTAAAGGTGCTCATTTGTTCATTTCAGTCGCTAAAAGTTCATTATTATGAACAAATGAGCACCCTTAGCGACGAATGAGCGCCTTTAGCGACCGCTAAAACGAAACGACGATTTCATGATAACCCCTACTATGATTCTAATTGCAACTGACAAAGTCATAATAAACATGATCGCGTTATAAAATCAACTGATTCAATTGGAATATCATATGCTGCAGTAAGAAATAATGCTACTGCTGTTAATTATATCATCTGAAAATCCCTGTAATATTCCGCAAGCTTTAGTTTCCAACCAACCAATATGTCATTTTCCGTTTCTTCGCTACATGCAGGTAGAAAAAAATGAAACAATTGTTTTTTATGGTTTAATCACTTGGTATCGTTTAATATTACTCTTCGCGCACGAGTACAATAAATTGAGTACAGGAATAGAATTGTCTTGATTCTTTAAAGCTGCACCACGCACTAAGGCTACACGATACATGTAGAGTTAAAACTTAATTAAACTAAACTAAACTTGGCTATGTTGCACGTCAAAAGGTGTGTAGGACTATTAGAGTGTAGTCAGTCACTGGAACGACGAACTATGGTGAATGGCCTCGAAGTGCACCGGTAGCAAAACAAACTCGTTGTGCCGGTTTGGTGGAACATAGTTAACCCAAAACGCCCTACCGTGGCTAAGTCGTCTGCGAACGAACTCCTTGATCTTGGCCTTATGTTGACTAATGTTGTTTTTCACTACGCCGCTCTTTTACGAAACATCTTACATCGTTAAACATTGCTTTTTCCGTTTTGGATTCATTTTCCTTGCCATCGGGCAGAGGAACATCGATAAAACAATCGAATTGCTAAGATTATGATCTACACGACGTCGTGATTATTGGTTAATTTTCATTCGCCTAGCCTATATGCTACAAAGTAATGCTTTTACAACAATGTGTCTGTGGTTTCAGTGCCGGTCGAACATCGACTTTCGCTGCAATAGAAAACGACACCCCGCTTCATTCAATCTACGCAACGGAGCGAACGTAACATGACGTATGCATGAATCGAACGGCAAATGGTTACGTGTCGCGCTTGTATGTCGATTACAGTTTCCATAGCTGGTCCTAAATTACTACACATGGCATCTTTTACAGTCAAGTGATAAAAATAACCTAATTGGTGCACGGTTAACGGTATCAGACCGACACTGTTGTCCTATTCGTAGTGAGTGCAATAATATTGTTGCGATTCTTTACGAATCATGTCTTGTAAAAGTAACCCAACGAAGCGGGTAGTATTGCGGGTGGTCAAGTAATTATTGCGTAGTGGTTCTCTGGAACAAATGCGCCACGTTCCGGTCTTAATCGGTACGACGACGGACGGAGTAAATCATTGAATGTGAGGATTTGCTGGACGCGGCAGTACGCGTTTAGATAAACTTGAAGCATTTCTGTTTGTCATGTGGTATTCGCGTTTTGAACAGGATCGAGTCTGCCCGGTACTGAGTGTTGAGTAGTGGAGTGTAGCCGAAAACCTGCAAAGAACAAAGTTACATAAAAAATTAAATTCTCCACTTTGACGGAAACAAAAACTGTTATTAAAGGATCCGCAATCGCAAACGAAAATTATTAGATAGCAATTTTAACGAATAGACAAAAAACTAAAAAAAAAACAAAGTGGCGAATTTCTCGAAAAATGCAAGCTTTCTCATTCTATCCCATGAACACATCAGTTAATTTGAAAATCAGTTCAGAAGAATACATAAAACAACCATCCAAGTGTGCTTAAAAACCGTTTAGAGAACAACTTAATTGAGAGAAAACGCAATCGAAAACAATAAATCATTTATCTGTCAAAATCATTTACAAAAGTCAGCATGGAGCTTCAAAATATGAAGAAGTTGCAAAAGCTAACACAGACCGTGAAAAGGGGGCTCAAGAGAATCGCATCAGGAGGCAAACGGTTTCCATACGAAGATAACGATGTAATGTTCGTCATCATTCCCAAAGCGATACAAGCGGGAGAACATATTCCACCATATGAAACGATCATACCGACAGCGTTAAGAATCACCGATTCGGATGAAAAACCTGCGGAAACTAAATCCAATCTAATAATCAATTCGAACAGGGATCAAAAAAGCGACGAGAGTAGCACAGAATCTTCGTCAGTCGATTCCATGAGCTCAACTGAGCAGAAAAAACGAAAAAGCAAGTCAAACGAAGAGCTTTTAAACGATTGTAAACCATCAACGTCGGGCAGTTGCTCGCCTACCATACTGGAAACCAACCGAGAGCGTGCGTACTACGATTTCTACTCGTAATTTCCTACTCGAGCGAGGTTTAAGATGATCTAATAAATTGCAAGTACCCTCTCTTACCTTGGTGAAGAAGTTTATGCACTTGTGTCGCTCCTGAAAGTGCGTATCGTCCTCGCTGAGCGATACCGGACAACCGGGACATCGGAACGTCCACCGGGAGGTCACCTTGACTGGGGGTTTGCGCGTTACGTGCGACACCAGGAAGTTCATCGCAATGTCCTCGCAATTCATGTACTCGTCCACCTTGTCCCGGATCGCCTGCGGTAGCGTGTACGTGTACAGGTAGGTGTAGTACTTGTGAATAAAGGCGGCCCCGGTCAGCACCATGCTCAGCTCGCAGCTGTAGTTCGAATTGTAGTTCCACGAGTCCAGCGTATTCACGTCCCACGCGTGGAAACGACCCGGGAAACCGACGACACGATCTCGGTGCTCGCGCCAAACACGAAATCCGAACAGGATCTCATCGTGGCGCAGATGTGCATCGTCATCGACCGACAGGACCGCCTCCGTTTCGATCGCGTCGAACGGCAGGAAGCGATTGTTGAGCGAGTTCCGGGGCGCCCGAACGACGTGCACCGGCACACCGATATCTGGCCACCGCAAGTCCTCGAGCGGAGGCTTCGGCGAGTTCCACACGACAATCACCTTGTGCAGATAGGGCAGGCCGTACAGTCGACTGAGCGAATCCATCAGCACCTGCTCCCGTTCGTACGTGAGAATAACGATCGTGAACTGCTCCCGGGGATAGTTGCCACCGAGCGATTCGCCAAACTCCTTACCCGCTCCACCCGCTCCCTTGCCGATCGGCCGGAAGCCCATATGGGAGCCGATAAACTTCGCGTCCGACGGGAGCACCGGATCGAACGGTAGCTGCGGATAGAGTGCGAACGGGTCGGCCCAATCGTTCCACATTTCCCTCGACTGCATCAACGCGGCGGTGTAATTCCGCCGAAAGGCCGGGCTCGGGTACGGTGGCTCGATCGGTCCGAGCGATTCCTCCGGTTCCGTATCGATAACAGGGTCTGATTTGAGCGGTATGAACGAGGAGTTGAATACGCTGTGCGCTACCACCGATGGCACCGGTTTCGGGGGCATTCCGAGGCGATCGCGCAGACTCGCCACGATCGTGTCGACGGTGGATTGCACCGAGCTGAGGTAGCGCTCCCAAACCAACCGTCCCTGGCGTCGCATCGTCAGTAGGTCCGCATCGGGAATGGCTCGCAGCAGAAAATGAAGTTCGGTGATGCGTGCCTTCGGAAGAGCGATCACAACACGCCTCCAGTCGATCGTGTCCGCGTACGGTAGCTGCACCTGATCGCCGCCCAAGATCAGAGGAATCGCTCCAGCACGTAGAGCTTCGTAGAGACGAGCTTGCAGCAGCGTGGAACTGACGCTTCCGCCCCCCGGGGCCAGCAGCAGTGCAAAGGTGGAGTCCTTCAACACCGATTTGCGTGAATTGTCCGTTCCGCAGAGCGACCAATCGCGAACATTCGACGGATTACGCTGCTCCGTCGCCGGGACGCACTCGAACTGTAGCAAAAAATGATCTTGTGTCCTTCCCGAGGACATATCTTTCAGATGCTCGATGATAAACTCGTCCACCGTGTCCGCCTCGGTATCGTCGGTCCCGGGAAGTCGCGGTCCCATCTCTCCCCCCATCGACCCATTCTGACCGTTCAGTTCCCCCTGGAAGCTTAGCAAGTACTTGCGCCGTGCGGGAAGCATCGGGACACATTCCTGCCAAACGTCCCCACCCGGGGGTCCGAGGATGGGTGGCGAGATCAAATCGAACCCGGGTCGGAACTGGCTCTCTTCGAAGCTCGATTGCACGACCATTGCCCTGCCGGTGTCCACCGTTGTCCCACGGAGCATATTCCCAGCGCTGGTGCCAATTTCTCGACGGGCAAAATTTAACAGCACGTGATTCCGCCCATCACCACCCCAGAATGGGAGCATCCTTAGTCGGGTGGCGTTTAGGCTGGACTGCTGGATCGGTCCACCCGGCACGGCCCTATCCTGTGGTGTATTGTAACGATTGTTCTTCAATACTTCGTGCTCGGGAAGGGCTTCCCCAATGAGCACGAGAAATACGCATGCCTTTTTCGGGTCTGTCGTTAGATGTGCGTTATAACCGAGCGTTTGCTTGATGGTGGTTTTCAGGAAACCATCGATATCGTACCCTTCGCTAACAACGACGGTCGTGTCGGGATCGTACAGGTACACCGGAAAGCCAGACGTGAGACTACACCGGGAGTGATCAAAACAGGTGCTCATCTTGCAGGCCCGACTTTGTTCCACCGCAATCGGGCGTCGTTCCACAGGCAGCGAATCGGAAAAGAGGGCCCGGGGTAGTGCCAGCTCTGGTGTGTTCCGGAGCACCGCTTCCCGCTGGGCAACCTGCGCCTGCTCAACCGATATCTTCAATCGATCCAGTTCCGTCTGCTGGCGCGCGAGCTCTTGCTTCAGCTCATCGATCTTCTGATTGTACAGCCCGATGTCTGACTGGAGCTTCTGGCGCCGTGATTCTAGGTCGCGTAACTCCAGCGAAACGGTACCTTTGATGCGCAACATTTCATCGATTCGCAGCTTCAGATCGGCCGCTTTCAGTGGGCTTACTTCCTCAAACGTATCGAGCTGCGACCGTGTCCGGTGGATGTCGTTGTGCGGTGCGTTGGATTCATCGTCCTGCAGTAGATGGTAGAAAATGAAGGGCCCCACCAGGAAACACAACGTCACCAGCAGGATCACACGATACAGTTTCATATGTTTGAACCAATGCCAGAGACCACCGATGCCGGGGAGAACTCCCCCTCCGCTACCGCCGAGTGTATCGTAGCTGGTCATGCTGAGAATACTGCCTCAACAACAACGCACGACTTAAAGGTGGGCTTTATCGCATGTTTTCGTATTTAATCAGTGGAGAAATTTGGTACTCTGGTCACCGATGGAGAACACCTCAACACGTACTGCTCTGTTGTCTGTCTCACTGGGTTGATATGCATAAAAACTGCTGTACACTTAACAACCACGTTGTATCCTTATCTAAATACTTTACACTGGTAATGGTAATTAGTTCATTAAAGCACTGTTTAAAGCAAAAACATGATGCGAGCAGTGTACAGATGATTCGCAGAAAAAGAAAACTTCTGCAAAGATCTGCGATTCTTGTTTTGGTGAATGTGACAGCTAGGCAAATGTTGACAAATAATCAATGCAGATGAAAAAAAAAGACTTATTTTAAAAACAAAGGGATTTAAAACAAATAACCCTAACTAAGAGCTCAAATAATTCTTATTTTAAGTTTACAACTCAAATCTATTTTAGTAATAATTAATCATGAGTTTCCTATGTCATCCATACCACCGTTCAAGTATACCCAGTTGATTGCCACAGCGATCGAAGAGAAAATGACATTTCAAACCGCCTGCTTTCAAAATTAAAATTTTGACAGTTTACAGGTACAAAATAAACCGCAATTTTCTGAATCTAGGATACGTTCATAAACACCGAAGTGTAGATATCCTTTGTATTCCTTAAGCTTCCGGGCCCAACGTCTCCTCGGTGCAATGGGCGTTAGTTAGGAATGTGCAAACGTTGGATTTAATTCTCAGCGGGATTGTCTGTGCCATGTTTGTGTTCTACGCACCGATAGAAAGTGAAGCGTAACCCAAATTGCATCGGCCAGGGAAGCGAGAAAACAACCATTTGGGGTGATTATTGAAACCGCACGAACGGAGGAAGCTTTTCCTCGCGGTGTAGAATATGACGGATGTGGAAGAGTCAATAAAGGTGCGGTTGGATCAAGAGACTGCGAATCGCCTACAGAATGAACATCCGGAGCAGTTTGTTACGCTGGTCCGGATGCACCTGTCGTTCGAACTGGACCTCAATACCGACACCGAGTAAGTGAGATGTTGAGTGAAATGGTATGGACGGTGGCGATTTATGATGGTTTTGATTTAATTCCTCCATTAGAAACGATCCAACCGGACTAGATAAGCAGAAGATTAAAAAATGGAAAGGATTCCACAAGAAAGCCAAAGGATGTACGTCGGTGAAGGCGGTATCGCCGGAAGCGGCGAAAACGACTCTGACGAAGGAGAACATAGAAGACCTGAAACAGTTGATAGCGTTCCTCGAGATGGAAGAAAGTAAGTGATGCAAAGTTCCTCCAGTATAGAATGAAGATTTCCATAACGGGCTCTTTTCAGATATTTCTCAGGAAGGAATCTTCCGTAAAACCGGTTCCGTTTCGCGACAAAATGAGCTAAAGAACTTGCTTGTTCAAAGCACCCCATTTTCATTAGACCAGGGCGACTACACGGCACACGATTGTGCAAGTGTGCTGAAAAGTTTCCTAGCCGATCTCTCCGAACCGCTCCTAACGGAGCTCTACTACCCCGCCTACTGTCAGGTGGCCGATTTGTTCCACTCCAAGGACGCCCAGTTGGTCCGACGAGAAGATCGTCTGCTGAACGCCCTACAGTTACTGTTGTTGTTGCTTCCCGAGGAAAACAACACGCTGCTTCGTTGCATTATCGAGCTACTAAATCGCACAATTCAGTACGAGGCCACGAACAAGATGTCCGCCGAAAATCTGGCCACCCTCTTCACGCCTCATCTTATTTGCCCACGGAAACTTGGCCCCGAGGCTCTGCACACTACGGCCCAGCAAATGTCCGGCATCGTTGGGTTCATGATTAAAACCGGCCTGCGCCTGTTTCACATCCCGGCCAAGCTGGCGACCGACATACGGGCGTACTTTGTGGAACAGAAGCGCCGCAAAACAATGTCCCCCGAGCACATCCTTAACGAGTCGACCACGTCCGATTCGGTAGCGAACACCGTGTACACGTTCGTCGATCGGGAGAAAACGGCCGAGGCCCACATCATGAACTCCACCGATACGGCGCTGGCGCAGCTGTACGCGCACATCCAGAGTTTGCCGGAATCGTCGAAAAAGAAGAAGCTGGTGAGCAAGTTCAACCGCCAGAATGGGTACGGTACGCCACTGCAGGTGCTGATGTTGAGGGAGAAAAATGCAGCCGGAGGTTCGGCCGGGTCGGTTGGTACCGGAAGTGCCGGCGGGATGAAGTATCCACGGTCGATCGGGGATTCGATTAAGCGCCACATTTTCCACAAGTCACTGATGTCCCGAACTCCCAAGCGAGGCGCTGGAAGTGGCAGTCAAACACCGGTAACGTTTCAGGTGAGTGGTCATCATGTTTTCTCCTAGAGGATAATGTTGAATGTCTTCGTTAATATATATTTTTAACTGCACCGATTGCCCGCTATGTACCATGAGTGTGCGTGTGTGTGTGTGTCTATCGTCATAAACTAACCCACTTTCATACATAAACCATCCATCATTAATTCATCGCTAACGCCTAACCCTTTGACTGACCCCTAACAGACGCCTAACGGAGCCAACTACAGTGGTCCGAAGCAGCGCGTTCTTTTCCAGAGTCCTATCTCGTCCTCTCCTTCTCCGTCCAGTGGCAGCCCAGCGTGCTTGAAACGCTGCTCCTCGGTGTCATCATCCTCATCGTCAACATTGTCCCTTTCTTCGGTGGGCAACGGTGGAACGCCACAGTCGCAGCAGAAAGCAACTGGTGGTGTAGTACCGGCCCGAACGTATAGCTCTGGAAGTAGCACTAGCACTTCCAGCAGTACCACAAGCGATCACCAACCGGAACGGGATCAAAAACGTCGATCTTCCGGTGAGCCAGATGAACGATCAAGCACAAAAGGATGTCCCACGAAGGATTCGGAATCGGGAGCATCGGAAAGGAAACGATCGCGCGTGGAGAAAGCCGACGAACCGAGTCGACCGAAATCCGCTCCGATGGTGCGTTTTGGCGGTGATATCGTTGCCTGCGAGATGCTGGAAGACGGTGAGCCACCACCGCCGGAAGATGATGAAGATTTCGTCGAGCAGGAAGATGACGACATTGGCGAGGAAGAGGATAACGTCCGAGAGGATCATCGACTGCACCGTATTCGTCATGGTTGTGCAGGGAGAGCATTCAACGACGAAGACGATGATGATGGTGAAGATTATTTTTCAAACGATGAGCTACTGCTGGCCGGTGGAGCTAGGGACGATTTCGAGGCGGACGAAGAAGAAGAGGACTGCGAGCGGACATTGCGTTTAAGCGACATTGAGGAAGACCGGTACACGATCTCACCCGGTACCGGATCTTCGCTGGGTGACACACGCTCTCGGTATCGCTCGGAACCGAATCTCAGTGCGATCGTGTACCAAAAACACCACCGACGGGAGCAAGCGACAAATCACCGTCTACACGCGGAACGTACGGTCGATGGGGCGAAACCGAAAACACAACCCGCATCCGGCCCGACGAAGGCTCGGATGAATATAAACTTTTTCAAGAACAAACTCATCAAAGGAGTGTCGATGGGCAATCTACGGTTTCCGTTCGGGAACGACAGCAAGGCGAGCAAGAAGAACAGTCGATCAAGTGAACTATTGTTGAATTCGCCCGCTACGAAGCAACTCGTCCCAGCGAAGCCATCAATTGGCACCCTTATCGATTATCCGACCTCATCGCGTTCCCCTTCATTACCCTCCACCGTAACCAGTACGGTGCAACTGTACGCCGAAAGTCCGGCTGATCGGCAGCGCGGATGGAATGGTAAAATAGATCAGCTAGAACCGACAACGGTGGGTGGATTGGGGGGCAGCTGGGCGTCCACCTATCTGTCCAGCACACCCGGGCCTGCAAACGCCCTAGGGGGGCGGAATTCCATGTCCCCTATCACGAAAAGTACACAAAGGATGCCAAAATCCATGCAGGTAGGTGTTCAGTGCCATTCATTTCATTTTTCGTCGCATCGTTTCCCAGGACTCTTCCATCTGCTTTTATCTTTTATCTGTGCGCTTTTTCTCCCCGCTTTTATCGCTTCTGCTCTGAGTGTAAATTTAATTATACCTTTTGGCATGAACTGCAACTATGAATATGGTTTTCCTCTGGTGCGTGAGTTAATGAGCGCTAAAACATTTATGCAAACTCTTGTTAATAATCTTCACACTGTATAGCATTTGAAATGTTTAATCAGTAATATACCAATATGTTATACCAAATTTTGTGCAAAAGGAACGAAAACATACTTCTCCCTAAAAAACATATCTATGACGTTCAGGATATTCTAAGCTGCTAAATTTTCGGCGTATTAACAATATTTCCTTAAGTGTAAATATTTTTTTTAAATTTGTAACCGCTGTATAGGAAAAATAGAATTTTGGCTGCTTTTTATGCGCTGCTCGTGTTAGAACAACATATGTTAAAAAATTTTAAAAAAATATTGTGAAACGTTTTTTAAATTTGAAAATGTTTTACGGAGAAAACTTATTTTCAAAAGCATTCTATAATGCGTTACATACGGTAGGTTGTAGGTTTTTCCTTTCTTCTTGGCGTAACGACCTCTTGGTCATGCCTGCCCGTTTAAGGGCTTACGAGACTTTATTCCCTGTTGTACGTGGATAGTCAGTCCTCTCGTACAGGGGAGGGTCCGGTCTCGGTTGGGATTCGAACCCACGCCGTCGAGGTGGTGAGCCCCGGCGCTCATGGGACGATTTTCTAACCGGCGCTACCGCTCGGCTGTCGCGGACCCCCGCGGAGGTTGTAGGTTAATGTAATATATTTACCTGTGCCTTAATTTTTTAAAATTCAATTACATTATCCATTTTCCGTTCTTAATGCTTTCTCAATCTCTAAGGAATCGATCATGACGCCACGTTCCCGCAAGCCGGTCGTACTGCTAGGAGGGATGAATGGAAACGATCAGCAGCAACTTTCAACGACTTGCGCTAGCTTTTCCAGCCTCCGGGAGGAGGACGAAGAGGTGGATCTGGAGCCGATCGCCGGATCATCGTCCGGAACCATCTCGACCGCATCTTCGTCATCGTCGTTATCGTCGCACGTCGATCCAAACCTTAAGATGCTCCTCAACGACACCGGCCTGCCCCGGATCGCGGACGAGGTGGGACTGCCGCCAGTGATACCGCTCCATTCGACAGGTAACATGGCTGATGGTTGTGGCAATGGTGTTGGTATGGGTGGTGGTTCCACGAAGCATGGGGATCATGAGTCCAGCTCGTTGACGAGCACCTTTCGGTAAGAGTCTCAAGATTCAAGGTGCCTTCCCTGGACTTATATAACTCGGATTTTTCTTTCCCTTTCTTTGCACACTTCAGAGATTACCTGCTCAGTCGCAGTGTGATGCCAGAAAGTCCCGCTGACCTGTCGTTTGCCAGCCAGTCGGATGATTTCGAATCGTCATCGGAGCGACTCGAACAGCTCAGTGAGTCGAAGATGAGTGAAAGTTTGCTGTACTGCATGAACGGTAACGATCCACCGAAAGATGATGTTACCGAAGCCACCGCGGACAAAGGGGCTCGGAAGACGGTGGCCGTTTTTCCGGGCTGTGATTCCGAGCTAGACGAGACGGCTCTCTAGTTTCGCAGTTCATCTAGGTATTGTTCATCCGAACGTTTTTTTCCCAACATACGGAGAAAGGAAACAAAATCCTTCCCCACAAGAGGAACAGTCAATCAAAATTTATACATATTTCCCATTGATTCTTTTGCGTCGTACGTGGGAATAGTATAGCATGAAAACGAAAATATATTGGACATGACAGCATTTTGCAGCTGTCGCATACTTACTTATTATCAAGATAATACCAGTCTAGGGCGAAAAAGTAAAATTTAAGATCAACTTTTGCAGGTTTAGTACGTATCAAATCAGTAATTTTTGATACATTTTAATATGAGTCACGAAATGACAAACTTCGCAGCTAAGTGAACACTTTTGTTTTCGTCACAAGTTGTGTCCAACAGTATGCCATCGGACAGTGGATAACAGGATTATAATTTTATATATCTCAATAAAAAATGACACATCTCAGACAATCAAATTGCAGCATTGCAATGCAGTTTCTCTAGTTTTCGATATCCGAATGGGAAACGAAACGATCAACATCATTGTTGGTACTTAAAAAATTAGAAAAAAAGTTTGACATGTATTTCTTCTTCGTAAAACATCACTAAAACTCGTCCTGGGCCATCTCGGAATTCATGTTAAGTCCTCGCTCTTTCAGCGCCTTGGCAACCAGTCGATGCTTTTCCTGCCGGGCCTCCTGCTCCCGACGCTGTGCATCCAGGATATCATCGACCGAGATTTCTCTCAACGGGAGGCTGCTTTCCTTCTCGCGATCCTGGCGGACAAAGGGAGGAACGGGACATAGCCAAAGTTTTCTTCATAACTCTTTATGTGTTACACTTACGATTTCCCCTAGCAGCACAACATTCTCCCCACGGATGATGAAAACACCACGCTGGATATCGCCATACTCGTTGCCAACGTGTATCCGCTCGATCGTACGGTGCAGCACCAGGTTGGCAAACTGATCCACACTTCGCAGGTATCCGATCAGTGTTCGCCCGTCGTGAAGAAGTACCATGAGTTTTTCTACGTGAAAACAATCGTAAAGGAATGTGTATCTACATCGGGGAGGAACATTGGGGACGCTGATTTCGAATGATTTTAACTTACTGTCCACTTCATCAAGCATGTGAGCGGTTCCGAATAGTGGATTATCCATTGTTTGAGCTTGTATACGTATATTAAAGTATTAAATACAATAGTTAATTGTTGGAAAACACTATACACAATGAATCGATTGCCGAGCCGGGAAGGACGTAAACAAAACAAACATTTGATGTTTGTGCAGGAATGTCAGGATAACGTTTGGTCCAGTGAAAATAGACTGTAGTTATTGGAATCGAATCGCACGAACTTATATTGAAAATTTAAAATTACATATCTAAACATGCTCTTTTATGTTGAACGAAAGGCTCGATAATAATTTCCACAATAATCTATGTCTCCTATTTTTACAATGAAAAATGTAAGTAAACTTCTAAACCTCACTCCGTACTTTGTTAACAATTATCATTTTTACCGGGTGATATGTCATGCCCTAACGAAATACAGGCTATGTTAAGTCCATTTTAGACGAACATATATTTTACTTAATGCTTCCTGTAAACCACTTCTTGAACATAAAACTAGCACTTGTAACCAAATTTACTATGGCTAGGAATTAAACATTCAATGTTCCAATGTTAATTTAAGTTTACTAGGTCTTGCTTGAGGTTCAGGTCGCATTTGACAGTTTGTGTTGAGTGAAAGTTGCTATCGTCTAAAATAGTACGACCTGGTGTATGCTGTCCGTCGCAAAAGCCCCATCATCGTTCGACTATCTTCAGTCTACGCGAAAAGTTCGGCCGGATTTGGGGAGATGGAAATTTTCCTCCGTACAGCCGTGAACAATATTTTATCGTCATTAGTTCGAAACACCGTCCAGATTGCAGTGAAAAGGAAGCATCCTTTCTGAAAGAGAAAGGTCAGCACCTTTGAATACCGAGTGGTTTTAGTTTGGAAGCAAAATCTTCAGTGTTCAATTTCGCATTGTAATAGCTCGCTATCCCAGGTTACATTGCGGCTGACGTTGTATTTGCCGCAACAGCAACAGCAACAGAGAAGTCTATTTGCTGATTGTAATCATCCATCGGCCGAAGCGCCTTTTGCGGTGTACATTTTATAGTTACCTGTTCCATATGCAGTGATCCCAGTGTAGTGCATTGGTTACCATTTGGTGAAGTGTTTTGAAAATCGTGCAATCATACTTAACGATGAGTCTGCTGCTTAGAAACCATAGTCAGCTGATTGGCATGAACCGCTACTACCGGAACATTCACCGTAAGTATCAAGTGCGATAGGTGCATGAATCGGAGTCGTTTTTCCCTCTTTCGTTTTAGCCAGCTCAGTTAGTGTAATGGAGATCCCTATCAAACGCAAACATGTGGTCCTCAAGCCCTGTCGTGTTGCTAGTGCTCGAGATAACAGGACGACCGACATTTGGCGGCCCACAATCGTCGTATCCCTGCGTGTTTACGTAATGCAAAAGCACACACTTCAGCGAGATGGGACAATTTCGCACAAATGCGCACCACTTTGGGCGCCGAGGATGTGGCCCTTTTTTTTGTGCCGCACATGACGCGACCAAAATAAATCTCACCTCCACGTATGATGCCGCTGCCACTTGCAGCTCAGAGACTCGGTCAAGTTCATATGCTGATCTTGCATTCGATTTCTAGCTAGTACCGACCGGTTCTTCTAGTTGAACCACCATAGCGGTTGAACTTTGTCCTCGGTACACGCTGGCACAAATCGTATGATGAGGAAAAATCGGCTAGAAAACATAACCAGAGGAAGAAGACGCACGACAAAACCGCACGTGTTGGGCGGCGGAAGCACGATCGTGAGGCATTAGTAAGCAGAACGTGAATATTTCATCATGCGTGTGCTGCTAAACACAAACACATTCGTACACTAGTCATCGAACGATTCTTCTCTTCTTCGCTTTGGACGCGATTCTTCGGTTTTAAACTCGCCCCTGTCGAAAGAGGATGATGTAATTTTGCTGAGCGATTTTTAGGTTGATTAGTCAGGACTCCGGGCTCTAATGGATCGCATTCGGTGGATCGGCCAGGTAAAAATAACATAAGAGAAAATTAATCTCTTACAAGAGGAAAACAAAAACTCCAAACCGGTTTGCTTCGCGAAACATTGCGTGCAAATTGTGCCGCAACGGCACTTTCCGTGTGGCACCCGCCGGTACAGTGAAACCACGATCGTATGATCGTCAAACTCGAAGCGTCGAAACTCGCCAAACCACCACCGAGCCGCACATGGGCTGCAGGGTAGAAAAATCACTTGAAAAATCAGCGAGTTTTTTCCTTATTGGAACAAGTCAAGATAGTGGTTTGAAAGAGCCGCGTCTCTTTGACCGTGACCGTCGCTTACGCGTGGTGTTTGCTCTTTGTTTTAACTGGTTTGCATGATAACCGCAACCACCACACCCAGTGCGCCCTTGCCCTTGCGCCCTTCGGCATCGTCAGCCGTTTTGTAGAAATGTTGAAGTTGGCATTTATTCTCAGGAACACATAATCTGTACGGTACAGTTATGGAATTTGATGTCGTAAAGTATGCCAATCCGCATATGTCTAGAAAAAAAATCCTGAACTCTTCTTTGGTAAATATGAATGATCATCTTACCATTTTCGTCCGGAATCATTTTGTTATCCATAATTCTAGTTTCTTGCTTGGCTTTTTGCTATAAAATGAAAGGGTAATCGATAAAGGCTGTTAAAAAAATACATGTTTTGACTTGGAGCCAAACAACCAGTTTGCAAAATTAAATAGACACTTGCATCAATCATTAAAATCCACTTACACGAATTTGCCAAGCGCGAGTAATTTCGTTCGAGCACCCATACCCACATCCATTAAGATAAGCGTCCCCGTCTTGATCGTTGCTGAAGATAATTTTCTTTCTTTTTTGCAACGAAAATGCAACAACCTTTTATTTGCGGTCTCCTCCCCCCTTCCCGGTATTAGCGCGAGGATAGCTAAGTGTGGGTTTTTTATCCTCAACATCTTGGGCACAATCAGCTGCGCGTTGCGGTGCTAGGCGAGAAAAAGGAAAACTCGCAACGACGAAGCCGAAGCCAAGTGCGGAGAATACAAACCCGACTGCCCGTTGCTGCACCGGTCTGCTTCCCCGTCCGCGAAACCACATCCCACAGCATCCGCCATGCTTGCACGGACACCAACACACGCCGGACAGGTCGCTGTGACGATCAGCTGTTGGGAGGTGATTTAGTGTGCGAGAAGGTTGCTAAGCACGGTTTTAGCGCGTGCCTTTCCGCGGTTTCCAACCCAACGGCATGCGAAGGGGTAGAGCAGTAGGCCGCGAACGAAACAACTACAACAAAAAAAAGGAAAAAACCTCACCTACTGCACGAGATTTGATGCCGTTTCGACTCAGCGGGGAGCAGCGCGGCATGCTTAGTTATCATCATCCCTGACCTTCGCTTGGGGGAAGGTTTGATTATATGTCTTTTCTTTCACTCGAGAAGAATTGGAGCGCGACCAAACGGGTGGTGGTGAATCACGATGCACGCTTTCCCCTTTTTAATTTTCCTTTTATTTCTCAAAACACAGGCTCAATCAATTTTTTAAAAGATTCACTTTCCGTTCTAAATCATCGGCGCTGATTAGGGATACGATTACGATCGCTTAGGGTAATGCCCGAGCTCAAATTACCAACCCATCGCAACCGCACAAACCGGGAACCGGCCGAAAACGTGGGAAGGAAGAACGTTGAACTCTTGACCCAGAAAGCGGTCGTCTTAGCGCAATTCACCTACCAAAAGGAAAATGATTCCAAGAGGAGAGAATTGTACGTGAAAGAAAAGTTTCACATCACTTTAAATAAGGGTGTGCGGCTTTGAATGACAGCTGAGAAGCGGACTAGTACAAAAAAAACGAAATGAAAGGTAGCCGACAATGTGTCTGTCTCAAAAAGAAAGCGAGCAGCAAATCGAAAAACAAAATGCCAAGTCGGTAACTTGACGCAATTCGCGAACTGCGAACTGAATGGAGAAACAAACCAATCTCAGCATCCCGCATGAGATGTTCATTGACGAAATGGGTGACTGTTTTCTGTTTGTTTTACTCTTCACAGATGGGATATAATTTGGGAACAACCCAGCGGTAGACTTGTTTTCCTTCGCTCATACTCATCACCCTGTGTTGGGGTGGAAATACGTTATCAAAATGCATTGCATGGCCACCGGTCGTGCAACCGATTCGATGCTATCGCAGCTAAGATATCGGGCAGTGTATTTGCTGCGACGTAGCCTTTGATAAGGTTTGTCGGGATTGTGAAGGTTAATTTAAGCACCTAAATCGAAAGGTAGTTTAGGAACATAAGGTTTTGGAGGAATGTGTAGGGTGCTTGAAAGTTCAACTTGAAAATAAATGACCAAATTAAGGCGATTGCTACGACGCTGTTGTCATAGCAACACCGAGAGATTTTACACCAAGTCCAACAGCTTCTCAGCTCAACCTGTGCACATTGCAAACAGCTGAAAATGTGGTTTGAGGTGAGTTTCATAACGAATATGGAACGATTGTAAACAAATTTGTAATACCTTCTAGAAAGGGAGAAAGCGATCTTATGCAACTGCAGAGACCGAAGCATCCAGTAGGTTGAAAGTTTTCATATTAGTCCTGAGTGTCGATTCATTGTATCGCAGGTTTCGTGATCCCTTCGGGGTAAAACCTTTGCTATCCATCCGGCGGAGCAAGAGAAACCTGGTCTTCGAGACACGCTGAAGCGGAATATAAATAAAGCTGATGTACTGTACGGCTAGAACTTACATCGACATGTCCGACACAGATGAGACGCACACATCCGAGCCACAAACGGACGGAAGTCGTCCAACTGTCTACTCGTCGTCGTCGTCGTCGTCGTCTACGGGGGGAAACAACGCCAAGTGCACCGCACAATGCCCACAGTATCGACCGAACAGCATCGTGGCGACGGTGTGTGTCGCGGAGTGTCTTCGCGTGGTTGCGCGTTGTTTTTTGTTGGCGATAAGTTCCCGCTTCCCACCCGCCAACGGACTGCCCCATCTGACTGCAAGACTGTGCAGAAATCATTTCAATTTTCTCCATCATCCAGGGGCCCTTCTGTTTGCACCTTGCCTTTTTCTTTCGATCGTCATTGTGCGATAGAGGGCAATTCACGTTAGAGCAAAATAAAAACAGAGAATCATCAATAGGCGCATCGGTGGTTGACGAGGGGGACTTTCGCCTACTTTGCGGATGTTTAGATTTTGCTCCCATCCAGTTTCTGTTGCATCGGAATAAACCTGACCTATCTGGATCGTAGCAACCGTGAACACGCGAGATCGCTTTGTTCCGCGATTTTTATTTGTGGCGAGAAAGAAAAGTAAACAATGATGGCACTGCTCGTACTTGGCCATTTCTCGATCCCGGTACATCTTGGTAAGAGCGTGACTAGAGTACATTTTATTCGTTTTCATACGTTTTGTAAAGTTTATTTCATTGCAATCGAAAAAATGAGTGATCACGATCGGGTTATTTAGGGCGATCAGCTCGTACATCAGTGAAAAGCATATTAAAGAACTGAAATGAATTCGTGGAAAAGAAAGGATGCGAGTTGGGGTGTAATGGTAAAATATAAATTAATTAAATTTTCTAGTTGAATCGTTGATTAGGAATAACATCGCATATAAATCGTACCTCAAACTAGTCTTTTACCTAACTTTATTTGAATCTAAATTTTCCTCATTCTTTTCGTTTTAGCCAATGTCCGGGTACGATTCGCCAGCTATCGATCGAAGCGACCGATCGGTGTCCTGAGCGCACAGTATGATTATGTGTGCCTGGGGAACGCCAACTTCGGAAGCAACTCCAGCTCATGGACACCGGCCGCCGGTGGTGTACGGCAGCCCGGTGGTGGGTTGGTTCTGCTGGATGCCCTCGGCTACGGAACGCCACAGACGATCCGATGCATTTCCACCACGAGCTGGCTTCGTGAGCAACCATCCTCGAAGATCGAGGTTACCGTACAGACGTTAAAGCAGACGCAAAAGGAGAAGGAGAAAGAACAGCAGGTGGCAAACGGGAAGGTGAGCAGCGCCGCTGGCACGGTTAATGGCGCACCGGTCACGAAAGGGTTCACCGACAGTACCACCGTGGCTGCGGCCAGCGGTAGCGAAAATGTTACCGGAGGCACAGCGTCGAGCAACGCCACCACGCCACAGACTGCGGCCCAAGGGGCGGCAGTGGTAGCGACGGCGCCGGTGGTGAAGAAAACACTCAAGCAACGGATATGGGCAGAAGTGTTGCACTACTACCACGGGTTCCGTTTGCTGTTCATCGACATCAACATCAGCCGGAAGCTGCTGTGGCGTGTGCTGAACGGTAAAACGTTGACGCGTCGCGAGCATCGGCTCCTTATTCGGACGACCTCGGATCTGTTCCGGCTGGTGCCGTTTTCGGTGTTCATCATCGTGCCGTTCATGGAGCTGCTGTTACCACTCGCGATCAAGCTGTTCCCGGGCATGCTGCCCTCTACGTTCCAGACATCCACCGACGTGGAGGACAAGTTCAAGCAGACGTTCAAGGTGAAGCTGGAAATGGCCAAATTCCTCCAGAAGACGCTGGACGATATGGCGGTGCAACACAAGGAGCATCGGTCGCAGGCGGCCAAGGATTTTACCGAGTTCTTTACGCGCGTCCGCACGACGGACAACTTTACCGCGTCCAACGAGGAGATCCTGAAATTCTCCAAGCTGTTTGAGGATGAAATTACGCTCGACTCACTGTCACGCCCACAGCTGCAGGCCCTATGCCGGGTGGTGGAGGTTTCCCCCATTGGCACTTCCAATTTGCTGCGCTTTCAGCTACGCATGAAGCTGCGCAGTCTCGCCGCGGACGATCGTACCATCCAGAAGGAGGGTATCGAGTCGTTGAACCTCTCCGAGCTACAAGCGGCCTGCCGGGCACGTGGTATGCGTGCCTATGGTGCGTCGGAAGAGCGGCTGAAGTCGCAGCTGCAAGAATGGATAAACCTCAGTCTGAACGAGAAGGTTCCACCGTCGCTGCTGTTACTTTCCCGCGCTATGATGCTTCCGGAGCACATTACGACCGGCGACAAGCTGAAGGCGACCATTTCCTCGCTGCCCGACTCGGTCGGTACCGTCACGAAGGCGGCGATCGGCGAGCGCGAGGGTAAGATCGATAACAAGACGAAGATCGAGGTTATCAAGGAGGAACAACGGCGCATCCTGGAGGAGCGCGAAGAGGAGAAAGAAAAGCAGAAGGAGCAGCGCGAACAGCAGGAACTGGTCGACGGTGCACCGATCCTGATGGCGGACGGTACGGATCCAAAAACGACCGCCCCCGGAAGCGCTGTGCAGCAACCGGAGGTTATCTTTGCGCCTGCACCTGCAACCAAGATCATTCTCGATCCGCTACCAAAGCCGCCACAAACGGCCGAGGAGATCTCCAGTGTGGACCTGGAGGTGCTCGGCGATGCCCTGGAAACGCTGGGCAAAAACAAAAAGTCGCTGCTGGTAGAGAAGGAGGAAATGCGAGACCTGAAGGAAGAAATTGCCGACTATCAGGAGGACGTACAGGAGCTGCAGGAGGTTCGTATACTTTCCCTTGCCGTCTGGATAGTCGGATCCGGAATGTGAGATGAAACGAAACGTGTCCCTTTGGTTCCATTCCCCACAGGTTGTCACATCCGCCAAGAACAAGGAAGAGGTGCAGGTGAAGGAATCGCGAGCCGCCAAGCTTCTGTTCAAGAAGGTCAACTCGATGATCAACAAAATGGACACGGTACTGACGGACCTGGAGCGCAAAGAGAAGCAACTCAAGGAGCGTAAGCACGCGGCAGAACAGAGCGATGGGCTGCAGGTACCGCCCGCGGCCGAAGAGGAACTGGTGCGGATAGATGAGCTGATGTCCGCCATCAAGAAGGTACGTCTACCCACCCAGGTAGAATACACTATCTACCAGAAACATTACTTTTACATATTTTCTTCCTTTTCTGCCAATATAGATTAAGAACGTTACGGACGACTCGCGGTTAGACCAGATTTCCAAAATTCTCGGCAAAATCGACGACGATCAGGATGGACAAATTAAGGTGGAGGATGTGTTGAAGGTAAGCAAACGGTTCTACAACATCTTCGGCAATTGGTCTGATCTAATTACTTATTTCCCACCCCCCGCCAAAAGGTCATCGAAACCATCGGCAAGGAGAACGTGAAGCTGAACGCGAAACAGGTGGACGAGCTGATCGATCTGCTCGACAAGGAGGAGGTGCTCGAGGCGGAGGACAAGATCGAGAAGGCGCTCACCAAGAGCCTGGAAGCCAAAGAGAAGCAAAAGGAGCAGAAAGAGAAGGAGAAGGAAAAGCTGCTCGAGCTGACCGACAAGGCAACTGATCTGAGCGCCCTCGCGCCACCGCCACCGCCCGCGATTTCCACCGGACAGGTCAGTGCGGATGCTTTGCCACCAATACCATCGACAACGCCACCACCACCACTACCACCACCATCAGCATCGAAGTCCTCCCCTTCGTCCTCGTCAACTACGGCACCTCCGAAGTGAAGAACCGACCCCGGAGCGTTCTGCCTTTTGTTGTTCAGAGGAATCCTCACTTTTTTGCTTGAGAGAGAGAGGGTGATCCTTTGGATCACATCTTCATCATCCGGCTTGACTTAATTGTTCGATAAGCGTAGGGCTAATACCCGAAACTACAAATGCTACTGGCTGTGCCCCCTCGCCTCCCCTTCTTTTCTGTCTCTCTATTTCTGTGTGTCTCTATCTTCTGCTTCATACTAGTACACTACATGCAAGATTACGATCTTTTCATCCGTTGCATTCCCTTCTCTTTCCCTCCTCGCAGCAGCTAGACGACGGTACGGCCATCATCAATGCGGATGCCCTGCAGAAGGTGGTCGAGGAGCGTAAGAAAAATGCCAGTATTAATGGAGCAGCAGGAGGAAGTGGAATGGATGGTGTTGTTGGTGGTGGTGGTGGATTGGCCAGCGAGGTACCTGCTCCACCGGTAGTGCGTAGCGAATCCGGAACCGGTGCAACGAAGGACAAAACGGTTTAAATCGTCAAGCGGCCACGTTGAAGGGTGCTCGGAAAACAACGGTTATCGGCTGATGATGTGTGGTCTGTGGTTAGGCAAACGATCACTGCATCCTGCCGAGTGAGTTAACGAAGGGGAGAAAAAGGATGGGAACCAGAAGGAGTGGTACTAAATGAATAGAGTACGAACATTTCGAAGGTCTTACAATATGTGTACAAACAAACAAACAAAAAACAAACAACCGCCTAGAGAGATAGATCGTAATTGAAATACGCGCTACGCGACCCATTTATTTACGTTAGTCCAGAATCCGCATCGAATGTCTTTCCTGCCGCCTTATAGCTCCCAGTTGACCCATACGTTCGTTGTATTGGACGGTTCGTGGAACCGTTCTTCATCCACCTGTGGTGTCGTACTTTCCTGTAAGGTTTCTGTTTTTTCCTTCGGGTCTCAACTTCATATGGGAACGAATATGATGAACGCTTACGCGAAACAATCATCATTAATGGTGCTGTGGCGATAGAAAGGAAATAAAACCATAACTAATTTAACGTCTAATGAACGAACGATCGCATAAATAAGCCTATTGTACAATAAAGTGAATAATTTATTAGAAATGTTTAAACCTTGTGTATCATTGGCTTGGGGTATGCTTTATTTCATGAGACAACCGAAAACATCACCCCACAAAGGCATGGGGTCTCGTTTCGCTTAATGTTCTTTTCTCTCCCCTCACAATCGATTATATGAAATACAGAACAATAGAATCCATTTTTTGTACGCCGATCGTTAGAGTAACGGTCAAAAGTATTCAAATTGCTTAACCAAAACATCAACCATCACACTCGATAATCGAACGTCATTCGGCTGCCGCGTTCGCTACGATCCCTGCTGTTCCGGGGATTCAGCCGAATGGCGTCGGTAAAGATGCATCATTGCAAGATGCATTTTCTATGTGTATTCCTGCTTTCGTTAGCTTCTGGTGTTGAATTGATTGGAAACGATAAAAGTTTAGGATGCCGAATCGAAAACGGTGAGCCAGTGGATTGGTATGTATAAAAAGTGTTGGTTGTTTCTCTTCCGCCTAGAAATCAGTCTAGTGTCCTTTGTTTTCGCTTCCCTCAGGTACTATCTCTACAAGCTACCGAAAGAACCTTCCGAACACGATTCGCCCACCAATGGATTGCGGTATGTCTATGTCTCATCGAAGGATGAGCACGGAGAAGACATTTTACGATGGAATAGTGGCCATTTCACCGTCAACCAGTCGGAAAGTGCACCAGGGAGTACGATCGTACAACCGTTGTCGAATGAACCCACCACCTTGACAATTATCTACAACGACGAACCTGCCAATGGACCAGTCGACGGCGAACGGGGCCATACCAAAGGTGTTGTCAGTACGGATGGAAAGACCGGCTACTGGTTGATCCATTCCGTTCCCAAGTTTCCACCACAGATCGGCACCGGATATAGCTACCCCCATACCGGCATGCTGTACGGGCAGAGTTTTCTCTGCATTTCGCTCGACGGCTCGCAGATGGAAACCGTTGGCCACCAGCTGCTGTTCAACGAGGTGAATGTTTATTCCGCCCGCATCCCATCGCATCTAACCGATCGCTTCCCGATGTTGACGCGCGCGGCAAAGATGTTACCGGGAGAAAAATCGCCTCCATTCTACAGCCAACAAACAATCCGTTCCGCGGGTGGAGTGGAGTTTGTCACGTTCGCCAAAAGTCGCCTCTTTGCGAAGGAACTGTACGCCGATTGGATTGCACCAACGTTGGATGTGGGACTGTTGGTGGAAAGCTGGCAGCATGGAGCGGGCAATTTGCCTAGTGAATGTTCCGGCCGGCCGCACGCTGTGATGAATGTGCAGGAAGTGTCGATCGACGGGAAGGAACGGTTTGCTACGTTAAAGGATCATTCCAAGTGGGCCGTCGATGAAAGTGCCGAGAGCCGGTGGATTTGTGTCGGGGATATCAACCGGCAGGAGCACCAGAAGCAACGTGGTGGTGGCAGTGTTTGCCGCTTGTCGCCCGATGTGGCCGGACTTTACCGGGGAATGGTCGATTCCGTGGAACCGTGTCCGAAAAGCGAAGGAACCGTCTTGCTTAAGTGTAAGTGACAGTGGAATAAAAATGAAGTGAAGTGAAATAACGAAATGAATTAAATTATAATTTTTGCACTAAATGAATTGTACCACGAACATTTTAAATCTTTATAGTAGTGTTTTGTGCATTTAATGTAGTAAATTTAGTAGAAAATTGTAGTGTTTTGTTGGTTTAGTTTCTATGGTTCTAGTGATCAATTTTCCCGGGATCTTCAACAAGTTAGGAAGGCAGAAAAAAAGGTATGATTTAGGATTTCTCATACAAAAGGTGAAGGTAATAACACATTTCTACAATTTCATTAACATGTTTTTGATGACATTTGCTTTTATTAACACACATTATACACCCTATGTGGCCTTGCCAATTTTTCGTTTGATACTTTTCACCAGCATCGTAGTCGCCACATCCTTTTTCATCTGTTTCCCCGGAGCCTGCTGTGATGCAACCATCACACCATCTTCCGCTGGCATATCGTTTTCCGCCAGCCGGCGTTTCTTCAGTTTGTGTTCGATCAAACGATCCATACCTTTCGTTTTCTTGAACGCCGGGTTCGTGGGATCGATGTTGTACTCCGCCTTCGAGAAGATGGCCCCAAAACGGTCATCCTCCACGTTGACCTCGAAATCGTCCGTCACCGCCTGCTTGGCGTTGCGCTTCTCCTCGATCTCCTGCTTGCTCTTTTTCAGTATACGACGACGTTTCGCTTTCGAGACCGACTTAAGATCGATCTCGCTCTCCTGGATGGCGCGCAGATTAAAGTGTGCCCGATTGTCCTCACCGTCGTCCAACAGCAGCTCCAGCTCGGCCTTACGGCGCGCTTCCTCTGCGGCTTCCCGTTCCTCCTGCTCCTTGGACTGTTGTATCGCCTCACGGTCCTTCTTTTTGTTCTTCTTTTTCTTGCCAAGGTCGAATTCGTTTTCATCGAACGCACTGGCAAAGAAGGGATCGTTCAGATCGACCCCGTACGGTGTATCGTCGTCTGAACTGTCGTCTTCATTAGCATCCCCGTCGTCAGAACCATCCAGTTGGCCACGTTTGCGTCGCTTTTTGAGTTCCTTTCGGCGTTTGGCTTTTTCCTTTTTCTTTTGTAAAATCTTTTCGAAAGGATTCACATCATCCGGGAGCGATTTGGTCCGACCACGCTGATGCTGCTGGCCCTCCCCGTCACTGTCGTCGTCCTCCTGCTCGCTATCGGCCGCTTCTCCCTTATCTTTCCCATCGTCATTCACCTTCCAAGTGAACTCCATCTCAACCTTATCGTCACTCCGCGACTGTTCCTTGACCTCATTCAGTAGGGCTTTATATTTCGCTATCATCTCTTCCTTGCGACGTCCTTTCGGTTCGCCATCGGATTCACTACTCGCCCCTTCATCCGAACCGCTGCTTGCTTCGGGGGCTCGGAGGAGCACAAGTGGCCGCTTCTTTGTCTTTCCGTTTTTCTTTCCCTCCTCTTCATCCGCCTCTTCGTCGCTGCTCGAACAAACGACATACTTTTTCAGCTCCGATTCGGGCATCTGAGCCCATTTGCCGTCCCGGATCTTTTCGTTGAACTCCTTCCGATCCGGATCGTTTTCGTCCCACGTCAGCTCGACCTTTGCCTGCGTCAGGGCGGATGTGGTGAAGATACGCGGCACGTATTTGCTCATGTCCGGCAGCTCGGAACAGAGATCTTTCGGCTCATCGTTGAACTCCATGTCGTCCGGGATGAAACGGAGATCGATTTTGTTGGCCGTACTTTCGTACTCCACACCGTCGCACTCTTTGTAGATTTTGTCCGCCGTTTCGACCGTATCGCATTCCACGACGGCGTAGTAGTATTTCAGCCGATTTAGCTGATACTCACGCAACCGTTCTTTTTGGGACTCTTCGTCACCATCCGCTTCCTCTTCGGAGTCCTCCATAACGCGCGAGGTGAGTTCTTGTGGGCCCCGTGTTTCCTCTTCTTGCATACGTTCTTTGCCAAACTCGGAGGGGTAGATCTGAAAAAGAAAATCATTGCAAATATTATTATTTCTTTGAAATGATTTGTGAATGAATGAAAATGTCTTACCGCAACACTCTTGATGGTCGATCCCGGCGTAAGGAAAGAGTTTAACAGAACCATAATATCCACCGCCCGAATCCGATCCCAGTCCATGTTACAAACGGCCAACCGTTTCGTCGAGTCTTCGGTACGTTCCGCGTCCGCATCCAATTCGCCCCACACGTGCTCGATGAACACTTCATCGTCATCGTCCGCCCCTTCAAAACCCTCGTCCGAATCATCATCCGAAGAACTCTCCGTCAAGAGAACGCCTTCTCCTCGGGCGTAATCTATTTCCAGGTTCTTCAGCCGCTTTTTTATTTTGGTCGGTATATCCAAGTTTTTCTCCTCCTCATTCAGCTCCAAGTCGTCGGTGGATTCGGAGTCTGACCCACTTGTGTCCTTTTCATTTTCCTCCTCCTTCATCCGGCCCTCCATTGCGCGCTCTTCCAGTTCCCGTTCGCGTTGTGCCTTCTCCTCATCCTCGTCGTCGCTTTCCTCCAGTTCGTAGAATTTCTTCATTTCGTCGCTATGAGTCTGGCGCAGCTTCCGGCCGTAACGATCCACCGTGGCTCGTTCGGTGAACCGACCATCTTCAAACATCGCCTTGAAGCGGCTATCGATTTGTACCTTTTTCTTCGATTTTGGCATGCCACGGTAGCGGGGATCGTTGATGAGATGGGCGAAACGTTCGTCGTCCCATATCTTGCTCGAAACACCAGCATTGCCACCGGCCGTTTCCTGCTTCGGGTTGCTAACCGTTGGTTGGGTCCCATTGGCGAGTTTCTTACCCGAAGGTGCCTTTTGTTTCTTAGTTTCTCTCATTCTGGGACGTTTTTTATCAACTACTCAGGGAACTAGAAGGTTGATTTCATCTGATTTTCGCAAGAACACGCAGCTCGATGTAATTGGAAATAAACAATGCGGCATGGAAGTTGACAACTGGTATGACTGCCAAAGGTTGTAAATACTGCCCAGTGAAAATGTATACACAAACTATCGTTTGTTGGCACTGTAAACAACGAAGAAAACTCGTTTTCTCATTGCTTTGCTTATTTTTCACTGCTTAAAGTACTTAAAATTGTTAGAAAATAATCTCATTTCACAACTTTTTCTTGTGATTTTGTAATTTATTGTAGTAAACATTTGTATGCATGTTAGATTGTAGAATTTCCACCGGGTTTGTATTGTATTGGCATCTTGCTCTTGCGTGCACCTCTTGCCGTACCTAACCTCTACCATCCGGACAACGTTCGTTGCACAAGTTTTGACAGAATTGGCAAGAAATAAACATCATGTAACAGGATCGTGTTTATTGAATCGTGAAATATTCTGTGTAGATTGCCTTCCATCGCGCCGGTGGATCCAGTATTCGTTTCGTAAGATTCGAATCCATTCACTGCCAAAATGTTTCACATTTACCGGACGACAGTTCGCCCGAGGCGGACGCCCGTGGTTGGGTTCCTCCGACGGATACTTCAGCCACCCGGGCGAACAGCCTTCCCTCGACCAAGCTGGCCAGTTCGGTACTGCAGTGGTAATGAAATATGGCTAACCACCAAGATCTTCGCGCAGTTCACCCGCAATTTGTGTTTTCCCTTGTAGCAAATGTTCGAACGTTCGATACGATGCTGTCAGCAAGGCGTACAGAGGCAAGGCGAAGCATACTGGTGCAAGTGAGCAGCGAACGATCGTACAACGAGTTGTACCACTACTGCTCACAGTTTGGAAACATTGAAACCGCGCACCATTATCGCGTGGAGGGCGATTCGGACGGAGATTGTCATTACATCCTCCTCGAGTACAGCAGCACCTCGGAGGCCGATGCGGCCATGCAATCCGGTGTATTCAGCACAGAACGACCCGGTGTAAGAGCGC